>NC_053036.3:578507230-578811258 GCF_002575655.3 Aegilops tauschii subsp. strangulata
CCGGCAACACCCAAGGTATATGTGATATACAAGTAATTGATGTGTACCTTACCAGTACTCGTAGTAGCTCCTGGGTATTTGATACCGGTGCGGTTGCTCATATTTGTAACTCAAAGCAGGAACTGCGGAATAAACGGAGACTGGCAAAGGACGAGGTGACGATGCGCGTCGGGAATGGTTCCAAGGTCGATGTGATCGCCGTCGGCACGCTACCTCTGCATCTACCCACGGGATTAGTTTTAAACCTCAATAATTGTTATTTAGTGCCAGCTTTAAGCATGAACATTGTATCTGGATCTCGTTTAATTCGAGATGGCTACTCATTTAAATCCGAGAATAATGGTTGTTCTATTTATTTGAGAGATATGTTTTATGGTCATGCCCCGCTGGTCAATGGTTTATTTTTGATGAATCTCGAACGTGATGTTACACATGTTCATAGTGTGAATACCAAAAGATGTAAAGTTGATAACGATAGTCCCACATACTTGTGGCACTGCCGCCTTGGTCACATTGGTGTCAAGCGCATGAAGAAGCTCCATGCAGATGGACTTTTGGAGTCTCTTGATTACGAATCATTTGACACGTGCGAACCATGCCTCATGGGTAAGATGACCAAGACTCCGTTCTCCGGAACAATGGAGCGAGCAACCAACTTATTGGAAATCATACATACCGATGTGTGTGGTCCAATGAGTGTTGAGGCTCGCGGAGGATATCGTTATGTTCTCACTCTCACTGATGATTTAAGTAGATATGGGTATGTCTACCTAATGAAGCACAAGTCTGAAACCTTTGAAAAGTTCAAGGAATTTCAGAGTGAGGTTGAGAATCAACGTGACAGGAAAATAAAATTCTTACGATCAGATCATGGTGGAGAATATTTAAGTCACGAGTTTGGTGCACACTTAAGGAAATGTGGAATAGTTTCACAACTCACGCCGCCTGGAACACCTCAGAGAAATGGTGTGTCCGAACGTCGTAATCGCACTCTATTGGATATGGTGCGATCTATGATGTCTCTTACCGATTTACCGCTCTCATTTTGGGGCTATGCTTTAGAGACTGCCGCATTCACTTTAAATAGGGCTCCGTCTAAATCCGTTGAGACGACACCGTATGAATTATGGTTTGGGAAGAAACCTAAGCTGTCGTTTCTAAAAGTTTGGGGATGTGATGCTTATGTCAAGAAACTTCAACCTGAAAAGCTCGAACCCAAGTCGGAAAAATGCGTCTTCATAGGATACCCTAAGGAAACTATTGGGTATACCTTCTACCTCAGATCCGAAGGCAAGATCTTCGTTGCTAAGAACGGGTCCTTTCTGGAGAAGGAGTTTCTCTCGAAAGAATTGAGTGGGAGGAAAGTGGAACTTGATGAGGTGATAGTCACCCCTTCTGAACCGGAAAGTAGCGCAGCGCGGGAAAATGTTCCTGTGGTGCCTACACCGACTGGGGAGGAAGTTAATGATGATGATCATGAAGCTTCAGATCAAGTTACTGAACTTCGTAGGTCCACAAGGACACGTTCCGCACCAGAGTGGTACGGCAACCCTGTCCTGGAAATCATGTTGTTAGACAACGGTGAACCTTCGAACTATGAAGAAGCGATGGCGGGCCCGGATTCCGACAAATGGCTAGAAGCCATGAAATCCGAGATAGAATCCATGTATGAAAACAAAGTATGGACTTTGACTGACTTGCCCGATGAGCGGCGAGCCATAGAAAACAAATGGATCTTTAAGAGAAGACGGACGCGGATGGTAATGTGACCATCTACAAAGCTCGACTTGTCGCTAAGGGTTATCGACAAGTTCAAGGGGTTGACTACGATGAGACTTTCTCACCCGTAGCGAAGCTGAAGTCCGTCCGAATCATGTTAGCAATTGCCGCATACTATGATTATGAGATATGGCAGATGGACGTCAAAACGGCATTCCTTAACGGCTTCCTTAAGGAAGAGTTGTATATGATGCAGCCGGAAGGTTTTGTCGATCCTAAGAATGCTAACAAAGTATGCAAGCTCCAGCGCTCAATCTATGGGCTGGTGCAAGCATCTCGGAGTTGGAACATTCGCTTTGATGAGATGATCAAAGCGTTTGGGTTTACACAGACTTATGGAGAAGCCTGTGTTTACAAGAAAGTGAGTGGGAGCTCTGTAGCATTTCTCATATTATATGTGGATGACATACTATTGATGGGAAATGATATAGAATTCTTGGAAAGTATAAAGGCCTATTTGAATAAGTGTTTTTCAATGAAGGACCTTGGAGAAGCTGCTTATATATTAGGCATCAAGATCTATAGAGATAGATCAAGACGCCTCATTGGTCTTTCACAAAGTACATACCTTGACAAGATATTGAAGAAGTTCAATATGGATCAGTCCAAGAAGGGGTTCTTGCCTGTATTGCAAGGTGTGCAATTGAGCACGGCTCAATGCCCGACCACGGCAGAAGATATAGAAAAGATGAGTGTCATCCCCTATGCCTCGGCCATAGGGTCTATTATGTATGCCATGCTGTGTACCAGACCTGATGTAAACCTTGCCGTAAGTTTGGTAGGAAGGTACCAAAGTAATCCCGACATGGAACACTGGACAGCGGTCAAGAATATCCTGAAGTACCTGAAGAGGACTAAGGATATGTTTCTCGTTTATGGAGGTGACGGAGAGCTCGTCGTAAAGGGTTACCTCGACGCTAGCTTCGACACAGATCTGGATGACTCAAAGTCACAAACCGGATACGTGTATATTTTGAATGGAGGAGCAGTAAGCTGGTGCAGTTGCAAGCAAAGCGTCGTGGCGGGATCTACATGTGAAGCGGAGTACATGGCAGCCTCGGAGGCAGCACAGGAAGCAGTCTGGATGAAGGAGTTCATTACCGACCTAGGGGTGATTCCCAATGCGTCGGGCCCGATGACTCTCTTCTGTGACAACACTGGAGCTATTGCCCTTGCGAAGGAGCCCGGGTTTCACAGGAAGACCAGGCATATCAAACGTTGCTTCAACTCCATTCGTGAAAGTGTTCAAAATGGAGACATAGATATTTGTAAAGTACACACGGACCTGAATGTAGCAGATCCGTTGACTAAACCTCTCCCTAGGGCAAAACATGATCAACACCAGGACGCAATGGGTGTTCGATTCATCACAATGTAACTAGATTATTGACTCTAGTGCAAGTGGGAGACTGTTGGAAATATGCCCTAGAGGCAATAATAAATGGTTATTATTATATTTCTTTGTTCATGGTAATTGTCTATTATTCATGCTATAATTGTATTATTTGGAAATCGTAATACATGTGTGAATACATAGACCACAAAGTGTCCCTAGTAAGCCTCTAGTTGACTAGCTCGTTGATCGACAGATAGTCATGGTTTCCTGACTATGGACATTGGATGTCATTGATAACGGGATCACATCATTAGGAGAATGATGTGATGGACAAGACCCAATCCTAAGCATAGCATAAAAGATCATGTAGTTTCGTTTGCTAGAGCTTTTCCAATGTCAAGTATCTTTTCCTTAGACCATGAGATCGTGCAACTCCCAGATACCGTAAGAGTGCTTTGGGTGTGCCAAACGTCACAACGTAACTGGGTGACTATAAAGGTGCACTACGGGTATCTCCGAAAGTGTCTGTTGGGTTGGCACGGATCGAGACTGGGATTTGTCACTCCGTGTGACGGAGAGGTATCTCTGGGCCCACTCGGTAATGCATCATCATAATGAGCTCAATGTGACTAAGGCATTAGTCACGGGATCATGCATTGCGGTACGAGTAAAGAGACTTGCCGGTAACGAGATTGAACAAGGTATTGGGATACCGACGATCGAATCTCGGGCAAGTAACATACCAATTGACAAAGGGAATTGCATACGGGATTGATTGAATCCTCGACACCGTGGTTCATTCGATGAGATCATCGTGGAACATGTGGGAGCCAACATGGATATCCAGATCCCGCTGTTGGTTATTGACCGGAGAGGCGTCTCGGTCATGTCTGCATGTCTCCCGAACCCGTAGGGTCTACACACTTAAGGTTCGGTGACGCTAGGGTTGTAGAGATATATGTATGCGGAAACCCGAAAGTTGTTCGGAGTCCCGGATGAGATCCCGGACGTCACGAGAGGTTCCGGAATGGTCCGGAGGTGAAGAATTATATATAGGAAGTCCAGTTTCGGCCACCGGGAAAGTTTCGGGGGTTACCGGTATTGTACCGGGACCACCGGAAGGGTCCACCGGGTGGGGCCACCTATTCCGGAGGGCCCCGTGGGCTGAAAGTGGAAGGGAACCAGCCCTTAGTGGGCTGGGGCGCCCCCCTTGGGCCTCCCCCCATGCGCCTAGGGTTGGGAACCCTAGGGGGGTTCCCCTTGCCTTGGGGGGGCAAGGCAACCCCTTCCCCCCCTTTGGCCGCCGCCCCCCCCTTTGGATCTGCTCTCCAGGGCCGGCGCCCCCCAGGGGGCCTATATAAAGGGGGGGAGGGAGGGCAGGACACTACAGCCTTGGGCGCCTCCCTCCTCCCCTGCAACACCTCTATCTCTCGCGCAGAAGCTCGGCGAAGCCCTGCCGGAGAACCGCTACATCCACCACCACGCCGTCGTGTTGTTGGATCTCCATCAACCTCTCCTTCCCCCTTGCTGGATCAAGAAGGAGGAGACGTCGCTGCACCGTACGTGTGTTGAACGCGGAGGTGCCATCCGTTCGGCACACGGTCATCGGTGATTTGGATCACGGCGAGTACGACTCCGTCATCCACGTTCATTGGAACGCTTCCGCTCGCGATCTACAAGGGTATGTAGATGCACTCCCTTCCCCTCGTTGCTAGTATACTCCATAGATGCATCTTGGTGAACGTAGGAAAATTTTAAAATTATGCTACGATTCCCAACACTAGCAAGTCCACATACTCAACTATCATTTAGTCTTTCATAATTGCTAAAACTCACGCAATACTTGTGGTTACGGAGTTTTAATCGGACACAGAGAAAGATAGGGGCTTATAGTTTCGCCTCCCAACCTTTTACCTCAAGGGTAATGTCAACAATAATAGTTCATGCTAACCCACATCCAATTAGATATATGTATCAGGATCTTTCCAACATCCCGTGCTTGCCAAAGGATAAAATATAAAAAGGAAAGGTGAAGATCACCATGACTCTTGCATAAGGTAGAAGTTAATAGTAAAAGATAGGCCCTTCGCAGAGGGAAGCAGAGGTTGCCATGCGCTTTCAGGTTGGATGCACAAAATCTTAATGCGAAAGAACGTCACTTTATATTGCCACTTGTGATATGAACCTTTATTATGCAGTCCGTCGCTTTTATTTCTTCCACATCAAAAGATCGTATAAAGCTTATTTCCTCCACACCAATCAATCATACACATTTAGAGAGCAATTTGTATTGCTTGCACCGATGACAACTTACTTGAAGGATCTTACTCAATCCATACGTAGATATGGTGGACTCTCATGGCAAAACTGGTTTAAGGGTTTTTGGAAGCACAAGTAGTATCTCTACTTGGTGCTAAGAATTTGGCTAGCATGAGGGGGAAAGGCAAGCTCAACATGTTGGATGATCCATGACAATATACTTTATCTCAGATATAAGAAAACATAACCCATTACGTTGTCTTCCTTGTCCAACATCAACTCTTTAGCATGTCATATTTTAATGAGTGCTCCCAATCATAAAAGATGTCCAAGATAGTATATTTATATGGGAAACCTCTCTTTCCTTATTACTTCCTATTAATTGCGACGATGACCAAAGCTATGTTTGCCAACTCTCAACAATTTTTAATCATCATACTCTTTCTATGTGAAGTCATTACTCTCAATAAGATCAATATGATCTCTATGTTTCTTTTGTTTCTTTTTCTCTACTCTTTTATTCACTCCCTTGACTCAACACTAATCTTTATTATATATAGCTCACGGACTCGATTACATAGAGATCATAAAGCAAAACTCAAAACTAGATCATACCAAAACTTTATTCTACTAGATCAAGATACTACTAAAAGGATCAAACTAAGAAAAACGGTAAAGATAGGAGTGTGATGGTGACACGATACCGGGGCATCTCCCCCAAGCTTGGCAGTTGCCAAGGGGAGTGCCCATACCATGTGATTATATCTCTTTTGCTGGTGAAGAAGGTGGAGTTGTTGATGATGGGTAATCGCACATCGAGCGTAAAAGATCCTCCAACTTGCGGATAATGCCCTTGAGTGCGACAATATGCTCCTTCAAAAAAATATTTTCCAGATACTTGTTTTGTATACGAGCTAACTCAATCATCTTGAAAGCTTCGATCTTAGTTGGGGTAAGAAGATTGTGATCAAGTTGAAGGGTGTCTCCTGCAGCCGGAACTTGGTCCTCCGTGGTCTTCTTGATCCCTTCATCCTTGTTGATCTCCATGGGTTCTTCCCTCTTCAGCTCTATCTTCATTAGCCAAGCATCGTTGTCACCATTGTTGGAGGAGGGGGACGACATGATGCCTGGCCTTGACAACCCTGACAGAAAACAACTCGAAACAAGAACAGAGGATAATTGCGTGATACAGGAGTCAAAACCTTCGGGAGATTATATAATGAATTTTTACCGACCAAAATACGTAACGTGCAAGAAAACGGAGTCCGGAGAGCACACGAGGTGCCCACGAGGTAGGGGGCGCGCCCAGTAGGGTACGGCGCGCCCTCCACCCTCGTTTCCTTCCCAGACTGCTTCTTATTTTTCTTTTTTTCTAAATATTCCAAAACGGAGAAATATTGCCATAAAAACTGTTTTGGAGTCGGTTTACTTACCGTACCACATACCTATTCCTTTTCGGAGTCTGAAACGTTCGGAAAGTGACCCTTATGTATTCCTCCGGGGTTACGGTTTCAATAACATTGGTTTCAACATTTATAGGATTACCTGAGATATAATGTTTAATTCTTTGACCGTTCACCACCTTCGGATTTGTGCCTTCGAAGTTGTTGATTTTTATGGCACCGGAACGATAGACCTCCTCGATAACGTAAGGGTCTTCCCATTTAGAGAGAAGTTTTCCTGCAAAAAATCTTAAAGAGTTGTATAGCAATACATAGTCACCTACATTAAACTCACGCTTTTGTATCCTTTTGTCATGCCATCTTTTAACTTTTTCCTTAAACAACTTGGCATTTTCATAAGCTTGGGTTCACCATTCATCAAGTGAGCTAATATCAAATAACCTCTTCTCACCGGCAAGTTTGAAATCATAATTGAGCTCTTTAATAGTCCAATATGCCTTATGTTCTAGTTCGAGAGGTAAGTGACATGCTTTTCCATAAACCATTTTATATGGAGACATACCCATAGGATTTTTATATGCAGTTCTATAGGCCCATAATGCATCATCAAGTTTCTTGGACCAATTCTTTCTAGATCTATTAATAGTCTTTTGCAAAATTAATTTGAGCTCTCTATTACTCAATTCTACTTGGCCACTAGACTGTGGGTGATAAGGAGATGCAATTCTATGATTAACGTCATACTTAGCAAGCATTTTACGAAAAGCACCATGAATAAAATGTGAACCACCATCAGTCATGAAATATCTAGGGACTCCAAACCTCGGAAAAATAACTTCTTTAAGCATTTTAATAGAAGTGTTATGATCAGCACTACTAGTTGGAATAGCTTCTACCCACTTAGTAACGTAATCAACAGCAACTAAAATATGTGTATATCCATTAGAGGCAGGAAAAGGTCCCATATAATCAAATCCCCAAACATCAAATGGTTCAATAACAAGTGAATAATTCATAGGCATTTCTTGACGTCTACTAATATTACCAATTCTTTGACATTCATCACAAGATAAGACAACCTTACGGGCATCTTTGGAGAGAGTAGGCCAATAAAAACCGGATTGCAATACCTTATTTGCAGTTCTATCTCCAGCGTGGTGTCCTCCATAAGCCTCGGAGTGACACTTGCGTAGGATCTATTCCTGTTCATGCTCAGGTACACAACGTCTAATAACACCATCTACTCCTTCTTTATAAAGATGTGGGTCATCCCAAAAGTAATGTCTCAAGTCATAGAAAAACTTTTTCTTTTGCTGGTATGTGAAACTAGGTGGTATAAATTTAGCAACGATGTAATTAGCATAATCAGCATACCATGGAGCAGTACGAGAAGCATTTATGACATTTAATTGCTCATCCGGAAAGCTATCATCAATAGGTAATGGGTCATCAAGAACATTTTCTAACCTAGACAAGTTGTCTGCAACGGGGTTCTCAGCTCCCTTTCTATCAATAATATGCAAATCAAATTCTTGTAGCAAGAGAACCCATCTAATAAGTCTAGGTTTAGCATCTTTCTTTTCCATAAGATATTTAATAGCAGCATGATCAGTGTGAATAGTTACTTTAGAATCAACAATATAAGGTCTGAACTTATCACAAGCAAATACAACTGCTAAGAATTCTTTTTCAGTAGTAGCATAATTTCTCTGAGCATTGTCTAGAGTTTTACTAGCATATTGAATAACATTTAATTTATTATCAACTCTTTGCCCTAGAACAGCACCTACAGCATAATCACTAGCATCACACATTATTTCAAAGGGTAAATTCCAATCAGGTGGCTGAACAATAGGTGCAAAGATCAATGCTTTCTTAAGTATTTCAAATGCTTCTACACAGTCATCATCAAAGACGAATGGTATATCTTTTTGTAATAAATTAGTCAGAGGCCGAGAAATTTTTGAGAAGTCCTTAATGAACCTCCTATAAAAACCGGCGTGACCAAGGAAACTTCTTATACCTTTGATGTCCTTGGGACATGGCATCTTTTCAATAGCATCAACCTTGGCTTTATCAACTGCAATACCTCTTTCAGAAACCTTATGCCCCAACACAATACCTTCATTAACCATAAAGTGGCACTTTTCCCAATTCAAGACAAGATTAGTTTCTTCACATCTCTGCAAAACTCGATCAAGGTTGCTCAAGCAATATAAAAAGAGGATCCATAGACGGAGAAGTCATCCATGAAAACCTCACAAATCTTTTCACAAAAGTCAGAGAATATAGCCATCATGCATCTTTGAAAGGTAGAAGGTGCATTACATAAACCAAAAGGCATACGTCTATAAGCAAAAGTACCAAAAGGGCAAGTAAAAGTAGTCTTTGATTGATCATTGGCTGACAGAGGTATTTGAGAGAAACCAGAATAACCATCTAGAAAGCAAAAATGTGTATGTTTAGATAATCTTTCTAGCATTTGATCGATAAAAGGTAAGGGGTAATGATCTTTTTTAGTAGCCTTATTTAATTTGCGGAAATCAATTACCATCCTATAACCTGTAATAATTCTTTGCGGAATCAATTCATCTTTATTATTAGGAACGACGGTAATACCTCCCTTCTTAGGGACACAATGGACGGGACTTACCCACCGACTATCAGCAACGGGATAAATTATACCTGCCTCAAGGAGCTTTAGTATTTCCTTTCTTACCACTTCTTTCATCTTAGGATTCAGCCGTCGTTGATGATCACGAACTGGTTTGGCATCTTCTTCCAAATTTATTTTATGTTGACATAGAGTGGGACTAATGCCCTTAAGATCATCAAGAGTATATCCAATAGCAGCACGGTTCTTCCTCAGAGTTTTCAATAATCTCTCTTCTTCATGCTCTGAAAGGTTAGCACTAATAATAACAGGATATATCTTTTTCTCATCAAAGTAAGCATATTTAAGAGTATCAGGTAACGGTTTAAGCTCAAACACGGGATCACCCTTGGGTGGAGGAGGATCCCCTAGGATTTCAACTGGCAAATTATGTTTCAGGATGGGTTCCTATTTACAGAATACTTCATCTATTTCCCTTCTTTCATTCATAAACATATCATTTTCATGGTCTAGCAAATATTGTTCTAAAGGATCACTAGGGGGTACAGCAATAGAAGCAAGACCAATAATTTCATCCTTACTAGGCAATTCTTCTTCACGGTGTTGTCTACTAAATTTGGAAAAGTTGAACTCATGAGACATATCACCTAAACCGATAGTAACAACATCCTTTTCGCAATCTATCCTGGCATTAACGGTGTTCAAGAAGGGTCTACCAAATATAATGGGACAAAAGCTATCTTGTGGGGAACCAAGAACAAGAAAATCAGCAGGATATTTAGTTTTCCCACACAAGACTTCAACATCTCTAACAATCCCCATTGGTGAAATAGAATCTCTATTGGCAAGTTTAATTGTAACATCAATATCTTCTAACTCAGCAGGTGCAATATCATGCTTAATTTCTTTGTATAAGTCAATAGGTATGGCACTAGCACTAGCACCCATATCACATAAGCCATGATAACAATGATCTCCTATTTTAACAGAAATAACAGGCATGCCTACCACAGGTCTATGTTTATCTTTAGCACAAGGTTTGGCAATTCTAGCAGTTTCCTCACAGAAAAAAATAACATGCCCATCAATATTATCAAACAAGAGATCTTTAACAATAGCAATATTAGGTTCAACTTTAATTTGCTCAGGAGGAATATAAGTCCTAATATTGCTTTTACGAACAACAGTTGAAGGTTTAGCATGATCCTTTATCCTAACAGGAAAAGGTGGTTTCTCAACATAAGAAGTAGGAACAATAGGATCATTATAAGTGACAGTCTTTTCTTCAACTTTAATAGGTGCAGCTACTTTTACTTCTATGGGAGGATGATATTTAAACCATTTCTCCTTAGGGAGATCAACATAAGTAGCAAAAGATTTACAGAAAAAAGCTACTATCTCAGAGTCAAGCCCATATTTAGTGCTAAACTTACGGAAAACATCGGTATCCATAAAAGATTTAACACAATCAAACTTAGGTGTCATACCTGACTCCTTACCTTCGTCGAGATCCCAATCTTCAGAGTTGCGTTTAATTCTACCCAATAAATTCCATTTGAATTCAATAGTCTTCATCATAAAAGAGCCAGCACAAGAAGTATCGAGCATGGTGCGATTGTTATCAGAAAGCCGAGCATAAAAACTTTGAAGAATTATTTCTCTTGAGAGCTCATGATTGGGGCATGAATATAACATTGATTTAAGCCTCCCCCAAGCTTGAGAAATGCTTTCTCCTTCGCGAGGCCAAAAATTATATATATAATTACGATCACGATGAACAAGATGCATAGGATAAAACTTCTGATGAAATTCCAATTTCAATCGTTTGTAGTTCCATGACCCCGTATCATCACATAGCATATACCATGTCGATGCATCTCCCTTCAAAGATAAAGGGAAGACCTTCCTCTTAACAACATCACCGAGTATACCTGCAAGCTTAAATAATCCACAAACTTCATCCACATATATTAGGTGCTCATCAGGATGCTTTGTTCCATCTCCTGCAAAAGGATTAGCTAGCAGTTTTTCTAACATACCCGAAGGAATCTCAAAGTGGACATTTTCATTTTCATTTTAATTTTCATTTGCAATAGGTTCAGTAGGTTGAGGAGCAACTCTTTGCTCTACTGGTCGGGGTGAAGATACCCCGACCAAGCCCCTCAGAGGATTACTTTCCATAGTAACAAGTGACAGTAAATTTCAGCACACTACATAAATTTTTCCTTACCAAATTCCACCTACCAAAGGCGCTTCACTCCCCGGCAACGGCTCCAGAAAAGAGTCTTGATGACCCACAAGTATAGGGGATCTATCGTAGTCCTTTCTATAAGTAAGAGTGTCGAACCCAATGAGGAGCAGAAGGAAATGATAAGCGGTTTTCAGCAAGGTATTCTCTGCAAGTACTGAAATAAGTGGTAACAGATAGTTTTGTGATAAGATAATTTGTAACGAGCAACAAGTAACAAAAGTAAATAAAGTGCAGCAAGGTGGCCCAATCCTTTTTGTAGCAAAGGCCAAGCCTGGACAAACTCTTATATAGAGAAAAGCGCTCCCGAGGACACATGGGAATTATCGTCAAGCAAGTTTTCATCACGTTCATATGATTCGCATTCGGTACTTTGATAATTTGATATGTGGGTGGACCGGTGCTTGGGTGCTGTTCTTACTTGAACAAGAATCCCACTTATGATTAACCTCTATTGCAAGCATCCGCAACTACAACAAAAGTATTAAGGTAAACCTAACCATAGAATGAAACATATGGATCCAAATCAGCCCCTCACGAAGCAACGCATAAACTAGGGTTTAAGCTTCTGTCACTCTAGCAACCCACCATCTACTTATTACTTCCCATTGCCTTCCTCTATGCCCAAATAATGGTGAAGTGTTATGTAGTCGACGTTCACATAACACCACTAGAGGATAGACAACATACATCTCGTCAAAATATCGAACGAATACCAAATTCACATGACTACTAATAGCAAGACTTCTCCCATGTCCTCAGGAACAAACGTAACTACTCACAAAGCATATTTATGTTCATAATCAGAGGGGTATTAATATGCATAAAGGATCTGAACATATGATCTTCCACCAAATAAACCAACTAGCATCAACTACAAGGAGTAATCAACACTACTAGCAACCTACAGGTACCAATCCCGGACTTAGAGACAAGAATTGGATACAAGAGATGAACTAGGGTTTTGAGAGGAGATGGTGCTGATGAAGATGTTGATGGAGATTGCCCTCTCCTGATGAGAGGAGCGTTGGTGATGACGATGGCGATGATTTCCCCCTCCCGGAGGGAAGTGTCCCCGGCAGAACAGCTCTGCCGGAGCCCTAGATTGGTTCCGCCAAGGTTCCGCCTCGTGGTGGCGGAGTCTCGTCCCTAAAGGTTGCTTCTGATTTTTCCCTGGACGAAAGACTTCATATAGCAGAAGATGGCCACCGGAGAGCCAACAGGGGGCCCACGAGGCAGGGGGGCGCGCCCTGGGGGGTAGGGCGCGCCCCCACCCTCATGGGCAGGTGGTGGCCCCCCTGACGTATTTCTTCCGCTCAGTATTTTTTATTATTTCCAAAAATAACTTTCGTGGAGTTTCAGGACTTTTGGAGTTGTGCAGAATAGGTCTCTAATATTTGCTCCTTTTCCAGCCTAGAATTCCAGCTGCCGGCATTCGCCCTCCTTATGTAAACCTTGTAAAATAAGAGAGAATAGGCATAAGTATTGTGACATAACGTGTAATAACAGCCCATAATGCAATAAATATCGGTATAAAACCATGATGCAAAATGGACGTATCAGGGCGCGCCAAGGTGTGGAGTCCTACTAGGACTCCCTAGTCCTAGTAGGATTCCACCTCCCACACGGAGTAGGAAAGGGGGAAGGGAGAAGGACAAGGAAAGGGGGGCCCTTCTCCTAGTCCTAATTGGCCTCCTGTCCAAGGGGGCGCACCAGCCCCTTGTGGGCTGGTGTGCTTCCCTCTTATGGCCCATAAGGCCCATAAATTCTCCGGGGGGGTTCCGTTAACCTCCCTGTACTCCGACAAAAATGCCTGAATCACTCGGAACCATTCCGATGTCCAAATGCAACCTTCCAATATATGAATCTTTACCTCTCGACCATTTTGAGACTCCTCGTCATGTCCGTGATCTCATCCGGGACTCTGAACAAACTTTGGTACATCAAATCTCATAACTCATAATACAAATCGTCATCGAACGTTAAGCGTGCGGACCCTACGGGTTCGAGAACTATGTAGACATGACCGAGACACATCTCCGGTCAATAACCAATAGCGGAACCTGGATGCTCATATTGGCTCCTACATATTTTATGAAGACCTTTATCGGTCAAACCGCATAACAACATACGTTGTTCTCTTTGTCATCGGTATGTTACTTGCCCGAGATTCGATCGTCGGTATCATCATACCTAGTTCAATCTCGTTACCGGC
The DNA here is from genome assembly GCF_002575655.3 of Aegilops tauschii subsp. strangulata. NCBI lineage: Eukaryota > Viridiplantae > Streptophyta > Magnoliopsida > Poales > Poaceae > Aegilops > Aegilops tauschii. Next base: position 578,521,085 of record NC_053036.3, read on the forward strand.
AAGTCTCTTTACTCGTTCCGTAATGCATCATCCCGTAACTAACTCATTAGTCACATTGCTTGCAAGGCTTATAGTGATGTGCATTACCGAGAGGGCCTAGAGATACCTCTCCGAAACACGGAGTCACAAATCCTAATCTCGATCTATGCTAACTCAACAAACACCATCGGAGACACCTGTAGAGCATCTTTATAATCACCCAGTTACGTTGTGACGTTTGATAGCACACAAGGTGTTCCTTCGGTATTCGGGAGTTGCATAATCTCATAGTCAGAGGAACATGTATAAGTCATGATGAAAGCATTAGCAATAAAACTAAACGATAATTTGTGCTATGCTAATAGATTGGTCTTGTCCATCACATCATTCTCTAATGATGTGATCTCGTTCATCAAATGACAACACATGTCTATGGCTAGGAAACTTAACCATCTTTGATCAACGAGCTAGCCAAGTAGAGGCATACTAGGGACACTATGTTTGTCTATGTATTCACACATGTACTAAGTTTCCGTTTAATACAATTCTAGCATGAATAATAAACATTTATCATGATATAAGGAAACATAAATAACAACTTTATTATTGCCTCTAGGGCATATTTCCTTCAACATTTGAGTTGATTGATGCATATAATATGATGTTATTTTAGTACGAACTCTACGGCTATTTGTGACACATATAGGGACGACTCGATAAATTGCTCGGAAGATAACTTTCAGGTGGTTTGCTACGTACAAAAATTTCATCTTGTGTTCTCCGCTATTGAAAAAAACTTTGGAGCGATTCTTTGCCGCACATTAATGGATTGTTATATGATTCAATTATTTTAGCACTGTTGAGAGATTGCAGTACTAAAAATATGAAGTCTAGGCCTTGTTTCTAAGCATCGAGACACCGTTTTTACTCACTTTTATTACTTGCTACCTTGCTATTTTTATTTATTCATATTATAAAAACATATTTTCACCATCCATATTACACTTGTATCACCATCTCGTCGAACTAGTGCACCTATACAATTGACCATTGTACTGGGTGTGTTGGGGACACAAGAGATTTCTTGTATTTGATTGTAGGGTTGTTCGAGAGAGACCATCTTCATGCTACACCTTCCACGAATTAATAAACCTTAGGTCATCCACTTGAGGGAAATTTGCTGTTGTCCTACAAAAATCTACGCTTGGAGGCCCAACAGAGTGTACAAGAATAAAAGTTGCGTAGTAGACATCACAGGGTCACAAGCTTAAGGTAATCATGATCTGTTAAGTTTTAGTAGGACGGGAATAATGAGAATATATTTGTGGAGTTGTTTCATTAATATTCGGAATAGTTTCGGGGTCATCGGAAGGGTTACGGAGTTTATCATGCAATACCGGGTATTACCGACAAATAATATATATGTGGAAAATATTTCTGGTGATGTTAACTTAATAATAGAAGTCTCTAATAATTGTTAGGAGGCTTTTCTATTTAATTTAATATCAACATGCCTTAAAAGGCCAAGTACTGAAAGGAGTATTGGGCCACAAGGGCCCAATAAGGGGGCACCACCCCTTAGCCTTTTTGGAGGCCAACACGAGGTTGAATTGGAGTAGGAAAACCCCACCTTGGCCGGCCTAAAGGGGGAGGTTTCCTTACTCCCTTGTGGTGCCCCCTTCGTCTCCTCCAACCTATATATACTAGAGGTTTTGGGCACTTTTGAAAACACAAGTTTTGGTGCCTCCTCTAGTTCTAGTTCTGGTTGGTCCTAGTTGATCAATTAGAGTTTGACCTAGATCCTCTAATCCTCATAATTAGAAGCATTGTCTAATCTTCTCCCTCTAATTCTCTGGTGATGATTAACTCTCGACGGCCAAGCATTGCCGGATCGTGAAGACCGTATGCTTGCAACCCTAGAGAGGTCGTGCTTTTGGACTTCCGTTTGAGGGACTGTTCGTGGGCAGTTCGTAGGACCGTTCATCTACGGTTTGAGGGACTCCAAGTACGATCTACACTGACTTTTCTTCTTCCTCGTTGATCGTAGGGCGAACTTTTTTGTTTTCTAGTACATTTCCCAACACCTACAGTGTAAATCCCACGCATGTGCGTGAAACGGCGGGTACCATAGTATAGCACCATAATAACACACAATTCATATCAACCATAGCATATCAGAATTAACCCATAGGTGATACGTCTCCAACGTATCTATAATTTATGAAGTATTCATGCTATTATATTATCCATCTCGGATGTTTAATGGGCTTTACTATGCACTTTTATATTATTTTTGGGACTACCCTATTGACCCAGAGCCCAGTGCCAGTTTCTGTTTTTTTCCTTGTTTAAGTGTTTAGCAGAAAAGTAATATCAAACGGAGTCCAAATGGAATGGAACCTTCGGAAAAGTTATTTTTGGAAAGAAAGCAATACGGGAGACTTGGAGTGCGCGTCAGGGGATCAACGAGGAGAGCACGAGGCAGGGGGGTGCTACCTCTTGAGCACTGCGTTGGTTTTCTCTTGAAGAGGAAAGGGTGATGCAGCAAAGTAGCATAAGTATTTCCGTCAGTTTTTTAGAACAAAGGTATCAATCCAGTAGGAGGCTACGCGCGAGTCCCTCGCACCTACACAACACAAATAAATCCTCGCAACCAACGCGTTAAGGGGTTGTCAATCCCTACACGGTCACTTACGAGAGTGAGATCTGATAGATATGATAGGATAATATTTTTGGTATTTTTATGATAAAGAAGCAAAGTAAAAAGCAACAGAAATAACTAAGTGTTGGAAGATTAATAGGATGAAGATAGACCCGGGGGCCAAAGGTTTCACTAGTGGCTTCTCTCGAGAGCATAAGCATTTTACGGTGGGTGAACAAATTACTATTGAGCAATTGACAGAATTGAGCATAGTTATGAGAATATCTAGGTATGATCATGTATATAGGCATCACGTCCGAGACAAGTAGACCGACTCCTGCCTGCATCTACTACTATTACTCCACACATCGACCGCTATCCAGCATGCATCTAGAGTATTAAGTTCATAAGAACAGAGTAACGCCTTAAGCAAGATGACATGATGTAGAGGGATAAATTCATGCAATATGATAAAAAAAACCATCTTGTTATCCTCGATGGCAACAAGACAATACGTGCCTTGCTGCCCCTACTGTCACTGGGAAAGGACACCGCAAGATTGAACCCAAAGCTAAGCACTTCTCCGATTGCAAGAAAGATCAATCTAGTAGGCCAAACCAAAATGATAATTCGAAGAGGCTTGCAAAGATAACCAATCATACATAAATAAATTCAGAGAAGATTCAAATATTGTTCATAAATAAACTTGATCATAAACCCACAATTCATCGGTCTCAACAAACACACCGCAAAAGAAGATTACATCAAATAGATCTCCACGAGAGAGGGGGACAACATTGTATTGAGATCCAAAAAGAGAGAGAAAGCCATCTAGCTAATAACTATGGACCCGAAGGTCTGAGGTAAACTACTCACACTTCATCGGAGCGGCTATGGTGTTGATGTATAAGCCCTCCATGATCGATGCCCCTTCCGGCGGAGCTCCGGAACAGGCCCCAAGATGGGATCTCGTGGGTACAGAAGGTTGCGGCGGTGGAATTAGGTTTTTGGCTCCGTATCTGATCGTTTGGGGGTACGTAGGTATATATAGGAGGAAGAAGTACGTCGATGGAGCAACAGGGGGCCCACGAGGGTGGAGGACGCGCCCTGGGGGGTAGGCGCGCCCCCCTACCTCGTGGCTTCCCCGTTGGTTGCTTGACGTAGGGTCCAAGTCTCCTGGATCATGTTCGTTCCGAAAATCACGTTCCCGAAGGTTTCATTCCGTTTGGACTCCGTTTGATATTCTTTTGCTGCGAAACTCTGAAACAGGCAAAAAACAGCAATTCTGGGCTGGGCCTCCGGTTAATAGGTTAGTCCAAAAATAATATAAAAGTGAATAATAAAGCCCAATAATGTCCAAAACAGAAGATAATATAACATGGAGCAATCAAAAATTATAGATACGTTGGAGACGTATCAAGCATCCCCAAGCTTAATTCCTGCTCGTCCTCGAGTAGGTAAATGATAAAAACAGAATTCTTGATGCGGAGTGCTACTAGGCATAATTTCAATGTAATTCTTCTTAATTGTGGTATGAATATTCAGATCCGAAAGATTCAAGATAAAAGTTCAATATTGACATAAAAATAATAATACTTCAAGCATACTAACTAAGCAATTATGTCCTCTCAAAATAACATGGCCAAAGAAAGTTCATCCCTACAAAATCATATAGTTTAGTCATGCTCCATCTTCGTCACACAAAAATGCTCTCATCATGCACAACCCCGATAACAAACCAAGCAATTGTTTCATACTTTAGTAATCTCAAACTTATAAACCCTCACGCAATACATGAGCGCGAAATATAGACATAGCACTTTGGGTGGAATAGAATATGATGACGGGGGTTATGTGGAGAAGAGAAAAAAAGTACAAAGTCTCACATCAACGAGGCTAATCAATGAGCTATGGAGGTGCCCATCGATTGATGTTAATGCAAGGAGTAGGGATTGCCATGCAACGGATGCACTAGAGGTATAAGTATATGAAAGCTCAACAAAAAGAAACTAAGTGGGTGTGCATCCAACTTGCTTGCTCACGAAGACCTAGGGCACTTGAGGAGGCCCATTGTTGGAATATACAAGCCAAGTTCTATAATGAAAAATTCCCACTAGTATATGAAAGTGAGAAAACAAGAGACTCTCTATCATGAAGATTATGGTGCTACTTTGAAGCACAAGTGTGGTAAAAGGATAGTAACATTGTCCCTTCTCTCTTTTTCTCTCATTTTTTGGGCCTTCTCCTTTTTTATGGCCTCTCTCTCTCTCTCTCTCTTTTTCCTCACTTGGGACAATGCTCTAGAAAATGATGATCATCACACTTCTATTTATTTACAACTCAATGATTACAACTCGATACTAGAACAGAGTATGACTCTATAAGAATGCCTCCGGCGGTGTACCGGGATATGCAATGAACCAAGAGTGACATGTATGAAAGAATTATGAACGGTGGCTTTGCCACGAGTACTATGTCAACTACATGATCATGCAAAGCAATATGACAATGATGAATGTGTCATGATAAACGGAATGGTGGAAAGTTGCATGGCAGTATATCTCGGAATGGCTATGGAAATGCCATAATAGGTAGGTATGGTGGCTGTTTTGAGGAAGATATAAGGAGGTTTATGTGTGAAAGAGCGTATCATATCACGGGGTTTGGATGCACCGGCGAAGTTTGCACCAACTCTCAATGTGAGAAAGGGCAATGCACGGTACCGAAGAGGCTAGCAATGATGGAAGGGTGAGAGTGCGTATAATCCATGGACTCAACATTACTCATAAAGAACTCACATACTTATTGCAAAAATCTACAAGTCATCAAAAGCCAAGCACTACGCGCATGCTCCTAGGGGGATAGATTGGTAGGAAAAGACCATCGCTCGTCCCCGACCGCCACTCATAAGGAGGACAATCAAAGAACACCTCATGTTTCAAATTTGTTACATAATGTTTACCATACGTGCAAGCTACGGGACTTGCAACCTTCAACACAAGCATTTCTCAAATTCACAACTACTCAACTAGCACGACTTTGATATTATTACCTCCATGTCTCAAAACAATCATCAAGCATATAACTTCTCTTAGTATTCAACACACTCATAAGAAAGTTTTTATTATTCTTGAATATCTAGCATATTAGGATTATTTAAGCAAATTACCATGCTATTTTAGACTCTCAAAATGATCTAAGTGAAGCATGAGAGATCAATAGTTTCTATAAAACAAATCCACCACCGTGCTCTAAAAGATATAAGTGAAGTACTAGAGCAAAACTATATAACTCAAAAGATATAAGTGAAGCACATAGAGTATTCTAATAATTTCCGAATCATGTGTGTCTCTCTCAAAAGGTGTGACAGCAAGGATAATTGTGGCAAACTAACAAATAAAGACTCACATCATACAAGACTCTCCAAGCAAAACACATACCATGTGGTGAATAAAAATATAGCTCCAAGTAAAGTTACCGATGGAAGTAGACGAAAGAGGGGATGCCTTCCGGGGCATCCCCAAGCTTTGGCTTTTTGGTGTCCTTAGATTATCTTGGGGGTACCATGGGCATCCCCAAGCTTAGGCTCTTTCCACTCCTTGTTCCATAATCCATGAAATCTTTCACCCAAAACGTGAAAACTTCACAACACTAAACTTAACAGAAAATCTCGTGAGCTCCATTAGCGAAAGAAAACAAAAGACCACTTCAAGGTACTGTAATGAACTCATTCTTTATTTATATTGGTGTTAAAACTACTGTATTCCAACTTCTCTATGGTTTATAAACTATTTTACTAGCCATAGATTCATCAAAATAAGCAAACAACACACGAAAAACAGAATCTGTCAAAAACAGAACAGTCTGTAGTAATCTGTAACTAACGCAAACTTATGTAACTCCAAAAAATCAGCCAAAATAGTACGACCTAGAAAATTTATTTATTAATCAGCAGCAATTGGAATTAATATTTTATCACGTTATGGTGATTTTTAACAATTGTTTTCGTGAACAGAAAGTTTCTGGAAATTTCTGCAAGATCAAATAACTATCATCCAAGAAGATCCTATAGGTTTAACTTGGCACAAACACTGATTAAAACATAAAAACACATCTAACCAGAGGCTAGAACAAATATTTATTCCTAAACAGAAGCAAAAAAACTAAAAAAACTACAAAAATAAAATTGGGTTGCCTCCCAACAAGCGCTATCGTTTAACGCCCCTAGCTAGGCATAAAAGCAAGGATAGATCTAGGTATTGCCATCTTTGGTAGGAAATTCTTCAATAAGACATCTTTCATCCTTTAGAGTTTCTTTCTTTCTATTAATTATCAAACTTTTAGGAACAAGATCGAAAAATTCATTTGTAGCAAATGGTTCCTTAAAGATAGCAAAAAGATTGGGATGAATACTTATAGATTTAAGATCCGCAGTTTCTTTACTAGAGGATTCACCCTTATTTTTAGGAACATACATAAGCTTGGCACTTTTCGTTGGAGGACTAGGAGTATTTTTTATGGAAGAAAAAGAGGTTCCCAAGTTGGTAATAATACCCTCAAGTTTATCAATTCTAGTAGAATCCTGATTTATTCTTTCATTAACTATGGGTTCCTTCTCCTTAATATTTTTCAAAGTGACTCCTACTTTAGATCCGTATTGGGTAATTTGGTTGTGGATATTTTTATCCAAATTTTCAATTAGCTCTACGGTAGCAACTTTATTTTCAATAATTTCAAGTCTTTGCATTACATGCTCCAAAGTTAAAATAGTTCCATTAACCAAGAGAGGTGGTGAGCCATATAAATCTATCATAGCATTATAAGAGTCAAAAGTTTGGCTACCCAAGAAATTCCCTCCGGTAATGGAGCCAAGAATATATCTATACCAAGGATTAGCACCTACATAAAAATTGCGGAGAAGAACGGAAGTAGATTGCTTCCTGGTAGATCTATTTTGAGCATTGCAAATTCGATACCAAGCGTCTTTCAGATTTTCTCCCTCCCTTTGTTTAAAATTGAGAACTTCATTTTCGGGAGACAACGGAGAAGATAAAGGACTAGCCATAACGACAAGCAATGGAAAAGAGGCGAACAAAAAAAAGAGGGCGAATAAAATGGCAAGGGTGAAGTGGGGGAGAGGAAAACGAGAGGCAAATGGCAAATAATGTAATGCGGGAGATAAGGATTTGTGATGGGTACTTGGTAGGTTGACTTTTGCGTAGACCTCCCCGGCAACGGCGCCAGAAATGGCTCGTTGACGGGAGTCCAAAACTTGACTTGACTTCGCGTAAGCCTCCCCGGCAACGGCGCCAGAAATCCTTCTTGCTACCTCTTGAGCACCGCGTTGGTTTTCCCTTGAAGAGGAAAGGGTGATGCAGCAAAGTAGCGTAAGTATTTCCCTCAATTTTTGAGAACCAAGGTATCAATCCAGTAGGAGGCTACACGCGAGTCCCTCGCACCTACACAAAACAAATAAATCCTCGCAACCAACGCGATAATGGGTTGTCAATCCCTACACGGTCACTTACGAGAGTGAGATCTGATAGATATGATAAGATAATATTTTTGGTATTTTTATGATAAAGATGCAAAGTAAAATAAAAGCAAAGTAAAAAAGCAACGGAAATAACTAAGTGTTGGAAGATTAATAGGATGAAGATAGACCCGGGGGCCATAGGTTTCACTAGTGGCTTCTCTCGAGAGCATAAGTATTTTATGGTGGGTGAACAAATTACTGTTGAGCAATTGACAGAATTGAGCATAGTTATGAGAATATCTAGGTATGATCATGTATATAGGCATCACGTCCGAGACAAGTAGACCGACTCCTGCCTGCATCTACTACTATTACTCCACACATCGACCGCTATCCAGCATGCATCTAGAGTATTAAGTTCATAAGAACAGAGTAACGCCTTAAGCAAGATGACATGATGTAGAGGGATAAATTCATGCAATATGATAAAAACCCCATCTTGTTATCCTCGATGGCAACAATACAATACGTGCCTTGCTACCCCTACTGTCACTGGGAAAGGACACCGCAAGATTGAACCCAAAGCTAAGCACTTCTCCCATTGCAAGAAAGATCAATCTAGTAGGCCAAACCAAACTGATAATTCGAAGAGACTTGCAAAAATAACCAATGATACATAAAAGAATTCAGAGAAGATTCAAATATTGTTCATAGATAAACTTGATCATAAACCCACAATTCATCGGTCTCAACAAACACACTGCAAAAGAAGATTACATCGAATAGATCTCCACGAGATAGGAGGAGAACATTGTATTGAGATCCAAAAAGAGAGAGAAAGCCATCTAGATAATAACTATGGACTCGAAGGTCTGAGGTAAACTACTCACACTTCATCGGAGGGGCTATTGTGTTGATGTAGAAGCCCTCCGTGATCGATGCCCCTTCTGGCGGAGCTCCGGAACAGGCCCCAAGATGGGATCTCGTGGGTACAGAAGGTTGCGGCGGTGGAATTAGGTTTTTGGCTCCGTATCTGATCGTTTGGGGGTACGTAGGTATATATAGGAGGAAGAAGTACGTCGGTGGAGCAACAGGGGGCCCATGAGGGTGGAGGGCGCGCCCTGGGGGGTAGGCGCGCCCCCCTACCTCGTGGCTTCCCTGTTGGTTGCTGGACGTAGGGTCCAAGTCTCCTGGATCATGTTCGTTCCGAAAATCACGTTCCCGAAGGTTTCATTCCGTTTGGACTCCGTTTGATATTCTTTTTCTACGAAACTCTGAAGTAGGCAAAAAACAGCAATTCTGGGCTAGGCCTCCGGTTAATAGGTTAGTCCCAAAAATAATATAAAAGTGAATAATAAAGCCCAATAATGTCCAAAACAGAAGATAATATAGCATGGAGCAATGAAAAATTATAGATACGTTGGAGACGTATCAGGGGGCGCGCCCACCCCCTGGGCGCGCCCTCCACCCTCGTGGGCCCCTCGTGGCTCCCCTTACCGACTTCTTTCGCCTATATATTCCCATATACCCTAAAACCTTCGGGGAGCAGAAGAGATCGGGAGTTCCGCCGCCGCAAGCCTCTGTAGCCACCAAAAACCAATCAGGACCCTGTTCCGGCACCCTGCCGGAGGGGGGAACCCTCACCGGTGTCCATCTTCATCATCCCGGCGCTCTCCATGACGAGGAGGGAGTAGTTCACCCTCGGGGCTGAGGGTATGTACCAGTAGCTATGTGTTTGATCTCTCTCTCTCATGTTCTTGAGGTGATACGATCTTGATGTATCGCGAGCTTTGCTATTATAGTTGGATCTTATGATGTTTCTCCCCCTCTACTCTCTTGTAATGGATTGAGTGTTCCCTTTGAAGTTATCTTATCGGATTGAGTCTATAATGATTTGAGAACACTTGATGTATGTCTTGCGTGGGATAACCGTGGTGACAATGGGTTATTCTATTGATTCACTTGATGTATGTTTTGGTGATCAACTTGCGGGTTCCACCCATGAACCTATGCATAGGGGTTGGCACACGTTTTCGTCTTGACTCTCTGGTAGAAACTTTGGGGCACTCTTTGAGGTTCTATGTGTTGGTTGAATAGATGAACCTGAGATTGTGTGATGCATATCGTATAATCATAACCACGGATACTTGAGGTGACATTGGAGTATCTAGGTGACATTAGGGTTTTGGTTGATGTGCGTCTTAAGGTATTATTTTACTACGAACTCTAGGGTTGTTTGTGACACTTATAGGAATAGCCCAATGGATTGATAGGAAAGCATAACTTTGAGGTGGTTTCGTACCCTACCATAATCTCTTCGTTTGTTCTCCGCTATTAGTGACTTTGGAGTGACTCTTTGTTGCATGTTGAGGGATAGTTATATGATACAATTATGCTATTATTGTTGAGAGAACTTGCACTAGTGAAAGTATGAACCCTAGGCCTTGTTTCCTAGCATTGCAATACCGTTTGTGCTCGCTTTTATCATTAGTTGCCTTGCTGTTTTTATATTTTCATATTACAAAAACCTATATCGACCATCCATATTGCACTTGTATCACCATCTCTTCGCCGAACTAGTACACCTATACAATTTACCATTGTATTGGGTGTGTTGGGGACACAAGAGACTCTTTGTTATTTGGTTGGAGGGTTGCTTGAGAGAGACCATCTTCATCCTACGCCTCCCACGGATTGATAAACCTTAGGTCATCCACTTGAGGGAAAATTGCTACTGTCCTACAAACCTCTGCTCTTGGAGGCCCAACAACGTCTACAAGAAGAAGGTTGTGTAGTAGACATCAAGCTCTTTTCTGGCGCCATTGCCGGGGAGGCTACGTAAGAGGCACTCACACCCCGTCAACTAAGCTCTTTTCTGGCGCCCTTGCCAGGGAGGTGAGTGCTTGAAGGTATATCTTTAGATCTTGCAATCGAAACTTTTAGTTTCTTGTTTTATCACTAGTTTAATTTATAAAAGAAAACTACAAAAAATGGAATTGAGTTTGTCTCATATGCTTCATCTTTTTAATGTCTTTCGTGAAAATGATGGGAAGGAAAATTGTGCTCAAGTACTAGAAGAAGAATTACATAGAATGCTTGGCATAAAGTATGTGAGTGAGCATGATTGCAATGTTGTTAGTATGAATTCCTTGAATACCCATGATGCTAATGATATGCAAAGCCACAAGCTTGGGGATGCTATGTTTGATGAAGATGATATGTTTAGTCCCCCAAGTTTTGATGAGCAAATTTATTATGATAAAAGCATGCCTCCTATCTATGATGATTATTGTGATGACACGTATGCTATAAAGAATAAAGATAACCATGAAACTTGTCATCATGATTTTAATTTTCAATTGGATTATGCTTCACATGATAGTTATTTTGTTGAGTTTGCTCCCACTACTATTCATGAGAAGAAATTTGCTTATGTGGAGAGTAATAAAATTTCTATGCTTGTAGATCATGAAAAGAATGCTTTATGTGATGGTTATATTGTTGAATTCATTCATGATGCTACTGAAAATTATTATGAGGGAGGATTGAACCCAAAGCTAAGCACTTCTCCCATTGCAAGAAAGATCAATCTAGTAGGCCAAACCAAACTGATAATTCAAAGAGACTTGCAAAGGTAACCAATCATACATAAAAGAATTCAGAAGATTCAAATATTGTTCATAGATAAACTTGATCATAAACGCACAATTCATCGGTCTCAACAAACACACCGCAAAAGAAGACTACATCGAATAGACCTCCACAAGAGAGGGGGAGAACATTGTATTGAGATCCAAAAAGAGAGAGGAAGCCATCTAGCTAATAACTATGGACCCGAAGGTCTGAGGTAAACTACTCGCACTTCATCGGAGAGGCTATGGTGTTGATGTAGAAGCCCTCCGTGATCGATGCCCCCTCCGACGGAGCTCTGGAACTGGCCCCAAGATGGGATCTCGTGGGTACAGAAGGTTGGGGCGGTGGAATTAGGTTTTTGGCTCCGTTTCTGATTGTTTGGGGTTACGTAGGTATATATAGGAGGAAGGAGTACGTCGGTGGAGCAACATGGGGCCCACGAGGGTGGAGGGCGCGCCCCCTACCTCATGGCTTCCTGCTTGATTTCTTGACGTAGGGTCCAAGTCCTCTGGATCATGTTCGTTCTGAAAATCACGTTCCCGAAGGTTTCATTCTGTTTGGACTCCGTTTGATATTCTTTTTCTGCGAAACTCTAAAATAGGCAAAAAAACAGCAATTCTGGGTTGGGCCTCCGGTTAATAGGTTAGTCCCAAAAATAATATAGAAGTGAATAATAAAGCCCAATAATGTCCAAAACAGAAGATAATATAGCATGGAGCAATCAAAAATTATAGATACATTGGAGACGTATCAAGCATCCCCAAGCTTAATTCCTGCTCGTCCTCGAGTAGGTAAATGATAAAAACAGAATTTTTGATGCGGAATGCTACTTGGCATAATTTCAATGTAATTCTTGTTAATTGTGGTATGAATATTCAGATCCGAAAGATTCAAGATAAAAGTTCAATATTGACATAAAAATAATAGTACTTCAAGCATACCAAGTAAGCAATTATGTCCTCTCAAAATAACATGGCCAAAGAAAGTTCATCCCTACAAAATCATATAGTTTAGTCATGCTCCATTTTCGTCACACAAGAATGCTCTCATCATGCACAACCCCGATGACAAGCCAAGCAATTGTTTCATACTTTAGTAATCTTAAACTTTTTCAACCGTCACGCAATACATGAGCGTGAGCCATGGACATAACACTTTGGGTGGAATAGAATATGATGATGCGGGTTATGTGGAGAAGACAAAAAAGGAGAAAGTCTCACATCAACGAGGCTAATCAATGAGCTATGGAGATGCCCATCGATTGATGTTTATGCAAGGAGTAGGGATTGCCATGCAACGGATGCACTAGAGCTATAAATATATGAAAGCTCAACAAAAAGAAACTAAGTGGGTGTGCATCCAACTTGCTTGCTCACGAAGACCTAGGGCACTTGTGGAGGCCCATTGTTGGAATATACAAGCCAAGTTCTATAATGAAAAATTCCCACTAGTATATGAAAGTGACAAAACAAGAGACTCTCTATCATGAAGATTATGGTGCTACTTTGAAGCACAAGTGTGGTAAAAGGATAGTAACATTGTCCCTTCTCTCTTTTTCTCTTTTTTTTTGGGCCTTCTCTTTTTTTATGGCCTTTCTCTCTTTTTTTTATTCCTCACTTGGGACAATGCTCTAGAAAATGATGATCATCACACTTCTATTTATTTACAACTCGATACTAGAACAAAGTATGACTCTATATGAATGCCTCCGGCGGTGTACCGGGATATGCAATGAACCAAGAGTGACATGTATGAAAGAATTATGAATGGTGGCTTTGCCACAAATACTATGTGAACTACATGATCATGCAAAGCAATATGACAATGATGAACGTGTCATGATAACGGAATGGTGGAAAGTTGCATGGCAATATATCTCGGAATGGCTATGGAAATGCCATAATAGGTAGGTATGGTGGCTGTTTTGAGGAATATATAAGGAGGTTTATGTGTGAAAGAGCGTATCATATCACGGGGTTTGGATGCACCGGCGAAGTTTGCACCAACTCTCAATGTGAGAAAGGGCAATGCACGGTACCAAAGAGGCTAGCAATGATGGAAAGGTGAGGGTGCGTATAATCCATGGACTCAACATTAGTCATAAAGAACTCACATACTTATTGCGAAAATCTAAAGTCATCAAAAACCAAGCACTACGCACATGCTCCTAGGGGGATAGATTGGTAGGAAAAGACCATCGCTCGTCCCCGACCGCCACTCATAAGCAGGACAATCAAAGAACACCTCATGTTTCAAATTTGTTACATAACGTTTACCATACGTGCATGCTACGAGACTTGCAAACTTTAACACAAGTATTTCTCAAATTCACAACTACTCAACTAGCACAACTTTGATATCACTACCTCCATATCTCAAAACAATCATCAAGCATCAAACTTCTCTTAGTATTCAACACACTCATAAGAAAGTTTTTACTATTCTTGAATACCTAGCATATTAGGATTATTTAAGCAAATTACCATGCTATTTTAGACTCTCAAAATAATCTAAGTGAAGCATGAGAGATCAATAGTTTCTATAAAACAAATCCACCACCGTGCTCTAAAAAATATAAGTGAAGTACTAGAGCAAAAACTATATAACTCAAAAGATATAAGTGAAGCACATAGAGTATTCTAATAATTTCTGAATCATGTGTGTCTCTCTCAAAAAGGTGTGTACAGAAAGGATGATTGTGGTAAACTAAAAAGCAAAGACTCAAATCATACAAGACGCTCCAAGCAAAACACATATCATGTGGTGAATAAAAATATAGCTCCAAGTAAAGTTACCGATGGAAGTAGACGAAAGAGGGGATGCCTTCCGGGGCATCCCCAAGCTTTGGCTTTTTGGTGTCCTTAGATTATCTTGGGGGTGCCATGGGCATCCCCAAGCTTAGGCTCTTGCCACTCCTTGTTCCATAATCCATCAAATCTTTCACCCAAAACTTGAAAACTTCACAACACAAAACTTAGCAGAAAATCTCGTGAGCTCCGTTAGCGAAAGAAAACAAAAGACCACTTCAAGGTACTGTAATGAACTCATTATTTACTTATATTGGTGTTAAACCTACTGTATTCCAACTTCTCTATGGTTTATAAACTCTTTTACTAGCCATAGATTCATCAAAATAAGCAAACAACACACGAAAAACAGAATCTGTCAAAAACAGAACAGTCTGTAGTAATCTGTAACTAACGCAAACTTCTGTAACTCCAAAACATCAGCCAAAATAGGACGACCTAGACAATTTTTTTATTGATCAGCAGCAATTGGAATCAATATTTTATCACGTTCTGGTGATTTTTAACAATTATTTTCGTGAACAGAAAGTTTCTGGAATTTTCTGCAAGATCAAATAACTATCATCCAAGAAGATCCTATAGGTTTAACTGCACAAACACTAATTAAAACATAAAAACACATCTAACCAGAGGCTAGAACAAATATTTATTCCTAAAAAGCAAAAAAAAAAATTGGGTTGCCTCCCAACAAGCGCTATCGTTTAACGCCCCTAGCTAGGCATAAAAGCAGGGATAGATCTAGGTATTGTCATCTTTGGTGGGCAATCCATAAGTGGCTCTCATAATAGATTCATATGGTAATTTTATTTTCTTCCTAGGGAAGTGTTCCATGCCTTTCTTTAATGGAAAATGGAATCTAATATTCCCTTCCTTCATATCAATAATTGCACCAATCGTTCTAAGGAAAGGTCTACCAAGAATAATAGGACATGAAGGATTGCAATCTATGTCAAGAACGATAAAAATCTACGGGCACATAGTTCCTATTTGGAACAATAAGAACATCATTAATTCTTCCCATAGGTTTCTTAATAGTGGAATCCGCAAGGTGCAAGTTTAAAGAGCAATCATCAAAATCACGGAAACCTAACAAATCGCACAAAGTTTTGGGAATAGTGGAAACACTAGCACCCAAATCACACAAAGCATAGCATTCATGATCTTTAATCTTAATTTTAATAGTAGGTTCCCACTCATCATAGAGTTTTCTAGGGATAGAAACTTCCAACTCAAGTTTTTCTTCATAAGATTGCATCAAAGCATCAACGATATGTTTGGTAAAGGCTTTATTTTGACTATAAGCATGAGGAGAATTTAGCACAGATTGCAACAAGGAAATACAATCTATCAAAGAGCAATTATCATAATTAAATTCCTTGAAATCCAAAATAGTGGGTTCATTAATGTCTAATGTTTAGATCTCTTCAATCCCACTTTTATCAATTTTAGCATCAAGATCTATAAACTCCGAATTTTTGGAATGCCTTCTAGGTAAAGGTGGATCATATTCAGTCCCATCATTATCAAGATTCATATTGCAAAACAAAGATTTAATAGGGGACACATCAATAACTTTTAGATCTTCATCTTTGTTTTCATAAAAATTAGAAGAACACGCTTTTATAAAGCAATCTTTCTTAGCACGCATCCTAGCAGTTCTTTCTTTGCACTCATCAATGGAAATTCTCATGACTTTGAGAGACTCATTGATATCATGCTTAGGTGGAATAGATCTAAGTTTCAAAGAATCAACATCAAGAGAAATTCTATCAACGTTCCTAGCCAATTCATCAACTTTAAGCAATTTTTCTTCAAGCAAGGCATTGAAACTCTTTTGCGAATTCATAAATTCATTAACACTAGTCTCAAATTCAGAGGGCATCTTATTAAAGTTTCCATAAGAATTGTTGTAGGAATTACCATAATTATTAGAGGAATTACTAGGATAAGGCCTAGGATTAAAGTTCCCTCTATACGCGTTGTTACCAAAATTATTCCTACCAACAAAATTCACATCCATAGATTCATTATTATTCTCGATCAAAGTAGACAAAGGCATATCATTAGGATCCGAAGAAACACTCTTAGTAGCAAATAATTTCATAAGTTCATCCATCTTTCCACTCAAAACATTAATTTCTTCTATCGCATGCACTTTTTTATTAGTAGATCTTTCAGTGTGCCATTGAGAATAATTAACCATAATATTATCTAGGAGTTTAGTAGCTTCTCCTAAAGTGATTTCCATAAAAGTGCCTCCCGCGGCCGAATCTAAAAGATTTCTAGAAGCAAAATTCAATCCGGCATAAAACTTTTGTATAATCATACATAAATTCAAACCATGTGTAGGGCAATACGTATCATTAATTTCATCCTCTCCCAAGCTTGTGCAACATGTTCATGATCAAGTTGCTTAAAATTCATAATATCGTTTCTAAGAGAGATAATTTTAGCGGGAGGAAAATACTTAGAGATAAAAGCATCTTTGCACTTATTCCAAGAATCAATACTATTTTTAGGCAAAGACGAAAACCAAGCTTTAGCACGATCTCTAAGCGAAAAAGGAAATAGCTTCAATTTAACAATATCATTATCCACATCTTTCTTCTTTTGCATATCACACAAATCAACGAAGCTATTTAGATGAGTAGCGGCATCTTCACTAGGAAGGCCGGCGAATTGATCTTTCATAACACGATTCAACAAAGCAGCATTGATTTCACAAGATTCAGTATCGGTAAGAGGAGCAATCGGAGTGCTAAGGAAATCATTATTGTTGGTATTGGTAAAGTCACATAATTTGGTATTATCTTGAGCCATCATGACAAGCAAGCAATCCAACACACGAGCAAACAAGAAGCAAGCGAAAAAGAGGCGAACGAAAAAGAGAGGGCGAATAAAACGGCAAGGGTGAAGTGGGGAGAGGAAAATGAGAGGCAAATGGCAAATAATGTAATGCGGGAGATAAGGGTTTGTGATGGGTACTTGGTATGTTGACTTTTGCATAGACCTCCCCGGCAACGGCGCCAGAAATCCTTCTTGCTACCTCTTGAGCACTGCGTTGGTTTTCCCTTGAAGAGGAAAGGGTGATGCAGCAAAGTAGCGTAAGTATTTCCCTCAATTTTTGAGAACCAAGGTATCAATCCAGTAGGAGGCTACACGCAAGTCCCTCGCACCTACACAAACAAATAAATCCTCGCAACCAACGCGATAAGGGGTTGTCAATCCCTACACGGTCACTTACGAGAGTGAGATCTGATAGATATGATAGGATAATATTTTTGGTATTTTTGTGATAAAGATGCAAAGTAAAATAAAAGCAACGGAAATAACTAAGTGTTGGAAGATTAATATGATGGAAAAATAGACCCGGGGGCCATAGGTTTCACTAGTGGCTTCTCTCAAGAGCATAAGTATTTTACGGTGGGTGAACAAATTACTGTTGAGCAATTGACAGAATTGAGCATAGTTATGAGAATATCTAGGTATGATCATGTATATAGGCATCACGTCCGAGACAAGTAGACCGACTCCTGCCTGCATCTACTACTATTACTCCACACATCGACTGATATCCAGCATGCATCTAGAGTATTAAGTTCAGAAGAACAGAGTAACGCTTTAAGCAAGATGACATGATGTATAGGGATAAACTCATGCAATTGTTGGAAATATGCCCTAGAGGCAATAATAAAATGGTTATTATTATATTTCCTTGTTCATGGTAATTGTCTATTGTTCATGCTATAACTGTGTCATCCGAAAATCGTAATACATGTGTGAATACATAGACCACAACATGTCCCTAGTGAGCCTCTAGTCGACCAGCTCGTTGATCAATAGATGGTTACGGTTTCCTGACCATGGACATTGGATGTCATTAATAATGGGATCACATCATTAGGAGAATGATGTGATGGACAAGACCCAATCCTAAGCATAGCACTAAATCATGTAGTTCGTTTGCTAAAGCTTTTCTAATGTCAAGTATCATTTCCTTAGACCATGAGATCGTGCAACTCCCGGATGCCGTAGGAATGCTTTGGGTGTACCAAACGTCACAACGTAACTGGGTGACTATAAAGGTGCACTACAGGTATCTCCGAAAGTGTCTGTTGGGTTGGCGCGGATCGAGACTGGGATTTGTCACTCCGTATGACGGAGAGGTATCTCTGGGCCCACTCGGTAATGCATCATCATAATGAGCTCGATGTGACCAAGTAGTTGGTCACGGGATCATGCATTACGGAACGAGTAAAGTGACTTGCCGGTAACGAGATTGAACGAGGTATTGGGATACCGACGATCGAATCTCGGGCAAGTAACGTACCGATTGACAAAGGGAATTGTATACGGGATTGCTTGAATCCTCGACATCGTGGTTCATCCGATGAGATCATCGTGGAACGTGTGGGAGCCAACATGGGTATCCAGATCCTGCTGTTGGTTGTTGGCTAGAGAGGTGTCTCGGTCATGTCTGCATGATTCCCGAACCCGTAGGGTCCACACACTTAAGGTTCGATGACGCTAGGGTTATAAGGAAGGTTTGTATGTGATTACCGAATGTTGTTCAGAGTCCCGGATGAGATCCCGGACATCACGAGGAGTTCCGTATTGGTCCGGAGGTGAAGATTTATATATGGGAAGTCATCATACGGTCACCGGAAATATTTGGGGGTATACCGGTATTGTACCGGGACCATCGGAGGGGTTCCGGGGGTCCACCGGGAGGGTCCACCTGCCCTGGAGGGCCTTATGGGCTGTAGGTGGAAGGGAACCAGCCCCTAAGTGGGCTGGGCGCCATCCCCCCTAGGGCCCATGTGCCTAGGGTTGGGGGGAACCCTAAAGGGGGCGCCCCCTTGCTTGGGGGGCAAGCCCCCTCCCCCTTGGCCGCCGCCCCCCTCTAGATCTCATCTAGAGGGGCCGGCCCCCTTCCCCCTTCTCCCTATAAATAGAGGGGTGGAGGGAGGGCTGCAGCACCACATCCAAGGCGCAGCCCCTCCCCTCCCCAACACCTCTCCTCCTCCGCGTGAGCTTGGCGAAGCCCTGCCGGAGAACTGCCACTCCACCACCACCACGCCGTCGTGCTACTATTGGAGCCTTCTTCCTCAACCTCTCCCTCCTCCTTGCTGGATCAAGGCGCGGGATACGTGACCGGGCTGCACGTGTCTTGAACGCGGAGGCACCGTTGTTCGGTGCTTGGATCGGATTCTGCCGCGATCTGAATCGCTACGTGTACAACTCCTCCAACCACGTTCTTGCAACGCTTCCGCATCGCGATCTTCAAAGGTATGAAGATGCACTCCCCTCTTGTTGCTAGTAAACTCCATAGATTGATCTTGGTGATGCGTAGAAATTTTTTAATTTCTGCAACGATCCCCAACAGCAGTATGATAAAAACCCCATCTTGTTATCCTCGATGGCAACAATACAATACGTGCCTTGCTGCCCCTACTATCACTGGGAAAGGACACCGCAAGATTGAACCCAAAGCTAAGCACTTCTCCCATTGCAAGAAAGGTCAATCTAGTAGGCCAAACCAAACTAATAATTCGAAGAGACTTGCAAAGATAACCAATCATACATAAAAGAATTCAGAAGATTCAAATATTGTTCATAGATAAACTTGATCATAAACCCACAATTCATCGGTCTCAACAAACACACCGCAAAAGAAGATTACATCGAATAGATCTCCACAAGAGAGGGGGAGAACATTGTATTGAGATCCAAAAAGAGAGAGGAAGCCATCCAGATAATAACTATGGACCCGAAGGTCTGAGGTAAACTACTCACACTTCATCGAAGAGGCTATGGTGTTGATGTAGAAGCCCTCCGTGATCGATGCTCCCTCTGGCGGAGCTCCGGAACTGGCCCCAAGATGGGATCTTGTGGGTACAGAAGGTTGCGGCTATGGAATTAGGTTTTTGGCTCCGTTTCTGATCGTTTGGGGGTACGTAGGTATATATAGGAGGAAGGAGTACGTCGGTGGAGCAACGTGGGGCCCACGAGGGTGGAGGGCGCGCCCAGGGGGTAGGCGCGCCCCCTACCTCGTGGCTTCCTGCTTGATTTCTTGATGTAGGGTCCAAGTTTTCTGGATCATGTTCGTTCCGAAAATCACGTTCCCGAAGGTTTCATTCCGTTTGGACTCCGTTTGATTTTTTTTTCTGTGAAACTCTGAAATAGGCAAAAAACAGCAATTCTGGGCTAGGCCTCCGGTTAATAGGTTAGTCCCAAAAATGATATAAAAGTGAATAATAAAGCCCAATAATGTCCAAAACAGAAGATAATATAGCATGGAGCAATCAAAAATTATAGATACATTGGAGACGTATCAACCGCCTATGATGTATCAAGTATGGAAGATATTGGGAACTCTTGGTCGTTATGTTGACAATGAAAGCATACCTCTCAAAATTATTTTCATCTCTGTTTTTGCTTCGAGCTCTTGCATCTCTGCAAATCCCTGCTTCCCTCTGCGAAGGGCCTATCTTTTACTTTTATGCAAGAGTCAGTAGTATTCCTTCTCATTCCAACCTACTCTTTAGTTGGCAAGCATCATGTGATGGAAAGATCTAAGCATATATGGCCATTCAAATATATTTGAGCATGAATTATTATTGTTGACATTACCCTTGAGGTAAAAGGTTGGGAGGCGAAACATTAAGCCCCTATCTTTCTCTGTGTTCGATGAATACTATTTGTTCTAAAAATATGCTTTGAGTGGTAGCAATCATGGAAGACTAAATGATAGTTGAGTATGTGAAGTTTGCTGAATCAAAGCTCTGACATAGACTCTTCCTGAAAATAAGATGAATTGTAATTGTTTGATGACTAATAACACGGTTTGTTAGTTTTCAAGAGAGTTTATGATCTATACTTTAACATGTGAATAGTTTGTTACTTGATCATGCAAAGCTTTATGATGTGAGCTACTGTTATGACATATAATGATGCTAGAAAAGGTGATTGAAATTATCATTGATCAAACTTATGCACCTGCTAGCATTCACACTTCATAAATTCTTTCTTTTATCATTTACCTACTCGAGGACGAGCAGGAATTAAGCTTGGGGATGCTGATACGTCTCCAACGTATCTATAATTTATGAAGTATTCATGCTATTATATTATCCATCTCGGATGTTTAATGGGCTTTACTATGCACTTTTATATTATTTTTGGGACTAACCTATTGACCCAGAGCCCAATGTCAGTTTCTGTTTTTTCCTTGTTTCAGTGTTTCGCAGAAAAGGAATATCAAACGGAGTCCAAACGTAATGAAACCTTCAGAAAAGTTATTTTTGGAAAGAAAGCAATACGGGAGACTTGGAGTGCACGTCAGGGGATCAACGAGGAGAGCACGAGGCAGGGGGCGCGCCCACCTCCCCCCCCCCCCCCCCCGGCGCGCCCTCCACCCTCGTGGGCCCCTCGTGGCTCCCCTTACCGACTTTTTTCGCCTATATATTCCCATATACCCTAAAACCTTCGGGGAGCAGAAGAGATCGGGAGCTCCGCCACCGCAAGCCTCTGTAGCCACCAAAAACCAATCGGGACCCTGTTCCGGCACCCTGCCGGAGGGGGGAACCCTCACCGGTGGCCATCTTCATCATCCCGGCGCTCTCCATGACGAGGAGGGAGTAGTTCACCCTCGGGGCTGAGGGTATGTACCAGTGGCTATGTGTTTGATCTCTCTCTCTCTCGTGTTCTTGAGGTGATACGATCTTGATGTATCACGAGCTTTGCTATTATAGTTGGATCTTATGATGTTTCTTCCCCTCTACTCTCTTGTAATGGATTGAGTTTTCCCTTTGAAGTTATCTTATCGGATTGAGTCTTTAATGATTTGAGAACACTTGATGTATGTCTTGCGTGGGATAACCGTGGTGACAATGGGTTATTCTATTGATTCACTTGATGTATGTTTTGGTGATCAACTTGCGGGTTCCGCCCATGAACCTATGCATAGGGGTTGGCACACGTTTTCGTCTTGACTCTCCGGTAGAAACTTTGGGGCACTCTTTGAGGTTCTATGTGTTGGTTGAATAGATGAATCTGAGATTGTGTGATGCATATCATATAATCATAACCACCGATACTTGAGGTGACATTGGGGGGGACCCTAGCCACCTTCCCTCAGCCCCCCTCATCCCCTCCTTCCCTCCTCGCCGCCGCCAGGGCGCGCAGGCGGGCGTCGACGGCGGCAGGGCCCTTCATCCTTTCGCCATGTGCGGCTGGCGCAGGCCAGCGGTGGCGAGCATTGCGTCGTGCTGGCGAGGGGCGCGGCGGCGCAGCGGCGAGCTCTGGCGGCGGGGTCATGAGCACATGGCGGCGGCATGGCGTGGGCTTCGCGGGCGTGCACACGTCCTGGGCTGGGCCGGCAACTAGGTCTGGCTCGGCCAGATCTGCGGCTCGGCGACCTTGGACGGCGCGGGCCATCTCGTCGGCGGGGCGCGGTGCATCTGATGCGGCTTGCGCGGCTGCCGGTGTCGGTGTGCAAGGTCCGGCGTGGCGCCTCGTATGGTCGTCTCCGGGACGGATCTGGCCGTCTGCGCATCCTCGTCGTCGGCCGGGTCCGGCGTGCTCCTCGCTAATCTGACCTAGAGGCCGTGGTAGGGCATTCTAGGGGGCAACGTGAGGAGGCTGGCTGGAGGGATGGGTGGTCTTCCCACCCGTCACCGGCGCGGGGGTGTGCCGGTCGAGGTCTCGCACCACTCCGCCCCCTCCTCTTTTCCCTGGCCTGGTGGCCTCCGGCTCCATCTATCGAGGCGCTGGCGGCTCCAACGCTGGTAGGGGTCTGCTGGTGGTGGTGATTCATTCCTTTGGGCGGTCGTTGGGGGTGTCGGGTGGCAGGGCGGCGGCTCTGCGGTGGGAGTTGCGGTGTTCGTGAGCGGAGCTCGCAGCTCGGGTGCGGACTGGCGACCTTGGTTGCGTGGGCAGCGGGTTGGATCGGGCTCGGCGACCCGTGGTGGTGGTGCGACTAGTCTCTTCGACCGGGTGCACACTGATCGGGGATGGAGAGGTATACTGGGGTGAAATCCTTGTCTGACCGCGGTCGGACCAACGGTGGCGGCGTCCGCGGGCGTCGTCCCCTTCCTGTAGGCTCCGTCGCGGTCTCTCCCGATTCTCCGTGTTGCTCCGGATGAAAATCTTGATCTTCAGATCGGGTGGTGTCGGCGCTCCGGTGTCGTGCCCTTCCTGAAGGCACTTCCTAGCTTGGAGCTCGCGGTTCGTCGGCGGTCAGCTATCTTCACGGTGGCTTGTTCTCGGTGGAGGGCTCCGTCATCTTCGTAGTGATGCTTGTTGTACATCCGTTGTCCGCTTCGAGTTGGCTTAGCTGATCTCCGGCACCTTTGTATCTTGCTTTGTGTCTATGTGTGTGTGTGTGTGTGTGTGTGTGTGTGTCTTTGGGTGTTGTGTTGTATGGTTCAGTTGTATGAGGGTCGATGCTTTATATATAAAGCGGGGCGAAAGCCTTTTTCGGTAACACCATGTTACAGCGGGTGAGAGAGTACACCACTGCATAGAGAGGGAAGAAGATGTTGATGATGAGGAGATGATCACTGTGACGATGGTTTCCCTCGGCGTCGCTCCAGCGCCACCAGGGGAGAGAGGCCCCTTCCTTCTTCTTACTTAGCCTCCTCCCTAGATGGGAGAAGGGATCCCCCCTAGTCCTTGGCTTCCATGGCTCCCAGAGGGCGAGAGCCCCTCCGAGATTGGGTCCACTTCTCTTTTTCTCTTAGTTTTCGTCTCTATTTCGGTACTTTTTTTGCGGCCAAGCACCGTTTCTTAAATTTTCGGAGACCCGTAACTTCGATCAGGCTAATTTATATTATGATTTCCCGCATGAATTAACTTTCTTGTGCCCAAAGTAGGGCTCCAATTGACTTATGATTTCCTCGCATGGGTGGCGCGGCCTTGGGCACCGCCTTATGGTGATTCCTCCGCCCAAATATCCAATATATTCTAGAAAATATCACAAAAGAAATTCAGCTGGTTTCGGCTCCGTGAATTTTTGACCTATATTTCCAAAAACACTAGAAAACAGGTATTGACCTTTTTCATTGGTTAATGGGTTAGTCCAAATAAAAACAATATAAATTATTGCCAAAAATATGTAAAAGTGGTATGATAAAAGCATGAAACGGTAAAAAATTATAGATACGTTTGAGCCGTATCAATCATCAAGTGAATCGCTCCATCACATGTCCCACGGGCTCCATGCATGGTGCATTATCCTGTTCCCCATCTCTACCGGAGAAATCATGACTTTTCTTCCTTCTCCTCATCATTAACATCGAAGCAAACCATACCAACACATCGAATGCTCTCCTCTCCCTCATCCTCTCACATATCGCTTCTCCAGCGAGCTCAGGAAGCGGCTGGTCGATGCTGTAAGGACGAGGCACGACATTGCAACCCGCCCCGCGTTGCTTTGAGGGAAGAGAGGGGCGGCATAACCACCTGTGGTGTTTTTAAAACATCAGCTGCGTTGCAGAGGCACGCTCCTATGAGGTCGCCAGATTGCAGCGTCGTCGACGCCTTTGAAATCGTCGGTGTTGCGAGGTGTGGGTGCCGTGAGCTCGCCGGATTGCAACTTCATTGTCGTTTGTGAAACATCCCTGATGTTGCGGAGATGTGGGTCTGTGAGCTTGCCGAATTGCAACTTCGCCGATGTTTCTAAAGCATGGCCGTGTTGCGACGTTGTTCTTGCGAAGGAAGGATGCTTGAGGCGAATTGCAGCTTTGCTGATGTTTTAGAAACATGACCAGTGTTGCGAAGGAAAGATGAGCGAGACGAAGGATACACACTGCAGGCCGTTTGATCGTGGCTGATCTGGCGGTGGAGGAGGCGGTGGATAACTGGAAGTTATCACTCGACTCACGCGTAGCACGTCCCATGCTAACATAGATGATCAAAGTGCACCGCAATAGCAGACACTGTGCTCCTCCATGTTCCAAGGTCAACAAGCCATCAATGGTTTCTCTCCTTCGGCCTCTCTGTCACTCGCGATCCATCTTTAGGTTTAGGTAGGTATGATGCCAACCTGGAGACTGGCTCGACCGGCCCTTCTTTCGGTAAGGATCGATGCATGCATGTATCGACCGTACATTACATACATACATACACGTACTACGTACCGAATCGAGACGTGCATGTGCGGCGTGGAAATAGTATGGACTTAATTCCGTAGGCGCGCCGCATGCACGGATGGTTGGCTTGTTTCTTTGACTGCATGCATGCATGCATTCATGGAGGCCCGATCGATCTCGACGGATCATGGGCCTTCTTCTTGTTCCCGCGCCCTGCATCTGCATGCGCACGCACATGCAATGCATGCACTGGCATTGCCTGTAGCTATACCTCCTAGTCCGAACCCGTATGCGTGCTTCGTCGATTTTATTGCTTGCGCTGCTTGGTGTCACGGAGCTGCACGAGATCTTCTGGCTTCTGGCATGCATGCAGCGGCGAAGCAGACGCACGTAGCACAAGGAAGAGGCTGTTGCTCAAAGCCGCATGCGGTGGAACGCGGAAAAAAAAAGAACTGTAATAACATGCTGGATGGATGTCACGATCGGCGGAGTAATATAAGCCAACTGGAAGCTCTTGGACTGCGCTGCGAACTGAGCGGCGCCTGCAGAGGCCGGAGATGGACGCCAGGTCTGGCTGGATGGATCCATGCACGCGTGACATGAGATGGGATGACCTTAGCTGGAGACGCGCTTGCGGCTTGCATCTCCCTCTGTCTCGCCGCATTGAATGGTCTCTGAGCGTCACCGCGTGAGGTGGACGCCCACACAGGAGACGTGGAGAGGCCGAGGCTGGGGCTGGGGCTAGCCGGGTCCGGCCGGCCCGGCCAGCATTTACGAGGTTCATGCCTCCCTCGCATCCATGGGTCGACCGGTGACCCGACGCAACCACGCGATCGAGGCTCCACCACCGGCAGCCGGCCGCGCCGGGGAGGAGGGCGGGACCCCCCGGCCGATCGGCAACGTGATCCCGGTGCTCGATCGCCGTTTCAATTCTGATGGACGGAGACCTCTCATTCGTGTCCATCATGGCGACACAAGACAATGTCAAATCCTGATGGCCGTCACATCTCCATCAGTGCACTAATGTATTGACGACCGGGTCGAATATCTGAGCCCTCTTGGTCTGAATGGAATGGACTTACGTTACGTACGTTGACTCTGATCCCTTCAACCGCTTAATAACATGTCCTAATTGTCACGAGGGAGGCTGCCAGAACTTGACGTGGGTAAGGTCGCGACGACTCGACTCGCTCAAAGTTGTTAGAATTCTTTGGTTGCATGTGCAAGCCGGCATTGACTCGCTTTGATGAAACGAACAAACCATTTCCAAGACGTCCTCTCATCCTCCATTGCATGTACTATGCTGGACTAGTGCCTTTCTCAATTGAATGGATTCACCTGGAAGAGGTCAAGTGATATCCCTCTCACATGATCAGTGGCTCAGTGGCAACATGAATGAATGATCAACACAGGTCAATCCACCTGACTTGATCAATGCCCATGTCAATCCACCGGAAGGTCAAATGTCTCGTAAATGCACGGAGAAAGCACTAGTGGTACCGATACATACATGAGATTAATGCAACCGCTCAGCCCGTACGTAATCTTCCATTCTTCCAACATGGAAGAGCCTCTACTCTACCCCCATGGAGCACGGCAAGCAGAGGTCGGTATCGGGCCCAGACCCGGTCACACACCGTGCCTGCATGGAGGCGCAACTCGTCGTCGGGAAACCATCCGTGGGAAAATACAGAACAAGGAGCAGAAACGAACGAAGAAAGGGACGAATCACACCATCGAAAGGCTGCTCTCTCTTCCACGCCGCTGGGCGTCTGGACCCGTCGCCGCCTTGAGCCATTGGAATTGGAATTCGCCTCGGCCGGCGACGAAAGTACACCTTTCATGACCACCACCTCAGCCCCGCACGACTCTGCGAGATCCACCGGCAGGCGGCAGCACCTTCTTCTCATCTCATCAAGCCACGAAGTCAAAAAAACGTGTTACATTACGGGACGGAGGGAGTACAACTTAAGGGCTGCTGCGCCATCCCACGCGCACACGTACTCACCACTGTCACGTTGCATCGATCCCCGGGAACGCGTGGACGGACGGATGGACCCGGCGCAATGATCAAGCACCTGGCCTCCCTGCTGGCTGGCTGGAGGCTGGAGCAACGGGACAAGCGCACATTTACAATCATGGGCCCACCCACAGCCACACAGCTAGGTCTTTCTTTGATGAGTCTGCGTCTTCCTCTAATCTTCTTCCCCCTCTCTCTGCACAGCGAGAGCAAAAGGCGTTGATTAGTATGTAGTGCCATTTATTAGGGGTCAACTGCCACCTCCTCAACCAAGATCCTCCTACGAGCATGGGTTGGTAGATTTGGTTGGTTTCCTTCATACTCTAGCGTTGTGTTGTGCCCAGCTCAACGATTTCAAAACAGGTCGAGGGGGGAAACAAGAAATACAAAGACCCTACCACCAAATTATTTTGAAATACCGGCCCCCGGACCGCGCCACACCAGTCGGCACCGGCGGTAACCGGATTTCGACAGGGGAGTTTCAACCTGGCTGCTTCTTTTTACCATTGGTCAAAAACGCCCGGTTTCATCGGGTTACCTCCCCGGAGCATATATTTCTGGGTTCAAATTCAAATTTCCCGCCGCCGGTATTATTTTATCAGTGGCAGTAACAAACCGACTACTAGCTGAAGAATGTAGTAGTAATTGTGTGGCACAACACAGTAAAATACTGCAAGAGGCGAAGGAGCCTATAGACAAATAAACAAACTAATTCTACTGTTACCTGTGTTACTGAGGAGCAATGGACTTGTCAGGATGTGTGTTGAGGAGGAGTTATTGCTGGCCATTCGCTACGATTTCATTTATATTAAATCTCTCTTTCCCTTCGCCCTTGTTAACTGCAGCAGGGCCCTAGCATTTAAGCTGTGGTTCACAAATTGTTCCTACAAACACGTCCTGTCAAGAAAACGTTCTTCTCATGCCATGACATTACAGCTGACTTCAGCAGCACGGTCGATGGGACTGTCCAACTGCATAACAACCTGTCGATGCATTTACCGCAAGTAAATACTTCCACATTCCACAGAGAAAAGGCACAATTAATTGGTCCAGGGGCGCACCTGATCGACGAACGTAATTGCGAGTTATTGGCTATACCAGTACAGAATGCTCCAGCACGTACACAACTCTCCCTCTGCAGATGGAAGAATAGTTTAACATCGGTCAGAACTCAGAAGTAACTGTCCAAAAGATTTATTTTTTTCCTTTTTTCAAACTCGGAGATTTGGGTTGATAAGATCAACTAAGCGAGTGGTTTGCAGGAGGAACACCAGCTGTAGCCCGCTCACGGCACATTATGCGCGGCCGAAGAAGTCGCGTGTATATCGCAGACGAAAAACGACAGCGGAGATAGTTTATGCACATTAAGTTCGTCTTTTGAGCTAAATTAAAATGAGTACGCGCTTTTCATGCAAATTCTTGCCGAATCCTCTTCTTCAACTTTTTCTCTCTTGTCGAAATTTTGCTTTCCTACATATATATGGTTGATGATAAAATTCGTAAAGGGGGAAATGAATTAATGCAGATATACCATATGCTGTTACCGCACGTAAGACTTGCCACAGTCCGCGGAGAAACAAGAATTGATTGGTCCAGGGGCTACTGAAGGCGCTTCTGATCGATGGAATGCTCCAGCTCGTACAACTCCCTCTGCAGAAGAAAAGAATAGTTACATTTGTCAGAACTCAGAAGTAGCTCTCCACAAGTTCTTTCTTTCTTTTTGTTTGGAATTTGATGATTTGGGTTGATAAGATCAACTAAGCGAGGGGTTTGCTGGAACACCAGCTGTAGCCCGCTCATGCGGCACATTATGCGCGGTCGACAAAATCACGCTTATATTTCTGCAGAAGAAAAACGACAGCATAAATAGTTTAATGGATATTAATTATTAAGCTCATGAAGGATAGCATTCCACGTATACTTTTTTTTCAATACAAGCATGTGCAGATCGAGTATGTATTCTAGGGGCTTTCAGATGGTTTAATTAATTGTACACTTCAATGTGTATGGTCTATTATGTGACACATAGTTAATTAAGTGTTCAATACTTACTACCTACTCCCTCCCTTTCGGCTTAAGGGGCCTATCTCAAAAAAATTATGACATGTAATACATTCTACTATGTGACATGTACTAGTTCATTGTCATAGCATCCACAGGTATAAGTGCTACCTACTCCTACTTGCAGGAAGGTGTATGTCTACTGACTTAAACATTCAATAGTATACAGTTGTACACGGAAATAATATTCGCAGACTAGGAAGCACAAGATCATTTAAACCTCTAGGTCAGAAATTTTATTAAGATGTTCCCTGATGGTCATTGATTACCATATATTAACAAGCAAACTGCCTATGGGTATTAATGAACATCTATTGATAGTTTACTCCAAGAGTAGGGAACTGTGTACCGGATTAAGCAACCTAGATGTACGGTATCTTTCTCCTTCAATGGACTGGCATTCAGTACCGTTTCTTTATTTGTCTAATTTTCCCTTTAATTGCATACAAATCTATACAGCTTGCCGTGCACGTTTAGCAAACAGCAATGGAAATTTCCAGGTCAGGATTTGCGAGTGTGTCGTATTCGTACGCTGTGGTAGGCTAGGCATATCAATCTGTTGGAAAGAGAAACCTCCAATCAACCCTAACATTACACCACAGTGATGGTGATATCTATCCTTCACGGGCAACCAACTTGTTCGAACGGATAAATTTCTCCCTTTCAAGAATTGAAACGATGATGGAGGATAGGAATAAATCTAGAAAATGAAACTGGTCTATTCTACACCCCACTGGGACACCCATGGCATCTTCCTCTCCATATAGATAATCCATGGACGTCGTGCATGACAAGTAGCTCCTAATTATCATGACAAATCAATTTTCCCTTTGCTGATAATGGACTAGAACAGAAGATGTGGTTGCCTTCTCTGCCTAGCACTACTATCATTGGGGCCACAATCCTGAATTGTCAATCCTAATAACTGCTCAACAGTTCTCTCTTACTTTATATACGGCCTGTCACCTCCTAACCAACGTTTCAGTGTCACAATCAATGCAACATTATACACAACCTGGTTGTAGTAGACCTTACAGAAAATACCACCAAATAAAGTTAACATTTGTACGTTTGCTGAAAGAACTTTGGCTAAGAGTGTGTGTCATTTAAGAGCACCCTTCTGATGGTGTCATCTCACCATGGATAATCAGTTTTGATTAGATATACATGTACAAGATATTGTCTCCTATTCCATACAAAATTATACTACCAATAATGCCACATTGATATTGACATGTGGCACAC
Organism: Aegilops tauschii subsp. strangulata; assembly: GCF_002575655.3. Classification (NCBI taxonomy): domain Eukaryota; kingdom Viridiplantae; phylum Streptophyta; class Magnoliopsida; order Poales; family Poaceae; genus Aegilops; species Aegilops tauschii. The sequence goes on from NC_053036.3 coordinate 578,552,040, forward strand.
ACCTGATCACTGTATTATTATTGTGCTGGTTGAAGTAGAAGTGCAGATACCCCTTTTTTTTGTGATATAAGCTCCGTGTCCTAAAGCAGGGTGGCATTTACATCAGAGGTGATTGCAGTTATTATAGTATGCCCTAGAGAGACAATGTACTGGCAGCAATACATTATGGCTATGCCTCCATGTCTCCCTCCTAGACTTTTGGGGGATCAAGCACTTCACTACGCCATTTAACATTAGTATGTGTATTAATAAGGTCCTGTGTGTGTGTGCATGTCATGTGCTCCTTTAAGGAATGGAATAGGATTTCAAGTCTGTGATTAAATGTTTGATGTGGTCAAAGACACCAGCCTTTAAAGAGAATCCTAACAAAAGGCACGCATGATGAACAATTTAACTTGGCAATATTTATAAGGGCTGGGCCCATGCCTGTTGTCTTAACCACTAACAGCAAAGAAGTTCCACTTTTAGGTAATCCTTTAAGGCTAAATCAGCATGACACTTGAATGTCCAGCAAACATTTGTTTTAATGCCATAAATATACTCCAGGTATCATTGTCATATTCCTTCTACTCCAGCTTTGAATTAAGTAACTCCATAACTCAAAACACTGTTCAGCTCTAAAATAGACATAGGCTCAATTAATTGGGAGGTTTATCTGCATTTTCATTCCTATTCATGTTTTACTAGTAGTTTTCCATGTTCCCTGATCACACACATGAAAGCGGAAATAAGTAATCTGCACTAGGAATCGCAAACTTTAGGTTGGAAGGAAGAAAGGCATCCCTGTTCATATGCTAACCTGATACTGAAGCTTTTCTCTCTTTGGATCTTCAGGCCTCCTTTTTCAGTACAGATGGGCTCTATTTCTCTTTCCATCACAAGTCAGACACAATTAAGATAAACACCCTGCGAAAAAAACAAATCGTTACAGAAAGAAGTAAAATCTACTACAGAAAGAAATATAAATGAATAACTGCGAGTACATAGACTATATATTAATAATGGAAAAGAGAAGATCTCACTCTTACAAGGCACTCCCTCCTTTTTCATATCATTCTTGCAACATCAAATACTCCACCTACTCATCTACCAAAGCACTATTAAGGCACTATATAATGAATGGTGAGTGATTTTAACACGCATCTTAAGTCTTGTTTAGAGCAATCAAATCTAAGTCAGAACATGAGGACAGGATCCTTTCAGCTCAACTGTATTGGGATGGCCTGGATCATAATGAATTCTCTAGACACAGAAATGTCATTTTCATTTACAAGAAAGATCAAGCTATCAAGGATCTGAGCTAGACCTGAGCACTTGCACTATAAAGATCAATCTTCAATCCTGACCCGTTGTAAACAGACTCCACGCTAGAATCCTGTAGGTGGGGGACTAGAGAGGAAGTAACAAACAACCAAACAAAATACAGCAAAAGAAACAGTGGGCATTTATGTAGTATTGGTGGCTCCGTGCTGGCCTGGGAAGTGGCTTAACACCTTGTCTTGAATAGTGGGCCAGCTACTTGCAGAATGGGGTCAGATAGCACCTCTCCAATGGTCCCTGGGGGCTTATCAGTACACCATTCAGTGCTCCTTTGTTACAGCCTGCGCCAATGTAGTACCAGAGTACACAGGCCAGCCTAGTATACAGAATGCATACTGCACCAAATATATTCAAACTCGCAACCAGCATGGTGACGTTACTCAAGATTCAAAAGGAGATCGCATAAGCATATCAACAGTATATAATGCCACTGAGATTTATTTTATCAATATATAAACTTGCAACAAGCATGGTGACGTTACTCAAGATTCAGATGAAGGCCATATCAGCAATATATAATGCCGCTAAGACTTAATTTAGCAATTTTTGTCAACCTAGTTTCTGCTTTCTTTTTCTCTCTACAAAGACAGATCACTGCAAGATATATACTTATGTAAAATAATGTAAGAATCTAATCTCCTACGCAGCAGGCAATAGAATGAAGCCTTGAACAGATCAAAGAAATTTAATGTCAATCTATGGTACAATGGTACATTTATAAATTTGACAAACCAACCTGTTTCCTTGAGAATCTTCTCCAGCAGACATGAACCAATGGGAGCAGCAAACAACAAAGTACATGTTCCACTAATGAAACAACACTATTTTGGCATCACTGTGTGCAAAATATGCATGCCAAATTGCCAATCAGACATTATTCAGAAGTTTCAGATTACCACATTTTACGGAGATATGTTGATCCTACTGATGCACTTGCAGGTTCCATTTAAGTGAGCAATTTACAGAATGGTTCCAGTCACACCAAAAATATCTATAGAACTATTTGGTGGTTCGTCTTTTCTCAATACCCACAAAGAAGTTTTTAGACCATCTACATAGCAAATTAACAATCTGCAAGATACTAAACTTATCTATACACAGTACAATGCACGACAAATTCAGTATGAGTAACATTTTTATCACGGAAGAAGTACAAGTAGCATTGCTTTCATTCTAATTGTGATTCGCTAGCCGATTATCAAAGTTTAGATGGCGATAAAAAATCATCCTATTAGACCTCTTCAACTTCGTACAAATTGGGCGCTTCCACTAGTTGCCAAATTTCTTGAAGGTAAACAGGACCTGCTCGATTCAGTAGGTTGGCAGACGATTCCTAATTTTAACATCATGTTTCAAAAAATGAACAGTAGACAACTCAAAGATTATAACAATAGCAGACAAAGATGCGCCCTAACATCATAAACGAGTTCAGGGTATATACATAACTAACAAAAATTCAGGACAGAAGTCTACCATACTGGACACATGAGATACTGGAACAATGCAGTTTGATTGTGTATGGAAAATTCCTAATTCCTACAACTCATTACCTTGGAAAAAGATCTCCAAATTTGATCACCTTTCCAGCCAATCGAAGCTTCAGGCCAATACGCCGCATCTCATGACTAAAACTGCTAGACAATGAATTAGGAACAGAAGATTCTACCATCAGGTGGCAATGGAATGAATAGGTGAACACATCGAAGGCAAAACCATGACCATAAATGCCCAAAATACAGTGTGTGAGCAAAGCGGGCAGCAGCATATATATTGATGTGGCGCATATGTTCAAAAAAATTAGAAGTGTAATTGCACCATCAGAAGTTGCTTCGACACACAATTTGTATAACTGGAGAAGAAATCAGAAAGATACAGCTACATTCCCAAGCCCTCATCAACGCACAAGATGAACCAAAGTTTTCCTCCAATGGAACCTCTGCAGAAGCCGGAGCGACATTGAAAACCACTCACAGGTTATAGCAATAGCTAGACAAAGACCACTCAAACATCATGTTAAAAATGCACAGCAACACCACTGAAAGATCATACCAATAGCTAGACAAAGATGTGCCCTAACATCATAAACCAGGGTAAACATCACTAACAAAAATTCAGGACAGAAGTCAATACTGAATACACGAGATACTGGAAGGATAAAATTTGGTTGTATACAGAAAATTCCTAATTCCTAAACCAGTAGTCCATTACCTTGTAAAAAGATCTCCAAATCTGGGCAGCTTTCCGCCAATCAAAGCTTCAGGACAATACACTGCATCTCATGACTAAAACTCCTAGACACTGAATAAGAACAGAAGATTCCACTACCAGGTGGCAATGGAATATTGGCATGAATGAGTGAACAAATCAAAGTCAAAAGCACGACCACAAATCTCCAAAATGCAGTATGTGAGCAAAGCAGGCACCAGCATATATATTGACATGGCAAATATGTTCTTATTTTCCAGAAGAAAGTGTCACAAAATTGCACCATCAGAAGTTGCTCCAACGCAAAACTTGTATGGCTGGAGAAGAATTAGAAAGATACAGCTACATATTTTGAGCTCCAATCAATCAACGCACAAGATCAACCAGAGTTTTCCTCCTGGGGAACCGCTGCGGAAGCCGGAGGTTCATGGAATCCTCGATCTCAATGGGCAAATGCGTGGCGACGATGACGATCCCACCCTTCTTGCGGTGCTCCGCTATGATGTACTCGAGCAGCTTGACACCCTCGGAGTCGAGCGCGACAGAGGGCTCGTCCAGGAGCCAGATCGGGCGGTCGATGGCGAGCAGCCTGGCGAGCTGCAGGCGCTTCCTCTGCCCCATGGAGAGCATCCTGGCCTTGTCGTTCATGAGCCGGCCGAGGCCCATGAGCTCGATGGCGGGGGCGGACCTGCCGTGCTTGCCCTCGAGGAGCTCGAACCACTGGACGTTCTCCAGCACGGTGAGCTTCTCCTTGACGGCGTCCTTGAGCGACATCCAGTTGAGCTGCAGCTTGTACTGCTGGAAGACCCCCGGGGAGGTGACGTCGTGGCCGTTCCAGAGGATCTCCCCGGCCGAGGGGCGCGAGAAGCCGGCCAGCATCCGCAGGAAGGTGGTCTTGCCGGAGCCGTTGGCGCCCGTGAGGACGAGCGCCGTGCCGTCGTGGACGCTGACGTTGATGTCCCGGAGAACCGTCTGCGCGTTCCGCATGCAGGAGACGGCGTTGAGCATGAGGCGCGGCGGCGGCGGCCTCAGGGCCGGCATCTCTGCTGGATGGCGGCTCGCGAGCGGCGCGGGGGATCAGGTCGGGTGCGCGGCCGTGGCGCGGGAAGGACCGGTGGAGACGCGAATGCGAGCGCAGCGGCGGGCGGGGGTGGCCGCCGCGGCAGCGTGAGTGGGAATGCGGCGGCGGCGGCGGCGGGGCGCGGAGAGGTGGAAGGAAGCAGGGGGAGACGTGAGGGTTGGTTGGGCCGTGCCGTGAGGACAACGGGACGGGCGATACGGCCTGGGCCTACGGTGGCTGATCTGTGCGGGAAGGGAAACGTGGAGGCCCGTGGGTGGCGTTTGGGGGAATGGGCCGAGATAGTCCTACAGCCTTGTGAAATGGTAACAGCATTTCTGAAAGCCTAAAACATCAGCATTTCTAAATTCTCTGCGTAGGAAAAGAGCTTTTTTTTGCGTGGAGGAAAAGAGCTTTTTTTAAGGATCAAATCTATTATAAAACACCTCAAACATAATAAAATTACATCGCGGTCCATGGACGACGAACGACCATTGCCGCCGCCAGAACTAGCCGCCGACGCGTCGGTGTCGCCGCTCCCATACCAGAGCCGGCCTGACCTTGTCGATGACAACTAGGAAGTTTTTGTGCACGTGCCCTTAAGGCCAAAGCCCCGAAGCCGCAGTCGTCGCCATTGAATCCTTGAATAGATCTGAAGAACCTGACATCAAATATCGTCGTTGCGTACGCACAACGAGAAACCATAACCTCACCGCTCCGAGGAGCTCACAGGAATTTACGCTGGAGCTTTGTCTAATCTGTCCCAATAGACGAACTTGAGGAGGGATCGCAGCCCGGAAGACTGACTCAAAGAAGAAGCGCCGTCGTCTAGTTTCTGCTTTCTTTTTCTCTTGGGGCTGCCCTCAAAGAAATGCCGCCCTGCGAGGACTAAAACCCTACCTATCTACTAGCTAGCCGAATTCGAGGCACCAGAATCCCCCCCCCCCCCCTCCCCACACACACCCTCGCCACCGGCCGCCGGAGCGGCAGGCGGAGGGGAGGCGAATCCACGGACTCGCCGGTGAAGATCGAGGGGAGGAAAAGAGCATTTCTAATGCACATACACTTCAAAATCAGCTAGCTCATCGACGAAGGTAAATCACACTTGGTCAACTTTGGATATTGTTCTGTGCTGGACGAGACCATCGTGACCATGCATTGCTTGCATGTACGTTGCTGGCTGGATTGACTGATGTGTCCATTTGCATGATGCATGGGCCAGAGACGCCCCAACGAGAATCTCATCCCACGGTCTGATCCGTCGCGTTGGCTTCGATCGGGCATGTGGCTCAAAAACTACTCCATCCATTGCAAAGCAAGGCACAGCAGTACACATGTACGCCAAGATCGACTAGCCAGTAGTGCCGCCGACAAGCCGGGCTCGAGCCGCAAAATCTCGATCGGGAGGCTAGCTGTTGCTGGCCAATGCAGAACAGCGCATAGGAGAAGAAGAGTGGATTTTTGATGATTGTTTTTTTTTAAAGTGAAGTACAAAAGGCGATGCTCATACGTACGCGCCTACCTCCATTTTATTTTTATGAACGCACGTACACACATTCTACTTTTACGAGCATCTTCAAGAGACAGAGACCATGAATCTTGAGACTGACAAAGTTATCATACACGCCCCACTATTGACGAAAACGTCACCTTCCACCGAAGTTTGATCCCTAAGGGCATCTCCCCAACGCGGACCCTCAAACTGCATGTATCCGTTCGGACGTAGCTGTCTGGACACCGAAAAGTCATCCAACGTCGATCCCCATTCGTCGACACAGCAGTCCGAACCACGATTTTCCGGCAAACTAGAACCAAACAGGGGGGGTTTGCCGGAATCCGGACACGAAACACGTCAGATGCTGACAACCTTGGCCCACCCAAAAAGAGAAAGCGGAGCCCGCGCTTTTGTAGCTACCCGCCCTGTTTTCGCGGCAAAATCCCCCGCTCTCCACTCAATTTTCGTTCTTTCCTCCTACTCTCTTCTTTCCTCCTACCGCCAACGCATGGAACCGGAGGATAGCCTGCCGGAGTTGGAAGTGGTGGAGGTGCACGAGGATTCGAGTATCACGCTCGCCCAGAAGATCAACTTAATGATGCGGCAAAATCGCCGTGTCAAATCGAAGGCCAGAAAGGAGGAGAAACTCAAGAAGTAGAAGGCCGGTGGAGGGCGTGGTGGTGGCGGACGTGACGGTGGGCGTGCTGGTCACCGACGTGGTGGAGGTCACGGACTGGGCCACAGTGCCCCGACCGTGATGCCCACCGTACAGACGCCGCCATGACTAGAGCATTACTTGCTACTTTTGTGTTGTGATCGGGTATGTGATCCGGCACTAATGGTGATTCGGCGAGCGCTATGGAATCGGACTTTATTTGAACTTCAAACTAACATTTACTGACGGACATAAGAACGCCGCCGTTGGCTGATTGACGAACGTAAATCACACTTGGTCAAGTTTGGATATCTCGCAACTGTTCTGTGCTGGACGAGACCATCGTGACCATGCATTGCAGTGCATTGCTTGCATGCATGTTGACTGCTGTGTCCATTTGCCTGCATGCATGCATGGGCCAGAGACGCCCCAACGAGAATCTCCACCAACGGTCTGATCCGTCGCGTTGGCTTGGGGCATGTGGCTCAAAAACTAATCCATCCCTCAAAAAAAAAAGCAAAGGCATGGAGTGTAGGTCAATTACCGTCCGTTGGAGGGAAATCGATCGGACAGCAGTACACCTCGCTCCCTGCTGGCTGTTCTCCTGTGCAGTGCATGTGTGTGTGCAATTTGGCCCTTGTATATGTCTAGTCGTCGGAGACGAACCACTCACATGTGTGATACACGTACGCCAAGATCGACTAGCCAGCAGTACCGCCGACGAGCCGGGGTCGAGGCGCAAAATCTCGATCGGGGGTGGCTAGCTCTAGCTGGCCAATGCAGAACACCGCATAGGAGAAGAAGAGTGGACTTTTGAAGTTTCGATGCTTGTTTTTTTTAATACGAAGTACAAAAGGAGATGCACGCGCCTACATTCATTCTTATAAACGCATGTACGCACATTCTATTTCTATGAGCATCTTCATAAGACACTGAGTCCATGGATCTTGAGACTGACAAAGTTACCGTAGACGTCTCGCTATCAATGAAAAGGTCGCCTTCCACAAAAGTTTGATCCCTAAGGGCATCTCCAATGCGAACCATGTAACCGCCCGTATTCATCCGGATGTAGCTGTGTCCGGACCCTATAAGCCATCTAACGCCAACCCCCATCTGTCCGCGACCAGTCCGAACCACGAACTTTTTCGCAAATTGGAACCAAAGGAAGGCGGAGCCTGCGCTTTTGTAGCTGCCCGCCCTGTTTCCGCGGCAAAATCCCCCACTCTATTCTTCCATCCCACCGCTCTCCCCCCGATTCCCTCCCTTTTCTCCCACTCTCTTCTTCCTTCCCACCGCCGACTCATGGAACCGGAGGATAGCTTGCCGGAGTTAGAGGTGATGGAGGTGCAGGAAGATCCGAGCATCAGGCTCTCCCGGAAGATCAACTCGGCGATGCGGCAAAATTGCCGCGTCGAAGCGAAGGCCGCAAAGAGGGAGAAGCTCAAGAAGCAGAAGGCCGGCGGAGGGCGAGCTGGTGGCGGACGTGGTAATGGGCGTGCTGGTCGCGGACGTGGTGGAGGTCGCGGCGTGGGCCGCAGTGTCCCGATCGTGTCACCCACCGTACAGAAGACGCCATGGCCGGAGCATTACTTCCTCTTTTTGGTTGTGATAGGGCATGTGATCAGGCGCTGGTGGTGCTCCAGCGAGCGCTATGGATCGGACTTTATTTGAATTTTACATTGTCATTTACTGGCGGGCATATACATGACTGCATTGGATGACCGGCTTTCGTATGAGTGTCAGTTGATTGATCCTCGTGTGTGCGGACGAATGCTGGAGCTAATTTGTGGGTCAGCGTTGGAGATGCCCTGATCGGCTAATGGTACACAGGGACGGATGAGGGGGGGGGGGCGGGGGGGGGGTTCTTAATCGTGATGGCTTCGCCCCCCCTATCCCTCTTCAGCCTTTTAATTAACGCGAAGCCCGAGCCCATGTACAGCCCAATGCTAAGAATGCTAAGCAGGCCATCGTGGATGTTAGTTGCAGTGGGCTAATAAAATTATATTAGCAGCCGGCTTGGAAAAAGGCCATCGTGGACCTACACACGCACATATGGCTGCTAACTTCTTCGTTTCCAAGCCGCCACGGACTTCTGCGATCCGTTCTTTCCATCGCGCGGTCGCGCCGCCAGGGATTGCTGTGATCGAATCATTCCCATCGCGCGTCCGCGCCGCCACCGATAAGCGGAGAAGGGAAGGGGACGCCCGGACAAGGAGGCGTCGCTCTACGGACCACGGACACGTTGCCGGAAGGCTTAACGCATTGATGAGCGGCAAAAACATGAGGGGAAAAGGTAGTTTATGTTCAAATTAGATTAGTTCGTGCCTTCACAAATTATAGAAATAGTCATACAGACTATAGGCATTAAAAATCAATTATACATTTTCTGTTTTTTATTTGTGCTTGTGTAGACAGTAGACATGAAGAGGAAGAAAGCGGAATTGATTCAAGCTCTCAATCATCGAAACATGATGCCACTGCAAACAACGTGCAACCTAGCGAAGGGGAGCAGCCTAATCCAAACTAAGTCTAAAGATTTTTATTGATGTCATGAGGTAAGCAACAATGATTTAATTCCAAACATTTATAATTTCTATGTCTCTTTAGAGGAAATGATAAATCTAAGGATTCCAAGAACTAAGGTAATAGCCGGACCAATATTTATTGATATGCAAACTCCTAATCCAAAAATTATGCCACTATAGAATTTCACAAATCTACATCTCTTATGTCGTTGTATTTCTATTAGTGCTCAGATTTGCTATCTATTTTTTCTCTTGTGACTTTAAAAGGGGGGTTAATTTTGTTAATAAATTGGTGTAAAGGGGGTTAACATAAGGGGGGGAAACATCTCAGGTGCCATTGTCTTCGCGCCCCCCCCCCCCCCCCCCCCCCCCTGCTCAAATCTTGGCTCCGTCCCCGATGGTACAATCATTCTTCTAACCATCCACCGATCACAAACTGGTCGGGCAGTATCCATCAACTGTTTGGCTGGTCGAGTGAGTAACGTATTGGCCAGTTCTCCTCTTTTGCTGCTTGGTTGAGTGGGTAGCGTACTACGTATTTGCCGTGAACTTACCTGATCCGCGTGCGTCCACGCATCGATTCTGTTGGGCAGTATCCATCAGGGCTCGTTCGTTGTGTTTGCTTGCTGGTGGCTGCTGATCGGCCACAAGATATATATACGACCTACTCTACGTTGTGTATATACAACAACTCTACGTCTGCGGTTGCCGGGCAAGCCACGAGTGAGTTCGCTCATTTGCAGGTAGCTTCATAGCTAGAGCTAGGCTGCGCTGCGTGCTTTGACTTGCCTCTCCCTCTCTTCTTCTCTACTGTGGATGAGATCGGCCGATGTGACGAACTAACGACGTACGCATGCGCATCACCCACGTACGCCAATATTGCCGTGGCATAGCACAACACAACAAGAAGTGTATAATATATTCAAGTCACACACTCCCATAATCCTCCTTTTTCAACACAACAAGAACCTCTCTACAAAGCAGTAAGTCTCGAATGGACTCTAAATAACATTTTCGTGTATTACATCCCTTCTTGCCTTACAATGGCCCATAAAGTAATGATCATCTTTGCATAATTTCTTCTGATAGAACTTCATCCATCTCGAAAAGTCATTGTTTCGCCCTTGGCTCTCCACAACCCATAATTTGTTCATGTACATCCTCATCCACAAGAACCCAAGCACTCCTTACCATTCTGCGATCAAGTAATGAGTGCTCAAACCATCCACAAATGTCACATGTACTATCTCATGCCATGTTTCTATGATATGCAACATTCAAAGCTAGAAGGCTCTCTCTAGCTAATCTCCGTGCAAACACCTTAACTTACCCTGGTAATTTGTGCTTCCATAACCTTGTCCATGCTTTACCATCAATTTTTGAATTTGATGCTCCCGCCGAACAACTCGAATAGTTATATACCCCATCAATCAACTTTCCCCTTTGTAAATTAAAAGATTGGGATTAGTCTGAATTCTTAAATAAATCTAGAGAAAAATACGGAATTCCGGGATTTAGTTTGCATTCTTAAATAATTCTAGTAAAACATAGGGAATTTCGGCTGTTAATCTGCATTCTTAAATAAATGTAGTAAAATTTAGGGAATTCCCGTGTTAATCTGCATTCTTAAATAAATATATTACAAATCTGGAACTATGGGAGGTAGTCTGCATTCTCAAATAAATGTAGCAAAAATTGGAGAATTCTAGGAGTTAACTACATTCTTAAATAAATGTAGTAAAAATCTAAAACGATGAAGAAAGGTAGTTTGCATTCTTAAATAAATATAGTAAAAAACTAAAACGACGAAGAAAGATAGTTTGCGTTCTAAACAATTCTAGTAAAAATCAGGGTATTCCGAAATTAATCTGCATTCTTAAATAAATATAGTAAAAATCATTGAATTTCAGGAGTTAATTCGCATTTTAAAATAAATCTAGTAAAAACTGAAACTACTGAAGGCAGGTTCTTTTATTAAGCAAATATAGTAAAATTCAGGGAATTCTGGAAGTTCATCTGCATTTTTATATAAATCTAGTAAAACCTTGCAACTGCGTGAGGTACTGTTCTTAAATAAATAAATCTAGTAAAGATCACGGAATTCTAAGAGTTAATCTTCATTCTTACGGAAGATAGTCTGCATTCCTAAATAAATCTCGTAAGTATCGAAGAATTTTGTTAATCAACCTACATTCCTAAATAAAATAGTAAGATCAAGGGAATTCTGAGAGTTAATCTGCATTCCTAAATAAATCTAGTAAAACTCTAAAGCCTCCTTTGGTACATAGGAATATTGTAGGGATTGTAAATGATAGGAACTTTGTAGTAAAAATTCCTTTGAAGCCCTTTGGTTTGTAGAAATGGATTCCTATTTCTATATAGGATAGGAATCAATCCTTCACATTTCAAAGGAAAAAAACATTAGCCTAGACTTAATGGAAAAATTCCTATCCTATGCATCAAATTGCATCTCTTTCTTTATATGAATTGAGATGCATGTCATCTCACTTCCTATGATTTTCCTATTCCTATACTATTCCTATCATATGAACCAAAGGAGGCCTAAAACTACGGAGGTAGTCTGCATTCTTGAATAAATCTAGTAAAATTTGGGAAATTTCAGGAGCTAATTCGCATTCTTAAATAAATCTAGTAAAAATCTTAAACTACGGGAGTTAATCTACACTCTTCAATAAATATAGTAAAGGTCGAGGAATTCCGGCAGGTAATCTGTATTCTTAAATAAATGTAGTAACAATTTGGAACTATGGTAGGTAGTTTGCATTCTTAAATAAATCTCGTACAAACCGAGGAATTTCATGATTTAAATCGCATTCTTAAATAAATCTAGTAAAAATATGAAACTATGGAAGGACGTCTACATTTTTTAAGTAAATCTATTAAAAAACAGGAAATTCCAGGAGTTATTCTGCACTTACAAAGATATACTCCATCCAATCCATATTAATTATCACTGATTTAGTAGTAAAAGTTAGGGAATTCCAGGAGTTTGATTTAGGGGAGGGAACTCCAAGAGTTTCATTTAGGGGAGGGAATTACATGAGTTAATCTGCATTCTTAAATAAATCTAGTAAAAACTGAAACTACCATTGAAGGTAGTCTTGGCAACTAAATAAATCTAGTAAACATCTGGGAGTTCTGGGAATTAATCTGCATTTTCAAATAAATATAGTAAAATCATGAAATTCCTAGACTTAATATGCATTCTTAAATAAATCTAATAAAAATCTGAAACTACAGGAGGTAGTTTGTATTCTTAAATAAATCTAATCTCTCCGACCCAAATTACTTGTTGCAGCTTTAGTATGATTTTAATACAAAGTTGTACTAAAGCTGCGGCAATTAATTTGGATATGAGGAACTAGGAAAAATCAGCGAAATCTGGAAGTTAATCACCATTCTTATATAAATATAGTAAAAATCTAAAACCACGGGAAGTAGTCTGTATTCTTAAATAAATCTAGTAAAAATTAGGGGATTCCGGGAGTTAATCTGCATTCTTAAATAAATATAGTAAAAATCAGAAACTACGAAGGTAGTCTGCATTCTTAAATAAATCTAGTAAGAATTAGGGAATTTTAGAAGTTTTTCGATAAAGGACATTTCATTCAATTGATATATCGAGGTGATACAAACGCATCGAAAGAATGCCCGGCCTCTGCATAGCACGATGCACACAGCCCATAAGTCCACCCGTCCCAAAAATAAAAAATTGTTTTACAACTCAAAAATAAATAAATCTGTCTAGCCTATGATGTGGCAGATCCTAACCGGTGATCACACCGCCATCCATGGGGGTAGAAAACCTCCCTGGCCGTACACTCCAGCCGCATAGACGCCGTCATAAATAGGTCCCTGTCCTCCGGCTTTTGTAGGATAGACCAAGTACGGAGCATCGCGTACATACATGAATAACCTGCATAGAAGATGAAACATATTTTTTTTATTAAAAACCACATCATTCCTGGTAAGCCACAATGCCCAGCATAAGGCAGCCGCCCCCACAAGAATATGTGCAGAAAATTGTTTATCAATACCCCTCAACCAGTTGCCGAACATGTTACGTGCACTACGTGGGGGGTATAAATTTGAAGTTAATTTGCATTATTAAATGTATCTAGTAAAACTTTGAAACTACGGAAGGTTGTCCGCATTCGTAAACAAGTCTAGTAAAAATCAGAGAATTCCAATTGTTAGTCTGCATTCTTAGATAAACTGGAATTACGGGAGTTAAATCTAGACAGCGTGAATTTGGCTCAACTTCCATGTGAAAAGTTTATTTGCTAAAAAAAAGTGAAGCTGATTAAGGGTATGGCGCATGCTACAACAAGGTAGACCCAAAGCATTTAATTCGAAAAGTATACACGTCTACTTGTGAAAATCAGTTGCAGCTAACCCATCAAGCTTGTGGTGCACGCATGTGAACTACTAATTGACATAGGGGGTTGGCCACCCCCATAGGCAAAGCCTAGCTATGGCGATTATTTGAAAAATAAGCATGCTCATTTGAGTTTATCACCACGAGACAACTAAACTATGGATTCTCAGGATACGGTCGGCATGCACGCGGACGGTCGCTCCGCTCAGGGCCGGCGACCGATCGACCAGGATCCTTGTGCGAGCGCGCGTAAATAATCGGTGTGCAGATCCTCGGCGTAATCGCGATCGCCACGGGATCACAGGATCAGATTAGTTGCCACGGCCACGACGACGGCGACCGACTACATGAATCCCGTGACTTGCCCGGCGGCCATTGGTCCATGGCCAGCACACTTTTGCGCCACCATGATCGCGATGAACTGTAGCGTATCTCCTCCCCGCTGCACCTTTTCGCCATTACTGCTCGGAAAGTCCATCCCCGGCGAAAGCTCAGTAGTGGTTCGTACGGGAGCGCAGGTCTTTTTTATTCCTGAGCCTCAACGAGCCTATTATTACTTAAACGTTCTGGTTTTAAAAAATGCCAAAAGATCCATGAATCTGCAAATTTTGATGAAAAAAGTATACATAGGCTGGCTGCAAAGAAAAGAGAAATGTCATTATCCATAAGAGCAAACAGTAGTGTTCCTGTTTGGTACTCCCTCTCTTAATTTTGGTTTGTTATAGGCATGCCGGCATTTCTAGATCACTAATCTAACCAACGAAAATACTCCCTCCATCCGGAAATACTTGTCCTAGCAATGGATAAAATGGATGTATCTATAACTAAAATAAGTCTAGACACAACTATTTTTAGGACAAGTATTTCCGGACGGAGGGAGTATAAGTTATATGCCACCAAAAGTATATATACCGTTAGAAACTTTTGTTGATCAGTAATTCAATGGTACTCCCTTGGTTCCTAAATATAAGCCTGTTTAGAGATTTCAGTACGGACTACATACGGAGCAAAAAGAGTGAATCTACACTGTAAAGTATGTCTATATACATCCGTATGTAGTTCATATTGAAATATCTAAAAAGACTTGCATTTTGAACGTAGCGAGTATTACTTTTTGTAGCGTACAATGCATATTCATTCATCATATTGATAATCTAGAAATACACGTGTCCCTTATAAACTGACAGGGAGGTAATGTCAAACCACACATTTTTTTTCCTACTCACAAACGAATGTGTATCTTTTCAGAAAACTTGATAGATTCATAGTGTACTCCCACATATACATGTGGGGAATTCTTTTAGACATGTGCATGCACTTTTGATTTTATTTTTTAGAATATGTAGACCACTTGA
Source organism: Aegilops tauschii subsp. strangulata (assembly GCF_002575655.3). Lineage (NCBI taxonomy): Eukaryota > Viridiplantae > Streptophyta > Magnoliopsida > Poales > Poaceae > Aegilops > Aegilops tauschii. Next base: position 578,567,051 of record NC_053036.3, read on the forward strand.
GCTCGGGATCCAAAGCAGTTACCACCAGTACAGCAGCTCCATCAATCCATTCCAAGGGAAAACGTGGGCACAAATGGAGAGATAATACTAGTAGCACCAATACTGCAATCTCCAACATATGTTAGTTAAACAAAGTCGCAGTTAGAAAAGAGCAGAAAACTGGATAGCTATCAGCCTACCACATTGTGATTGGCAAGAGAGGCTTACAGTAGGTGGAGTGTAGCTCTCCATGTATCACCAGCCGGCTATGCATTCCAACTGCTTCTGCTGCCGCTTGGGTCCCAATCACCAAAGAATATGCATGATGGCGATCGATGATCGATCGCGGAATTATTCTCGATCAAGAGACCATTACAACGCTAAGATTCCTCCATTGCCAATTTTTAAAACGGGCGCCAGTGCCTGACAGACAGTTCACGCTCATGTACTTCCATTCATATCCACTCGCTGGAGCCGGAGCCGGAGCTATATATACGGTCAGCACGAGCCGAACACAGCATTCCATCCAGAACACAACACCCGGCTAGAAGCTTATCACTGCTGCCAGCCTGCTTCTGCTTGCAGTTTCTCATACACATGGAGAACACAACATCGCCACAGTCTTCTTGCATCAGCCAGCCGCCACCGCCGGCGTCCATGTCGGTCGGCGAGAGCAGCTGGGCTATGCACTTTGCAAACTTTGTGGCATCAACAGACAACAGACAGGAGATGGATCACCAAGGAGGAGAAGCCTCTGACAGTGATTTCTCCTCTGGCTTCTCTTCCTCATCTGATTCCTTGGGTGATGGTTCCGACACCGACTCCTTCCTCACGTCGGACCTCATGGATGAAGATGACGAGGATGATTCTCTGCAGGACACTGCCTGTTCTTCCGCCGCTCGCCCTAAGGTTAGTAAAGGAAGAAAAATAACTTTCTCTTGTTAGGCATAGATAACTTGATGAACAGCAGTACATATTTAGCCTTTATTCTAGGTTCTAACATGATTATGATTTTTGTTGTACAGGTAACCAACATGCATGATATGTTCATGAAGTCAATTCTAACCATGGATGCGAAGGACATGAACACCGCCCAGCTGGTATGTTCAAGAAGCAATCTCTATCATCTCTTTCTAGCTTCCTTCAGACGTTGTTTAGATGTTATAGTATAAGCTTTTTCTTACAATTGTGTGTTCCTGAAATATTGCAGGCCAAGTATTTCCTCGATGCGGGTTCAAGGCAGCAGGCGACTGGTGCGGTTCCAGAAGCGATCAGCAGTGGAAATAGCAACGAGAAGCAGCTGCATGAGTTCAATGATCTGAGGAAGAAAGGGCTTTGCTTAGTCCCTCTCTCCATGTTGATAGATTACCTAGGTTGATTACTGTTCATGTACTGTAAGAACGCTGGTTCAGTTATATACAATATATATATATATATATATATATATATATATATATATATATATATATATATATATATATATATAAATAGTTCGTACATCACTCTCTTGTGGACTGTGTCAGCTGAGAACACTACTTCCATCATGCCGTCGAGCTGTCCAATCATGCCATTAACTAATAAAAACAGGCATTCAACTATCGAGAAATAATAAACAAGAAGTAAGAAATATTCAAGTGCATGACAGTGAGGAAAACTTTGTATATTGCTTCAGTACATTGTATGTGTACCGAAACATTTCAAATCTCAAGTGGAGGTAAAACCTCAGTGCGATTCATCAGTGGCATCCAAGTTGAAAACTTGAATGTAAAACGTATCTTACCTCAGCAGAAAGCTTCCGTCAGATTTTTATGCCGTCAACATTTTGCCGAAATGCAGGCATTTACCTTGAAATTAGTAGAAGATATCAGGTTAGCACTAGCATCAAGTGAAATATGGACTATGTAATTCTCAATCTTTCATGATATAATGATTAGTGAGCTGGCTCATTCAGTTTGAAATCTGAGTTTGACAATCACATGGTCAAAAGATTCCGTTAAGCCTATACGCACACGTCAATGATGTGACCAGTAGGTACAAGTAGAACTGTACAGGCAAGCTGTAATACTCTTCTGACACAAAGGCTAATCTTTCTTTACTCGCTACTCACTAGAAAGTACCAGAGGCCTGCTTAATTAATCAGAGTAAGCAGATGGGGTATCTCTGACTTTCTATAAGTATCAAAGCCTACCAAATCAAAACAAGTTCTTTATTAGTCTGCTAGGAATAAGTTCAGTCAGTAGTATATTTACATGATACAGTCTTACGGAGGTTGCAACTAGCAACCCATTTCTCTAACAAAGTAAGAAATTTCCATGTGCCATCACAAGGAGGCAGTTAGCATCCAGTGGACCTTCAATATTAGACACCTATAAGCACATTCCTCGGATTCCTCCAAAATAGTACAAACGATTAGTAATTTAAAGGACAGGGTTGTCGCAGGTATGTGATACTCATTCATCAAATTCTGGCAGGAAAAGTCACATTTATGTTATTTAGTGAACTTACATTTTTTCTGTTCCATATGACACAGTCTTCAGCGCTGCCAGGAAATTCTCTTTCCATAGAATACAGCGGATAAGTCTGAAAATGCCCACTTGCAGGTCTGACTGTTATCCTTAACTCATCTTTAATATATGCTGAACTTTTCGACGACAACCTGGATATTGTAGAATGTAGATCGTAAGATAAGATTTAGTTGGAAAGTTCTTAGGATACTGGATCCACTTCTAAGACATCCATGACAGGGGTTGGTTGGAAAGTGTAGAAAAAGCGCAACAGTCTGAATCTGGTGATACTTTTGAAGATATCGAGGGTAATGTGGACAAGATGGGCAAAACACGGAAGGACATCTTCCTCAAAACTCTAGATGTTATTCAAAATGTATTTCAAGGTTGAAAACATCGAGGTAAGAACATTGAGCAGTTGGGTGCCGCATCATTATCAATCAAGGTTGGTCTGGGGAGCACAGAGCAGAGCCGTATGACCAACAACTTCTGAAGTAATCCTGGTAACAACCAAGTGAGTACCATTTACAGTAATTGGACATTTGGGGATACTGTGAGCATAAAACAAGACCTATTGACAATGCCCCTAATCACCACTCATTAAAAGCAAAAGGTGCGCCTAAACCCATGTGCTGTTGGTTAAGTCAGCAAGATGGGCAAAATGCATAAGGAAATATTTCTTTAAACTCCAGATGTTGTTCAGAAAGCATTTCAAGGCTGAAAACATCTAGCTAAGAACATTCAGCAGTTCGGTGTTGCATTATTTTTTTGAAAGGCCTTTTGGTGTTGCATTATTATCGGTCAAGGTTGGTTCGGGGAGCACAGAGGAGAATGACCTGTATGAGATACCAACCTCTGAAACACAATCTTTTTAACCACTAACCTAGTAGTACTACTCATGGTAATTTGACATTGGGGAAGAGGATAAAAGAAGACCTAGTGGAAGTGCAGAGCTGAGAACGATTTTTTCCACTCGAAGTCAGTCTCCTACTCACCATTCATCAAAGGCGAAAGGTGCACCTAAATCGCATATGCTGTTGGTCAAGTCAACAAGAGGCCTAACCTATATTCCGGAGGAACATATCATACTCCAGAGGGCAAACCAGAAGCAAGACAGATCCAGCGAACGCGCAGCGGCGGCATCACCACCATCATCATCATAGGCAGCCAAAGCATCGGCATCAGCATCGGCAACGGCAAGGCATCACCGGGTCCAAAAGAGACAAGGAACTTACAACAGGTTGGAACTGCAGACCAAGCACACATATAAAACAACCCACCATTGCATGGAATCTGGTGCTTCGTCGAAAAAGAAATCTGAATTTATCGCCACTTGCCCCAACTTGATCTTTCCAAAATGCTGGAGGCAGGAGCCGGCGCCCCGCGCCCATACGGCGCCACACTGGCAAACGAGCAGCCCTTATTACCCGGCTATTGCTCTGCCCCAAGTCGCGAAAATTCGCCGAGGGTTTGGGATCGGTTGGCATTATCCAATTCCAACGCGCAACTTGTAATAATCAGTTCCAAATTTCTCGATTCCGAGGCAATGTTTAGTAACACCACATCGATTCTCTTGTTAATTTAACAAGTTGGTAGCTGATTTACAGGTCGGCAGGTCTCGTGGGGAGAGGTGAAGAACGAGATGGGGAGGATAGGGAGAGCTGCGAGTGAAGTCCACTTACATAGTCACGTGGTACAACTTCGCCGGTGACGGGGCGAAAAAACCGGCCGCCGTCGTATGGATGATTTTGCCACCGGCGGCGTGGCGGCGGGTTGCCTCGTCTTTGCCGGAGAGCGAGACGGACCGAAGAAGTGAAGAGGATCGCGTTCCGTTCGTCGGGCCGGCATCGACTGAAGTTGGGCTGGGCTCGGCCGGTACCAAATTTAGGTTGCCAGAATGGGCTGGACTGACCATTTCAGGGATGCATTTTCGATTCAAAAAAAACAATCTAATAAGAGGGATACCCCTAAAAAAAATCTAATAAGAGGGGGCGCCAGAAGCAACTAACGAAGGAGTGCTCCCACGAAAGCCTCCCCAAGAGTCACTTTGGGTGGGCTGAGAGCGCGCACTCAGCCGCCGCCACGTGTCGCGTTCTGGACACTCCCTCCGGATTTTGTTTTCTTTTATTTTTTCACACGCGTTTTTGGCTTTTAGATGTTTTTTCTTTGTTTTTTTGACTTTTCTATTTTTCACCGATCTCTCTCTCCTAACTTCCGGACCATCTTTTTGCGCAAAAAAACACATTTTTTCGTTTAGCGCGAGACATGGATTTGCTTCCGCGAGAGGCACGGGTTTGCTTCCGCAATAGGCACGGTCGTCCCTATTGGAAATGAAAAAAAACATGTTTTTTTTGCTTCCGCGAGAGGCACAACCGTGCCTCTTGACAAAGAAAAAATGCGTGTTTTTGTCCTTCCGCGAGAGGTACGGATTTGCTTCTGCGAGAGGCATGAGTTTGCTTCGCGAGAGGGACGGTCGTACCTCTTTCAGAAAGGGAAAAAATTGTGCTCCCAGTTCGGTTTTTTCATCTGGTTTTTTCAAAAAAGAAGTACGTCAAAAACTATCAACATGGGATCTAGTTTTAAAGATCTCAACGTGAGGAATTCAATAGTGAAAACGATTCGAGATTTGGAAGCACGGTTTAAGAGATAAAACGTTTAGAATAAACGGATCTACGAAAAAAAAGGAAAAGTCCCATGTGCGCCACTTGTCGCAACCTGGAGAGGTGAGAGTGACCTTTGCAAAGAGTGCTCCTTAATTAGTGATTTCGCGAGAACTATATCTCGCGTTATGCGAGATAGAAGATACTCTCTTTGAAGCTTTTTACCCTGTATTTGTAGTTACTGGCCGGCCTGTTTTGCCTTTTTTCCTTCACTGAGTTCTTTCGATCGAGTGAGTTCGCTGGTTCGCTCGCCTCAATCAATTTTTTTTCTTGTTTTATGTTTCTTTTTTCTTTGTTTGTTCACGTTTTTTGGTTTTTCTGATGGTTTTCTTTGCCGGTTGTTTTCGGTTTTTACTTTGGTTTTCTGTGGTGGTTCTTTGCTTCATTTTTATTTCCAATTTTTTATTTCCTTTATTTCTTCATCGGTTTTATTTGCTTTTCCTTTTTCTTCGATATAACATGATTTCTTTGTTTTTTCATTGGTTTTCCATTTTTTGAAAGATTTCTTTATTTTTTTCCGTTTACTTGGGTTTCTTTGTTTCGTTTATTTGTTTCCTTTTAGTTTCTTCATTTTTATTTTGTTTTGCGCTTTTCTCATTATACAACGTACACTTTTAATATACACATGAAACATTTTTGAAACACATTGAATATTTTTCAAATACATGATCTACATTTTTTAAAGTACATGTTTTTGAACTTTTTTTAATACACAATCAACATTTTTAATACATGGTCAGCGATATACATTTTAATATACTGAACATTTTTTAAATACATGACCTACATTTTTATTAAATGCATGTTTTTGAACACTTTTTTGAATACATGATCAACATTTTTTTAATACATGATCAATATTTTTTTGTACACATTAAAAAAAATTCAAATGCTTGATGAACATTTTTAAAATACAAGATTAATATTTTTCGAATACATGGTCAACATTTTTTCTATACACACTTTAAAGTTTTCAAATGCTTGATTAACATTTTTCAAATAGAAATTTAACATTTTCTAATACATGATCAACATATTTTCTATGCACATTTTAACATTTTTCTAATGCTTTGTCATCATTTTTCAAATGCAAGATTAATATTTTTTTTTGAATGCACAATCAATTTTTTCTATACACGTTTTACATTTTTCGAATGATTGACTAACATTTTTGAAATACTTATTCAACATTTTTTTAAAGCTTGGTTAAAATTTTCACATACATGATAAAAAAATTTCATCATTTTTAATACATGGTCAATATTTTTACTATACATATTCAACATTTTCAATACTTGTTTATCATTTTTTTTTCAGATGCTTGATTAACATATTTTAAATACATGATCAACTTTTTAACACACATTGTATTTTTTTGTATACATGGTCTAAATTTTTTCTATGCACATTTAACATTTTTAAGTGCATGGTTAACATTTTTTTAAACATTATGAAAAGTATATTTTGTAATATATATGTTTAGAATTTTTGGAAGTGTAAACAAAAATAAAAAAAGAAATGAAAGAAAGAAAACAAAAGGTCAATAAACAAAAAAAGAGGCAGTGGCCTCATGCGAGCTGATTCTGTCTCGCTTGCAGTGGGACATAGTCGCGCCCCCAAAAAACGAAAAAAACAAATATGAGGGTCACTCAAACGAGCCGAGCTAGACTGGCTCTTTATTTCCTTGCAGTGCAAAGAAAGGTTACGAAATAACTTCATAGTTTCTAAAGAACCCGAAATAACTTCATCGAGCCATTCATTTTGCCAAAGGAAAATTGAGAAGAAATCAATCCACAAATTACCCAGTACACAGAAAAAGAACATAGTTATAAATATAGCTATACAAGGATGTTTAGAAAAGCCATACTACTAGGAGAGAAAATGTGGTACAACATCATCTCATCCTCATCCAAAGCATCGAGACCAACACTAACCATTGTCACCCCAAGAGCAGGTTTGTTCTTGATGATTGCCAGGATTTCAGATGTTGATTGCCTACATTTCTCAAAGATGTGTCTGTTGTGTTCTTTAAAGCTTCCATAGAGAGAACAAATAGTGAGGCAAACAACAAACCTGGTTGGAGTAGGGCAAAAGGACGCGATTTTTTCCATAATAGTATTTGGCGATCTATTTATCAACACTAGGAGAAGACGGGTAAGTGTGGATCTCCGTGAGCTTTATATGTCTTTTGTGGGCTAGCGGCTATGCCTTAGCGGTAGAGATACATAATAAGAAATTAGAATCTTACAACTCTATCTCGTCATGTTATGGATGTCGTGGAGATGAGACTGTTGTATTTTGGTCAGGTGGGTTAACGGCTTTCCAATAGTGCAGATTGAGGCCTAAGCTTCGGCTTGACTTGACGACAGTGACAACTATGATGCCGAGTTTGCTTTGATCAGTGGTTCTTTCATTTTTTGTATAGTTTTCGATGAAAGAAATAAAATTACATATCCTTGTAAAAGGGTGTCCTAGGTCACCATGTTTTAACTTCTGACCTATTTTTGTTGGTTCATTGTGGGGTTTCATCAGAAGGTTTGAGAAATATTGAGATGCAAACAGATCCAACTAGAAATGTAGACATCAAAAGACCCTGTTGAAACTTTAGATCTTATCAGGATATTTTGATTTTCATTGCCATCCCAACTTGTTTCATTGTACTTCATCCTTTAGTTAATCAGTAGAGTCTAAGTGTCATCTCGTTGCAAGAACATGGGCATCACAAACCGCAAATGAGAAGAAAGTAACAAATGAAGATGAACGAATCATAAGAAAAGAGAAGCAATGCATGCTTTTAGAACAATCCATTGTATCCAACTACCTATGAAATCAGTACATTTACAATTCTCGGTTTTTTTAGAACCGCACACCCACACTTACAACTTACAACACACTTTGCAGCCTTGCCTGTCACTGCATCACACCATTGGTGTCAATGGCATCGGCAACAACTGTTGCTGCCGTCGAGGCTGATGCAGATGAATCATTTGGCATTGTCGAATTCACTAGAGAGCCAAGCGTTGTTTTCCTCTTTCGCCTTGTCTTTCTCGGTGGCGGGCGTGGAACATCAGGGCACGGAGCTGCTGCCACGTCTTCCCCGGTGATCTCTGAAGCTATCCTGAGAGGCAGCATGTCACGTGGGAGTTGGTGCTGCTGCTCGAAGTCTGCCCAACAGTCACATATAGTTGTTTTATACGCTTATCGGTGACAAGAAAACAACTGAAATCCAACAATTTTTTCCAATTTCTACAGAATAATAAGTTTAGACCCATTTTAAAAGCATTAATTTTTGGCCCCTCAAGTGTCAAAACGTCTAGACTAGTCCCTTACTTCACCAAAAGCGTCTTTGATGATGCAGTGGTTTCATACATGTGGTAATAAGTGGCGAATCTAGCATGGCAATGGAGGGCAGTCTCAAAACATCAAGTTTTTTAATCTAATTAACATGTGCATTGCAATTGTTGCATGTAAAACACCTCAATATAAGTTTCAAGCGGTATATTTAGTTGAAATAGGCATTTTGGAGGGTAGGCTTAAGCCTATCGAAGCCCCCCCTAGTAGAATCGCCACTAGTGGCGACCTAGTTAGCATTGAGGGTTTTCTCAAAAAAAAAGTTAGCATTCAGCATTGAAAAATCAATCATAAATAATAGGAAAATGAAATATAGCAAAAGTAAGGAAAATGAAAGCATTCCGATTAAGTAACTAAGGATTGTAAGGGTTTATGAAGTCTATTACAATGGAAAAGATTTTGGAAACCTATGGATCAATATGATTCAAATGTTTTTTTTCTTCTAAATTTGCTTCTTTCTGTTTTCAGGCTCCACATATTTTAAGGCATTTTTTGTAATATTCTTGATTTTTGCTTCTAAAGTTGAAATTGTTTCTCCTATAAAAAATATTTTTACTTTTGTAAATCTTAACAAAATCTACTTTCCTGAAGAAAATCCATATTTTTTTTCTAAATTTCTAATTTTAATATATTTTTCCTATCTTTATCCAAATTTGTCGAGTTTTCAAATAAAAAGTAAAATCTTTAATTTAACGCCCCTCCATCCGTCGTTCCTACTTTTCTTATTTATGTTAAAAAATTGTATTGACTGAGCTATCATGTGCCACTGGTAGGTATTGTTGAAACCCTTTTGATTGGGCAAAGGACCGACCTAGATGTGTTTGACATTTTTGTGACCAAGAATTTCTAGTAGTAGAGCTAGGGGTTCAAATTTTGATTTCGCTAATAGGTGAGAGACCAAAAATACACCCTTTCCATTAATGTATACATCTGATCACTGAAGAAGCTCTGAATGTACCCAACATGTTCTAAAAATACGAAAACCGTGTAATGCAGACAATGTTTGCCTTTTGCAGGCAGTTGTACATGTATCCTAGCATGTTGTTGTCAAATACGTAACTTGTCGGTAGATTGACCAAACAACTCTACAAGTTTGTAGTCGGAGCATGATTTGAGTGATCCCTTAATTATGGAATGTGAAGACAAAGGTAGCGCTTAAGTGGACTATCACACATACTAGAAGGGTTGGGCGCGCTTTACTACGCCGTTGATGTTGTTTGGTTTACTATTTTTAGTCCATCTGTTTGAAAATATAAGGTGTATTAGTTTTTTAAGTCAAACCTATTTAACTTTGACTATATTTGTGTAGATATATATCAATATCCATAATATCAAACCGGATTTCTAGATTCATGATGAAATGAATTTTAATATTTTATTTATTTAGTATTGTTGATGTTAATATTTTTTTGCTCTGAACTTGATCAAAATTAAAGAAATCCGACTTTTCAATAAACTAATAAATCTTATATTTGGAACAGATGGAGTGTTTGCTTTTGTTAATGCGGAAGATGATGGGGTGCGTTTCTTTTTTATTCATATAATGCGTTGTTTTGGTGGGCCTATTGATTCCGATTAAGTTGAAAAAATTGTTAACCCAATCAAAATCATGAATCAAATTCATATTGAATTTCTCAATGGAATGAGAGAGCTTCAAAATTAAGGAGCTGAACTAAAAGAATTGAGTGAGAGATTGTTGACCCGGTCAAAATCGAGGACCCAATTCCAAATTGGCAACCTCAATTGAATGAGAGGCCGCCAATCCTAGGGAGTTTAGTGATATAGTAGATGGTCGATGGCCATTTGAAATGAAGTTGGAACCACTAGTTTGTGGAGGAGCGATGAAGGTGACGCTTGCATGCACCTAGAAGGTGTGAGTGAGGTTTGTTGAAAGCCAAGCTGCTGGTTCCAATGGATTGTCATGTTCTATGAGACTATGACGGTCGGTGTGGATGGTTGCTGTTATAATTTTAGCCTGGTTTTCCACATTAAACGGGAAACTCTTGCCTTCAAGTTTGAAAAAAGGGATAAAGGTAACTTTGGTTTTATCGGCACTAATAATTTTCAATAAAATGTTAGTTTTATCAAAATGTCTGCAAAACATGCTGGTGGACTGGGTGGTGGTTGAGTGCTCGCACAAGCATGCGAATTGTTTACTAACATGTGCTCCGGGCGCAGCTTCGGGATACCAGATCAAGATCAAGCCAATAAAATTTGTTGAACGTGGCCTCGTGCCCAGCATAAAAATAGTGCAGGTTGCCATGTTTGCACATGTACACTCAGAGTCTCAGACGATGAATCATAATCTTTCCAAAACAAGGCACAATCACAAGAAGCCGCCAGACCAAATAGAGAATTATGCTGAGACAGGGGACACAAAGCTGCTCTCACTCCATACGAGAACAGTGGCGTTGCACGTTCGAACATACCTTGAGAAGTCCAGGAGGTCCCCGCTGACGGCGCGAAGTAGCCCAGAGACGAGAAATCAGATGATCCCTCGATGACATTCATCTAGGAAGAAAACAATGGTCAGGCAGGCAGGCAGGCAAGCTGATGGAACCAGAATTTGCGTGTACTATCGCACTGAAATGGTTACCCAGCTTGGAGAAGCATTCCCCGTGAGCGTCCCCGGCGTGGAGCTGCTCCAGCCGATGTGCGCGACGTGCTTCACGTCCGTCGGCCGGCCGATCACCATCTCCTGCTCCTTCGCCGCTGCAAGAACAGATTCAGATCACGTCTGTCCGCCCCTGCTCGCACGATCAAATTCAGAAACCGACACACTAGCTAGTCCCAGTTAGTTATACGCGCTCACCGAAGATCTGGGAGATGATCTTGAAGCCCTTGAAGAACCCCTTCATCTTGTAGTTGGACGCCATCGATGGCACCCTGCTGGCTGCTGGCTGCCGCCCACGGACGCCCTTCCTAGGACGAGAACGCACACAGTACGTCAAGGATGAGCTTAGAAGCAAACACCGGGACGAGAAATGGGTGACAGAGATGTACTATCAACCGGATGCCGTGATGGTCTCGTGCGGAATGAGACGTCGGGCGTGTAAATAATGGCGGATTGGTGAAATGTGCCTGAAAGGTTGATGTGCGTACCACCTCAGAGAGGAGATTGGGTGGTTGGTCGCCGATGTTGATGCTCCTCCTTAGCCGTAGCTCCTACTGAAAGATGGTCTGGAGTGTACCGGCGATTCCTGTCCCGTCACCGCCCGTCCTTTTCGAGCTTTGGTGGAATGTTTGCATTTTGTCTTTAAGAAGCTACCAGGATGCATTTTGTCAGGGTTTGTGAGTGTTGCGACAGGGATGAGATGGACCGGAAGGATTTGTCATGATGCTACTCCCTTCATTCCATAATATAGTGTGCCCGCATTTTCCGAGATCCAAGTTTGACCGTAAATTTAACCAACGAGACCGACTGCGGCGGGAGCAAAAATTATACCACAGAATTCGATATAATTCCATGGTATAATTTTTGTCCCTTCCGCAGTCGGTCTCGTTGGTTAAATTTACGGTCAAACTTGAATCTGTTTTATCAAACCCTGAAATCCTAAACCCAATCTAGTCTGATACCATTGAAAGCTTCTCTGGATCGGAGTAGGCCAGTAGATCGGTGGTCCTACCTTCACTTTCGGTTGCTGACCCTGCCGAGGTGGCCATGGTGGATGGCGACGGCGGTGACGACAGAGAGTGGGCGAGGTGGTGGCGGCGGAGCTTCCCGTCGGCTCAGCGCAACCCTAGATCGAATTGGGGTGTTCGTGGTGTTGTGGTGCACGGTCAACTTCGTGATCCGTGCCCCGGCACCCCACCTATTTATATAGCGCTGGTGACAGGGGCCCACCAACCATGGTTTGGTTGGGCGCTCCCGATCAGGGCGCGATGCAAGGGCCCGTTCGACCCATTGGGCTCGAACGGGAGAAAGATCAACCTAACAATAATCTCTGCGATGTCTCAATTCTGGTGGGGATATGTTGACCAACAGAAGCATATGCACTGGTTTGCATGGTGGAAAATGTGTATCCCAAAGAAACAAGGAGGTATGAGTTTCAAAGATTTGGAGAGTTTCAATCTGGCTATCTTGTCAAAACAATGTTGGAGGTTGCTTTGTGCGCCAGATTCTTTATGCGCCCAAGTTCTTCGTGCTAAGTATTTTCCCTCGGGTGTTCTATTAAATTGTGAACTGAAAAAGGGAAGCTCCTATACTTGGCAAAGCATTTGGGCAGGAATTCGAACTTTTAAAAGAGGACATATTTGAAGGGTGTGAGATGGTAATAAAATTGATATTTGGAATGATTGTTGGATCCCTAGCAGCCCAACTAGGAAGGTAATTAATGACAAGGAGAGGAAATATAGTAATTACAAAGGTTGCTGAACTAATTGATCATGAAAACCGTGTATAGGATGAAGCACTGGGTAGAGAACTATTTTGGGCCGTTGACACGGAAAGAATTCTGAAACCCCGCTGGCCGTTGTGATGATGGAGGATTTTGTGTCATGGCACTATAATAAGAATCACATTTTTACGGTAAAGTCTGCTTATTATATTGAATGAGATAATCAGCATGGTCGAAAACTACGGATGACAAGGCCTAATAATTCTTCATCGACCAACCCTATCTGGAGAGCTTTGTGGGCCTTGAAAACACCTGTTAAGGTGAAGATACATTGTTGGCATGCTTTATATGGGGCGATTCCTTCCTATGGCGGCCTTGCAAATCGGCATATGCAGAATTTTAGCCAATGCCCTATATGTTCAGTGGACTGTGAAAGTATGAATCATGTCTTCTTCAAATGTGGTAGAATAAAGGAAATTTGGTCATGCCTTGGAATGACACAAGTTATTGAAGACGCTTGCCTTGAAGTGGCTGATGGAATTGGGCCTCTCGAGCGACTGCTAATGGATGAGAATGTTGCACCGTATATGGTAGGTGTTTGAAGGTGTGATCTAGTCGTTGTTGTTGCCTGGTATGCTTGGTGGGAGCGAAGGAAATGTACTCATGGTGACAGCTTGCAAGCGCCGGTTAGATCGGCCCAGTCTATCTCTGTGCTGGCATTAAATTTTGCAAGAGTTAACAAATTGAGTAGTGCTCAGATTGTTAGACAAGGATGGATTAAACCACCTGAAGATTTTGTAAATCTGAATGTTGACGCTGCCTTCGACAAGGACACTAGCTCGGGATGGACATGCACATTCGTCCGGGATCATCATGTTGTTCCTGTCATAGGAGGAAGCTGGAACCTCCCATTTGTTGATGATGCCCCCAGTGGCTGATCTAGTGGGGGTGCCATGCATCCCCTCCAAAATGCTAAACTTTTTTTACCTAGTAGTAATTAGTCTAATTCTATGTGTATTATAGGGTTGAAATGCTAAACTGATAATTTTTTATGGTTATACATGGTACTTTTATTGTAAGCGATAAGGTTGGCACCCCCTGTAGTCAAACTCGAGGTCCGCCACTGGATGCCCCTACTGTTGAAGCTACCACCCTTTGAGACGGTTTGATTCTTGCTGGGAACGTAGGGTGCAATAGACTATTAGTTGAAAGTGATTGCATGGAAGTTTCATGCACAATGGCGGAAACTCTCTAGGTGTGGTGGCTGCTATATATGAAGAGTGTACTTTTCTTTGTCACAATTTCTCTCGTGTAATTTTTTCTCATTCCCCTAGGGAGGCCAATAGGGCTACTCATAATCTGGCAAAGTTTACAGAGGGTAACCATCAATGGCTTGATGATCCTCCGGATTTTGTTCGAGCTGCCTTAGAAAATGATATATCTTTGAATCCTGATCAATAAAATCGGCCATGACGGCTTTCCTCGAAAAAGTGTTAAGAGATGTGGCATCCCGTACTTAAGCAGTGACGCAACAAGAAATGTGCCTTAATTGGACCGAACTGCCGAACTTTCTTGTACCATTTTTGATCAACAATTGCAGTAAAAAAAGAGCTATCTAATGGCTTTCTCTCTAAAGAAATCACATATATATTGATATGTGCCACGACAAGAAAAGCAATGAATGCCCATATTCAATAAAACAGCCAAAAACACGATTCACCAAGTAATATGATCTGATAATAATTCAACAAAATAGTCACCAACATACACCTCCATCATCAACGATATACTAGAACAAAAACAAAGGGCTATGCACAACCCTGTTGACGATGTTTTGGGGCCAGGGCGAAGGGGGTGATATCCAGCACGGCCCTATAGACGTGCAGCTTGATGTTGTAGTCATCGTCCAGGAGCTCGAACACACACAAGTCCCTGTTCTCCAGGTAGTTCTCCATGGCGAGCGCGCCCCACCCGGCGCTGAACGCCGCACGGGGACACTCTCCGCCGGTGTACTCGTACCACACCTTCCACGGCTTCGCCTGTGGGTCCCACAGCGTCATCTTCCTGCTTTCCTTCAGGAGGAAATTTTCAACGAACATGTCTGGAATGATCTGCAGTGTCCCAGGTCGATCAGTAAGCGAGCAATGCAGTTTTAGAATATGTGTATCCATCCAGAGAAGAATTTGATCAATTACCATGAAGTACGACACATAGACATCTGTGTGCTTTATTTCCTTGATCACGAAGGGCCTCTTGGATTGGAACCTCCGTGCCCTCTCCATAGCATATTCCTTGTCCCTTTGGGTTATTGGACGTCTCTGCGACTCTAATTCCGGCCTTCTCTGAACCTTGACGATAACTAAGTATAAAAGAAGATGCAAATTACTAAGATAGTTCAGTTCAAATTTTGTTGTAATCAGCGTAGTTAGGAAGAAGATTTACCTCTACCAGGTTGGTTTTCACTATTGCTCTTATTGAACATCGGGAACTGAGCCTTCATGCTATGTTTTTTACCAAAAGATTTGTGTAATTTGGTTAAGTCCTTGCATACAGATTCTGGCGCGAATACACCTGTATGAACTATATGAGCGCAAGTTAGCTCAATGACATGACCATTGCTATCTTTTTTCGGCAGAGAAGACCATTGCTATCTAAATAGCAGAGTCAAAACTGACACAGCATTTAAGCCATCTCAAACCAATTTCGATCGGAGGCTTCAAGTTAATTACCTGCCAAACTGTGACTTGATGTCATTCCTTTAGAAGCTGATGAAGCAGCAGACCCTTTCCCCTCAGTCCTGGACTTCTTGGGTGGACGACGGACCAATTCTGCTTACATCAATATGCACACATGTACATTTTAGCATGATAATAAGAGCACAGAAATCATTTTACAACACCGAGCCATCTCATAGCAATATATACGTAAAAAGTAGTACCAGTTATTTTGAAATCGATCATCGATCGGAGGGTTATTCTAGTTACCTGCCAAACTGTCACCTGATGCTGCACCCTCAGACTCCGAATGGCCACATGGAGCTCGAGGCCTTTTCCCCTTCGCAGCCTTGGGCTTCCTGGGTGGACGACGCTTTGATTCTGCTTATAATTGGATTGATGTGCACAGAGACACAGGTTAGCTCGATAAAAAGAGCATAAGAATCATTTTAAAACATTAAACCGTTTCAAACCAATATATGTGTAAAAAGTAGTGGTAATAATAATTTTGAAATCAACGGATCAGTGTGGAAGGGTTCTTCTTAATATACTTGCTAAACTGTCACCTAATGCTTATATAGGATTCATTTTACGGTACAAGACCGTTGCTATCTAGATAGCAGAATCAAAACTGACACAACATTTAAGCCATCCCAAACTAATACATACATGTGTGTGTGTGTGTGTGTGAAACAAGTAATACTTTTTTACCCGCAAGAAAAATTCTACTTATTTTCAAATCGATTCTCGATCAGAGGCTTCCTCTTAATTACCTTTCAAACTGTCACTTGATGCTGCTCCTTTAGAAGCTAAAGCAGTAGACCTTTTCCCCTCGGCCTTGGACTTCTTGGGTGAACGACGGACCAATTCTGCTTACATCAATGTGCACACATGTACATGTTAGCTCGATAACAAGAGGACATAAATCATTTTACAACACCAAGCCATCTCACACCAATATATATGTAAAAAGTAGTACTATCAATTATTTTGAAATCAATCATCCATCGGAGGGTTATTCTTGGTTACCTGCCAAACTATCACCTGATGGAGCTTCAGGCCTTTTCTCCTCAGTAGCCTTGGACTTCCTGGGTGGACGAAGCCCCAATTCTGCTTTTAATTGATGTGCACAGAGTCACAATTAGCTCGATAAAACCATCATAAGAATCATTTGACAACATTAAACCATTTCAAACCAATATATATGTAAAAAGTAGAAGTGGTACTAATAATTTTGAAATCAATCGATCAGTGTGGGAGGGTTCTTCTTAATTACTTGCTAAACTGTCACCTAATGCTTCTCCTTCAGACTTCGAATCACTAGATTGAGCTTCATGTCTTTTCCCTTCCTTAGCCTTGGACTTCTTGGATCGGACCACTTCTGTCATGATATCATCAACCTTCCTGAACCTAGTCCTCTTCCCGACCACAAAACCATTGTCGATCTTGTCTTGATCCTCCTTCTGTTGCTGCAATGGTGCGCTGCGCCATTCACTTTCTTCCTCATTATCCGGATTCTCTGATAATGCGTCTTCTTCTTCCTTTTGTGGACCAGCGCCGTCAGCATCGACACTCATGTTGTCGCTCCCTTCATATTCTTCTGAAGCATCTTCTTCTTCTTCTCCTTCATTTTGTGGAGTACCATCTGCAGCTGTGCCAATGTGAGAGTCTTCTTCTTGCGGGGCAGTACCATCTGCATTGGTGCCCGTGTGCCCATTCTCATCATTTGCTGCCACAGCGGTGGCGCCCATGCGCTGCGGCTGGGCTAGAAACGCATACGGTGCCTCGCAGGATGATGGCGAGAATACCGTGACTGAGAACTGTGAGTTCCCATCGTAACGGAAAACCAGCAGGTAGCCATACACGATGCAATGGTCGCAGAGGAACTCCTTCCATCCACGTGCAAAGCATAGCTCCCCGGAGATTTTAGCCAGCTCTACGGGCCATAAATTTCCGCTTGGACCTCTCAGTGAAACTGTTCCTGTACACTCTTCCAAGTATTTGTGGCAGTCTTCGGGAATTGTCTGCAACATATGTTATCATATAAATCAATGACTAAGTATGTCGAGCACAATCCAAAACTAAAAAATAATATAAAAAGGCTGTGTGCTATGTCTTAGAAATGGCCGATGGATTTTATGTTCAGATGAATGTGTAATGAGTTTCTGTCTATGTGATGATGCAGTTTTTCAGAATCTTTGAAGCAAATGTTCTGAATCTATGAAATGTTTGTTATAGTGAAAAATGATATGTGCTGCATGCTATGAATACATAGCATTTAACTTGTCACCACATAAGGACGGTCATACGTCAGAGTGCTGACATGGTCAGTGACGAGCGACTGTCCGTGTCTTTAGGCACTCCACTGATGGGCTCTATCCCACGAGTGATGGATGAGTCTCCACTGACAATAGATTAGTGCTGATCCTGGCACCCATCAAAAGCGATCAATTCTGTCCCTTTAGTAGTGACATGTTTGATAGTAGTGTTGGAGATTGATTTCAAGAGTTTGGTAATAGTGTTAATGGTGTAAATAATCAGTCTGAACGAATTCAAGGCTTGGGTCCAAGCCCCTATCCAAACAAGCATATATTGTCTCGGTCACTCTCACTTGGCATTATATTTTGGGGAAAAATTTACATGTGTCTCTTTTCTTCACAATCTACAAAACTATAAATACGAATAAAATCAACTTTGATGAACTAGTTTATATATTGGATAACATACTCATATATGATGCGGATATGTTATCTCTCTTTTATTCCTTTTCAAAGTCAGACCACATAGTATAGTCCATATTTGAAAAATATCAGTGACTAATCGAACAAAAGTTCTGATGAAATATGTACCATTTAAACTTTGTCAAATTAGTAAGCACCATTCCTAAAGTGGACCGCAAACGGAAAGAGAACCTTCACAAAAATCATGCAAATACGATACATAAAAATGGAGGACCAAAAATGGGTTAGTCTCCTTAATTTCTGTTATGAATCAAGAAAACCTACCTCTTGTTCCATAGATGAACTGGTCATTAGGGACCTAAAGAATTGTGGGCAATTTTTTGTGTCATTCTGCTCCTTCAACTCCTCCTCTTTATCATTCTCCTTCTTCTCCTCTCTTTCCTTATGTGCCCTCATCTTCTTCTCATTTTCTTTCATTTTCCTCTGATCCTCCTTCTCCTTCTCATTATCCTTGTCATTACCCCTCATTCTCTCTTTCTTCTCCTTATACTTAGTCATCTTCTTCACCTCCTTTTTCTTATCACCTTCTTCTTTGCTTTGTTTCTTTTTCTCTTTCGCATTCGTATTTTCACCACCCCCTTCTTTCACTTTCACATTCTGCTTATCATCTATCATACCCATATTGCTATATTGCTTTTGCTGGTGTACCATGATTGGACCTTTACATATGCCACACACTTCTGTCTCTGCAATACAATAGGAGAAATATATGCATATATTAGTATAACACTTTTGGCGAAGGTAACAATGATATAAGTTTTACTCGAGAGCTGAATCTACATAAAACACAAGTTTGTTTGCATTGGATATTCCCAACTGCATTAGTTATTTTCAAGAACACTCCTACAGACTCCTTTGTTACAAAACTAACAATATAAATATAATTACTATATAAGCTCTTGAGGGATGGAAAAAGAACAAAATGTATCCCATATTTATATTTGAATGTTGGACACACAAGCAGTGGCGGAACTACAAAGGAAATACATGGTGGCTGACCTCACAGGAGAATAAAAAATTCGCTCGCCGCTGCCTGGGCATGGCCGTGGACACGCCGCCACGGCACGAGAGATGGGTCGCCCTTGGCACTACTTCACGCTGCTACTAAGCTAATCTTTTCGGCTAGACCTCCGCCCCACCTCTTCCTGAGCGGGGCGAGATGAGGCTGTGCTGGGTGTATGTAGAAAGGCTGAGGTGGGCAACGACACACTTTTGCCCTAACGAGTATACATACATACACATATATATATATAGTGGCTACATGCACGCATAATTTTGTGTCGCGGCATACTTGTATATCTGTATATATCCATGTCGCTGGGTAATGCGGTTTTGATACCCTGTCTGATATATCCACTAACAGTGCTCCCCATTTTTTTTTCCTTTTAGAGCATTTGCCAAATTAGCACATTTATTTTTCTTGAAGAGATTTACAAATTCGACCATTCTGTCGTGCAAATTCAGTAAACCAAGAAGCATGCATATATGGATGATTCAAATTTGCACCATCCTTGTCTTGAGACAAGAAAAGTATGGCCTAACTAGCAACACAACGACTATCACTGGAGAAGAGGTAGCATAAAACCGAATGCATCATTAGGAATATACGCCCAGGGCGACAGAAAGAAGGAATTCAATCTTGTCAACCGGCTAAAACCTGTAGTTATATCCCACAAGTTGAATCTACACTGAACTAAAACATTTAGGAACAACGAACACCATTTCTTGTGGTGCAAAGAACAAAAGCACGATGCACACCATGGATTTGTAGAACGCCAAGGCGATTGAAAAGCTAAAGATTTTGTTGATCTAGCATAGATCAGATATACCGTAGTAGGGCTTACCAGCGCGTAGCAGTGAATCAATCGCGATCTCGTTGGATCAGAATACAGGCCTCTCCAAGGGGCGTTCGATCGATTCAAATTCGAAGGAGAGGACGGGAGAAGATCTCGATGTGGATTTAGATGGAGGTTCGTTGGTTGTGAGGACGGGAGAAGATCTCGATGAGATTTAGATGGGTTTGGGCGGCGGCCCGGCGGCTGGATGGAACTTTGAAATATTTCGGGATTACATATATATATATAAAGGGAATTCGGGGCAAGGGAAAAACCCTAGGTCGTCACGGCGAACAACGGAAACACATAAGTCCAAACGTTATGTTTTGACAACGACAATCTAACATGTCTGCCACTTTCAGGCACACAATCACTCGTCTGTGGCTGGGTTTGAGGCGATGAGCAGGGGTGATCTCCAGCACGGCCCTGTAGACGTGCAGCTTGATGTTGTAGTCATGGTCCAGGAGCTCGAAGACGCACACGTCCCACCTATCCAGGTTGTTCTCCATGACGAGCGCGCCCCACCCGGTGTTGAATGCCGCACGGGGGCACTCGCCGCTGGTGTACTCGTCCCACACCTTCCATGGCTTCGCCTACGGGTCCCACAGCGTCATCTTCCTGCTGTCCTTCGGGAGGAAATTTTCGATGAACATGTTTGGGATGATCTAAAGTGTCCCAAGTCGATCAGTAAGCGAGCAATGGAGTCAAATAGTAGTACATGTGAGTATTGTCAACAAGTAATACAGAGAGTAAAGGGAAGGGAAACTAAATGTTTGGCTTTGAACATGTGCATTGTGACTCAGGAGGAAGACGTTAGTTACCATGAAGTACCAAGGCATAGACATCGATGTGCTTCATTTCCTTGACGATGGAGGGCCTCTCGGATTTGAACCTCCGCGTCTTCTCCATGGCGTCTTCCTTCTCCCTTTGAGTCACTGGACGCCTCTGCGACGTTTATCCCGGGATTGTAATAGTAATTCAGGGAAAAAAGAAAAACTCTCCCGCGTCTGGCGACACAGGGGGCGATCCTTGCGCGCCACCGACTCCCCTTCTTCCTCCTTCTTGTCGTGTAGCCGCCGGAGGCGCCACCTGTAAAGTCCGGGCGGCCTCCAAGGAAGGTGGCTGCGGGGCGGACCCCTGGGCAATCCCCGCTCAGCTCTCCCAACCTCGTGGCTGGTGGCGGCAGCACAGTGAACCTCGCCCGATCTGCGTGCGTTGGTAGCGTGATGCGGCGACGGATCTTAGTGGGAGTCGGGCAGGAGCCAGTGGCATCGAGGAGCACAGGTACGTGGCGGGGGCGGGGTTGCGGCGGCCGAGGCTAGCGACCCAGATCTGGGTGCGGCAAGCCCGCTGCTGCCTTCGTGGCCGCCCTCGTCGAGGGAGTTGCGGCACCTGCTGCTCACGGCAGATGTAGCGGTGGTGGATGGCGCGGTCTTCGGTGGCGGCGTCAATCTGAGAGCGGGTCCGCTCCATCCCCAAGATAGGCGTGTGCAGGGTGCCCAAAGGGCTGGAGTTTTCCAATTTCGCCCACCGTTGAGGGATGTTATGTCGGCAAGGGTGCCTTGATGTCATCCTTGCCTCCTGTCTAGTGGCGGTGTGCTACCGGGGAGCTCGTCTTTGCTCGGAGGCGCAAGGTGGGGCGGTGGAGGCTAGAGCTGTCTAGACCGGGGGTGAGTGTGGTCTTGGGAGTTGTCCAGGGGTTGGGAAGGTGGTGCCTTCCCGCCCGTCTCTTTTGTCACCTTGGTTGCAAGCGTGGGGCGAGGGTGGAGTTGGAGCCATGGATGCCGGGGCAGCGGCCTTGCTGGTGGGAGCGGCGGTGCTTAGGGGCGGAGCTCGCGGCTCGGGTGTTGACTGGGTGACATGGCCATGTGGGCGGTGTGGTAGCCAGAGTCCGGTGGTCGGTGGCGTTGACGCGGCGGCCGTAGCCTGTTGTACTATGTTTTGAAGGAGAAGTCCTTGCCGGGGTGGAAGCCTGCTCTGGCTTGCCAAGACGACGATGGTGGCGGCTATGGGCGTCATTTCCTTGTTGAAGGCGTTGTCGTGGCTACTCTTCGTCCTTCATGTTGCTTCGAGGGAAACCTTGATCCTTGGATCAGGCGGTGGCGACGCTCCACTGTCTTGCCCTTCTTGATGGCACGCCCTTGAAGTACCCAGCTCGTCGTGCACGACTTCATCTCTTCGCGGTGACTCGTTCACGGTTGAGAGCTCTGACGTCTCCAAGTTGCTTCCTCGTGTAGTGTGCTTCGAGTTTTCGGAGTTGTGTAGTTGTCCTTAACACCCTTGTATCTAGCCTTGTGCGCGTGTATTGCTGGTTCCTGTTGTATGGCTTGGTTTGCATGATCATTGCTTTATATATAAAGTGGGGCGTGTGCCTTTTTTCGGTGTGACGTTTATCCCATCCTTCTCGTAAACTTGATTAGAACTAGTATAAAAAGATGCAGACTTATATCAAGATAGTTCACTTCAAGTTTGTTTGAATTAATACTAGCAGTATAATAGAAGAGCGCGCTTACAGGAGGAAGGAAGGAAGGAAGAAACAAGTTTTACCTCTGCCAGCTTGGTTTTCACCATTTCTCTTGTTCAACATCGGAAATTGATTCTGGTTACTATGCCTTTTACCAAAAGATTTCTGCCACGTGGTTAAGTCCGTGCACACGGATTCTGGTGCGAATACACCTGTACAAACTTTATGCGGGCAAAGTTCATTAGCTCGATGACAAGGGGATATAGATAGGAACCATTTTATAGTATAAGACCGCTATATCTAGCTAGCAGAGTCAAGACTGACACAACATATATGTATATATATATATATATATATATATATATATATATATATATATATGTGTGTGTGTGTGTGTGTGTGTGTGCATAAAACAAGTAGGACTACTCATTTTGAATTCAATTCTCCATCCAAGGCTTCTTAGAAACTAGCCAAATTGTCACTTGATGCTGCTCCTTCAGACGCTTTTTGAGGCGAACTCTTTTAGATGCTGAAGCAGCAGACCTGGTATAAACAATTAAAGGAGCAGCAGAGCTTTTCCCCTCAACGTAACCTTGTACTCTTTGGATGGACGACTGGCTAACTCTGCTTACAATGGATGTGCATACAGGTTAGGTAGATAACAAGAGCCTATGAATCATTTGACAACATTTAGCCAACACAATAGCTAAATATGAAATCAATCCATCGGACGGCTATTCTTAATTACCTGCAAAATTGTCACTTGATGTTGTTGCCTTAGAAGATGAATCACCAGATTGAGACCATATCACCTTAGCCTTGGAATTCTTGGGTGGACGATGATCTGATTCTTCTTACAGTTCGATGTGCACATAGACAAAGGTTAGCACGATAACAAGAGTATAAGAATCATTTCACAAAATCAAGCCATCTCATACCAATATATAAAGTACTACATGTACTAATTATTTCCAAGCTATCAATCATTGCTCAATTGGCATTATATTTTGTGGAAATGTTACATATGTCTCTTTTATTTATAATCTACATTTTTTTGTAAATACAAAAATATCAACATTCATGAAGTAGTTTATATTTTGGATATGTTATCTCGTTTATCCTTCTCAATGGCAGAAAACATTGTATAGTCCATGTTTGAAACATATCAATCACTAATTGAACAAAGAATCTCTTGGGTGAAATAGATATATCTATCATTTTAAATCTATCAAATTAGAGAGCACAATTCCTAAAACTGTACCACAATGGAAAAGATAACATTCACAGCAATCATGCAAAATATGGTAGGTAAAAATGGAATAGCTAAAATGAGTTAGTCTCTTTTGTTTGTTGGTGATCAAGAAAACCTACCACGTGTCCATAAATGAATGGGATGTCAATGCCCTAAAGAAGTGTTTTTTTGTCATTCTGGTCTTTCTCATGCTTTTCTTTGACCCCTCTTCCTCTTTATCAATCTCCTTCCCTTCTGCTCATTTATTTCCTTTTGTTCCCCCTCTTTCTCCTTTTGAATTTCTCACTGCTCCTGCTCTTCTTTCTCATTCTCATTCTCCTCCTTTCTTTCCTTATGTGACTTCACATTCTTCTCATTTCCCTTTAATTTCCTCCGATCCTCCCTCTCCTTCTCCTTATCATCTTTCTTATCAACAACTCTTGATTTCTTCTCTTTCTTCTCCTTGTACTTAGCCATCTCCCTCTTCGAGGACTTTTGCTTCTCCTTTGTTTTCTTATCACCTTCGTCTTTATTTTGCTTCCTTTTCACTTTTGTATTCATATCTTCCTCATCCTCTTCCTTTACCTTGACATTTTGCTTATTATCCACCATGCCCATAGTGTTATACTGTTTCTTATGACATACCATGATTGGTCCTTTACTAATGGCTGGTACTTCTCCCTTTGCAATACAATATGAGATATATGATACATTAGCACAATACTTTGCAATGGTAACAGTGGCATATAATACCACTCAAGTTTCACTCGTGAGTTGAATCTACGTATGAAACACCTTCCAAGTTTTGATTTTTGTTACGACTATTCAATTATTATTCCAAATTGTATTAGTTATATTAAAAAACACTCCTACAAGGCCCTTTTGTTATAGATCTAACAACCAGCATAAATATAACTTCCATATAAGCTCTTTACGAAAGAAAGTAGAACACTATTTATCCCATATTTATATTCAAATATTGGACACATCATACATCAATGCTAGGAATATATATAGAGTGGCCACATGCATAATATTTTGGGGAGGCACACTTGCACGTTTGTGTATATTCATCTAGCCAGGCAATTCGGTTGTGATACTTTATCTGATCTATCCACTAATAGACATTCATGTGCTCCCCGTGTTTATCCTTCTCGAGAATTTGCCAAAAAAAATTGTCTTGATGAGGTTTACAAATTCGAAGACTCTGTTATGAAAATTTAGTAAACCAAGAAACATGCACATATTGTGTTCATATGTTACCATCCTTGTCATGAGACAAGAAAGGTATGGCCCAACAAGTAAAGCAACGGTTATCACAAGAGAAAATGTAGCACTATACTAATCTGCTATATCAAAAATAATGAAATTAAAAAATTCCTAGTGGGGGTTCTCTCTTCCATATATATAGGGCATTAGATCATTCTTCCCACATGGCTAAATTTCCAATGCGACGATGACAACACCAACACCATTATTGTGTGTTCCACAAGAATCTACACCCCCTCTCAAAGTGAGAAGATGGATACATCAATCTTATCAACAAAACATCTAGTTATATCCCACATGCTGATCTATGCTCAACTAAAACATTTACAAACAATGAACATGGATACACCCGTCCTTGTGTTGGGAATAACAAAAGCATGATGCATAGTGGATTTATATAATAATAAAGCGAGACATGATCATACCAATGGGCCAAAGATCTAACTACGCTAGCATAGATCAGATATACTTTTAGGCTTACCAAGCATCGTGGATCAATGTAATCTTGATGGATATGAATATTAGACCTCTTCAAGGGGCATTCGATTCAACAGAGAATACGAGAGTAGAGATCAATGTGGTTTAAATGAAGGCCATCATGGTTGGTTGCCGCCGCGGTGCTCGGTGGACTTCGCAAGATTCTGGGGTTATAAAGGGGTCAGAAAGGGGAAAACCCTAGGTTTTGAATGGGGTGGGACTTGGGAGAAGAAAGGAAAGTCCATGCTTAATTTTTCCAGGCCCATCATCATCGGTGGAACAATATCAATCTCGCTAGGCCCAATTCCAGGCCCGCCAGTTTTTTTCACATGTCAATGGTAAGACTTCTACTGAGGGTCTATTTTCGGCCACTTGGTTGATGGTGTTCCATAGAGGGTTGATAGTATTTCTTGTTTAAAATCATAAGGCTAAATAAGTTGATTTACGTTCATCTAGCTAGTATGTATTTTTACTATTGGTTGCTAATGATGATGCTTCTCCTTAGACATAGTTCCTAAAGATAAATTTGGAAAAATCAACACACTTTAAAAGTAAAGATGGGTATTTTTGAAAATGAAGATTCTATGACATGCATTTAAATTCTAAGTTGTCATACTCTCCCTTGACCTGCACAATAACACTGCTAATAGATGTACTCTACCTTAGCCTCCACAATAACATTGGCTTGATGTACTATTTAGAAGGAATACACAAAATTACATTGCTCAGAGAATAGTTTTAACTGCCTTCTTAATTAACATCAATATTTTAGTGGCATAGTATGCCTCACTCGAGGAAGAATGTACCATTGTGAACCCTTATGCTTGGATTTCATATTTAATCATTTTTCCTCGAAGTGCATTGAAGACCCCTATATCCTTCGTCAAGTGATGGGTATCACTGGACTTCGACAATTACATCTCTCATCTGGTACTTTGACTATGATTCTTTGGTAATTTACATATTGTTACATGTATATTTTGGTTGTAAAATGCCAATGACTGTAGCGTTGGAACTTTGCTCGCGTACGGTCGTGCCTGGATCAGTATTGTGCGCATCCCACCATGATGTGGATCTGCATGTCAAGGGCGGTGTGTGGCGTGGTTGGACAGGGTATAGCAGGATACATGTTCTTGTCGGTGATGAAAGCACGAAGGAGAGCGTAAAGGTGTTGGTGCTGGTTGTCGTGTCAATGGTGCAAATGACGGGATAGTGGCATCTGATGTGGTTGAGTACACCTTGTAGCTGGTTATGAGGACAAACGAGAAGATCTAGGTGCAGCTGAAGCCGAACAAGTATTACCGGAGCTACCTCCACATTGCCTGGAGCCTAAATTAGAGGACCTATGCATTCATTTATTGTCTTTATTTCATGACTGTTCAACAAGTTTTATGGATTATCTTTTTATGAGCAAGGTTTTCCGTTTTTAGTCCTTAACACACAAGTTGTATTGCATTATGAAATGAGTATATCTATTATTGTTTATGTGATCGGTGTAATTTTACAAATACTATGTATGATCTAAACAATGGATGAAAATCAGTTTTAGTTGACATAATATTTGAAGTTATGGCAAAATTGTACAACATCCAATATAGTTTATAAATTTGCCCGATTGTTATCATTTATATTATTCAAGACGTGAGTTGCACATGCACGCTTACTAGTATTAAATAATTCAAAATATAGTACGCACATATACTCTACTGATCCGTGGTACCGTGCTGGAGGTCGGTTGTTTCCCTGTATTTTTTGCCTTGTTCCACTTGTTTTCAATTTTGTTCTAGAAAAAAAAGTATTTTTTTTCTTCTTCTGTTTGGAGCTAAACTTGTAAGTTTTAATTGTGATGGTTGGATTCTGTTGTGGTTTTTGCAGGAGGCAGGGGCTGGTGGAAGAAAAGATGCGCAAGAGGTGTGAGGAAGAGGAACTACTAAATTATCCACTCAGGCCATGCACAAGAGACCTAGGGGAAGGTGAAGTGAGGAGATCAGTCCATATCGACGCCTTCAAGGAGGGGAACGGCGCCCTCAGGCATCGTCCTCGGCGCGGCCGGTCAAGGCCGGCCAGGGATTTCGCCCGAACTAGATCCCCGCCACCAGCAGCGCCTCCTGTGCAGAACCGGCGACCAAGAGGAAGCGCAGCCCGACCAGGCTGGCGCGCACGCCGAACAGGGGAGGAGGGGAGTGAAGGAAATATGCCCTAGAGGCAATAATAAAGTTGTTATTTATATTTCCTTATATCATGATAAATGTTTATTATTCATGCTAGAATTGTATTAACCGTAAACTTAGTACATGTGTGAATACATAGACAAACAGAGTGTCACTAGTATGCCTGTACTTGACTAGCTCGTTAATGAAAGATCGATGGTTAAGTTTCCTAGCCATGGACAAAGAGTTGTCATTTGATAAACGGGATCACATCATTAGAGAATGATGTGATTTACTTGACCCATCCGTTAGCTTAGCACGATGATCGTTTAGTTTGTTGCTATTGCTTTCTTCATAACTTATACATGTTCCTATGACTATGAGATTATGCAACTCCCGAATACCGGAGGAACACTTAGTGTGCTATCAAACGTCACAACGTAACTGGATGATTATAAAGATGCTCTACAGGTGTCTCCGATGGTGTTTGTTGAGTTGACATAGATCGAGATTAGGATTTGTCACTTCGAGTATCGGAGAGGTATGTCTGGGCCCTCTTGGTAATGCACATCACTATAAGCCTTGCAACCATTGTGACTAATGAGTTAGTTGCGGGATGATGCATTACGGAACGAGTAAAGAGACTTGCCGGTAACGAGATTGAACTAGGTATTGAGAGACCGACGATCGAATCGCGGGAAAGTAACATACCGATCTTCCCTTTCTTTCCTTATGTGACTTCACATTCTTCTCATTTCCCTTTAATTTCCTCTGATCCTCCCTCTCCTTCTCCTTATCATCTTTCTTATCGACAACTCTTGATTTCTTCTCTTTCTTCTCCTTGTACTTAGCCATCTCCCTCTTCGAGGACTTTTGCTTCTCCTTTGTTTTCTTATCACCTTCGTCTTTATTTTGCTTCCTTTTCACTTTTGTATTCATATCTTCCTCATCCTCTTCCTTTACCTTGACATTTTGCTTATTATCCACCATGCCCATAGTGTTATACTGTTTCTTATGACATACCATGATTGGTCCTTTACTAATGGCTGGTACTTCTCCCTTTGCAATACAATATGAGATATATGATACATTAGCACAATACTTTGCAATGGTAACAGTGGCATATAATACCACTCAAGTTTCACTCGTGAGTTGAATCTACGTATGAAACACTTTCCAAGTTTTGATTTTTGTTACGACTATTCAATTATTATTCCAAATTGTATTGGTTATATTAAAAAACACTCCTACAAGGCCCTTTTGTTATAGATCTAACAACCAGCATAAATATAACTTCCATATAAGCTCTTTACGAAAGAAAGTAGAACACTATTTATCCCATATTTATATTCAAATATTGGACACATCATACATCAATGCTAGGAATATATATAGAGTGGCCACATGCATAATATTTTGGGGAGGCACACTTGCACGTTTGTGTATATTCATCTAGCCAGGCAATTCGGTTGTGATACTTTATCTGATCTATCCACTAATAGACATTCATGTGCTCCCCGTGTTTATCCTTCTCGAGAATTTGCCAAAAAAAATTGTCTTGATGAGGTTTACAAATTCGAAGACTCTGTTATGAAAATTTAGTAAACCAAGAAACATGCACATATTGTGTTCATATGTTACCATCCTTGTCATGAGACAAGAAAGGTATGGCCCAACAAGTAAAGCAACGGTTATCACAAGAGAAAATGTAGCACTATACTAATCTGCTATATCAAAAATAATGAAATTAAAAAATTCCTAGTGGGGGTTCTCTCTTCCATATATATAGGGCATTAGATCATTCTTCCCACATGGCTAAATTTCCAATGCGACGATGACAACACCAACACCATTATTGTGTGTTCCACAAGAATCTACACCCCCTCTCAAAGTGAGAAGATGGATACATCAATCTTATCAACAAAACATCTAGTTATATCCCACATGCTGATCTATGCTCAACTAAAACATTTACAAACAATGAACATGGATACACCCGTCCTTGTGTTGGGAATAACAAAAGCATGATGCATAGTGGATTTATATAATAATAAAGCAAGACATGATCATACCAATGGGCCAAAGATCTAACTACGCTAGCATAGATCAGATATACTTTTAGGCTTACCAAGCATCGTGGATCAATGTAATCTTGATGGATATGAATATTAGACCTCTTCAAGGGGCATTCGATTCAACAGAGAATACGAGAGTAGAGATCAATGTGGTTTAAATGAAGGCCATCATGGTTGGTTGCCGCCGCGGTGCTCGGTGGACTTCGCAAGATTCTGGGGTTATAAAGGGGTCAGAAAGGGGAAAACCCTAGGTTTTGAATGGGGTGGGACTTGGGAGAAGAAAGGAAAGTCCATGCTTAATTTTTCCAGGCCCATCATCATCGGTGGAACAATATCAATCTCGATAGGCCCAATTCCAGGCCCGCCAGTTTTTTTTCACATGTCAATGGTAAGAGTTCTACTGAGGGTCTATTTTCGGCCACTTGGTTGATGGTGTTCCATAGAGGGTTGATAGTATTTCTTGTTTAAAATCATAAGGCTAAATAAGTTGATTTACGTTCATCTAGCTAGTATGTATTTTTACTATTGGTTGCTAATGATGATGCTTCTCCTTAGACATAGTTCCTAAAGATAAATTTGGAAAAATCAACACACTTTAAAAGTAAAGATGGGTATTTTTGAAAATGAAGATTCTATGACATGCATTTAAATTCTAAGTTGTCATACTCTCCCTTGACCTGCACAATAACACTGCTAATAGATGTACTCTACCTTAGCCTCCACAATAACATTGGCTTGATGTACTATTTAGAAGGAATACACAAAATTACATTGCTCAGAGAATAGTTTTAACTGCCTTCTTAATTAACATCAATATTTTAGTGGCATAGTATGCCTCACTCGAGGAAGAATGTACCATTGTGAACCCTTATGCTTGGATTTCATATTTAATCATTTTTCCTCGAAGTGCATTGAAGACCCCTATATCCTTCGTCAAGTGATGGGTATCACTGGACTTCGACAATTACATCTCTCATCTGGTACTTTGACTATGATTCTTTGGTAATTTACATATTGTTACATGTATATTTTGGTTGTAAAATGCCAATGACTGTAGCGTTGGAACTTTGCTCGCGTACGGTCGTGCCTGGATCAGTATTGTGCGCATCCCACCATGATGTGGATCTGCATGTCAAGGGCGGTGTGTGGCGTGGTTGGACAGGGTATAGCAGGATACATGTTCTTGTCGGTGATGAAAGCACGAAGGAGAGCGTAAAGGTGTTGGTGCTGGTTGTCGTGTCAATGGTGCAAATGACGGGATAGTGGCATCTGATGTGGTTGAGTACACCTTGTAGCTGGTTATGAGGACAAACGAGAAGATCTAGGTGCAGCTGAAGCCGAACAAGTATTACCGGAGCTACCTCCACATTGCCTGGAGCCTAAATTAGAGGACCTATGCATTCATTTATTGTCTTTATTTCATGACTGTTCAACAAGTTTTATGGATTATCTTTTTATGAGCAAGGTTTTCCGTTTTTAGTCCTTAACACACAAGTTGTATTGCATTATGAAATGAGTATATCTATTATTGTTTATGTGATCGGTGTAATTTTACAAATACTATGTATGATCTAAACAATGGATGAAAATCAGTTTTAGTTGACATAATATTTGAAGTTATGGCAAAATTGTACAACATCCAATATAGTTTATAAATTTGCCCGATTGTTATCATTTATATTATTCAAGACGTGAGTTGCACATGCACGCTTACTAGTATTAAATAATTCAAAATATAGTACGCACATATACTCTACTGATCTGTGGTACCGTGCTGGAGGTCGGTTGTTTCCCTGTATTTTTTGCCTTGTTCCACTTGTTTTCAATTTTGTTCTAGAAAAAAAAGTATTTTTTTTCTTCTTCTGTTTGGAGCTAAACTTGTAAGTTTTAATTGTGATGGTTGGATTCTGTTGTGGTTTTTGCAGGAGGCAGGGGCTGGTGGAAGAAAAGATGCGCAAGAGGTGTGAGGAAGAGGAACTACTAAATTATCCACTCAGGCCATGCACAAGAGACCTAGGGGAAGGTGAAGTGAGGAGATCAGTCCATATCGACTCCTTCAAGGAGGGGAACGGCGCCCTCAGGCATCGTCCTCGGCGCGGCCGGTCAAGGCCGGCCAGGGATTTCGCCCGAACTAGATCCCCGCCACCAGCAGCGCCTCCTGTGCAGAACCGGCGACCAAGAGGAAGCGCAGCCCGACCAGGCTGGCGCGCACGCCGAACAGGGGAGGAGGAGAGTGAAGGAAATATGCCCTAGAGGCAATAATAAAGTTGTTATTTATATTTCCTTATATCATGATAAATGTTTATTATTCATGCTAGAATTGTATTAACCGTAAACTTAGTACATGTGTGAATACATAGACAAACAGAGTGTCACTAGTATGCCTGTACTTGACTAGCTCGTTAATGAAAGATCGATGGTTAAGTTTCCTAGCCATGGACAAAGAGTTGTCATTTGATAAACGGGATCACATCATTAGAGAATGATGTGATTTACTTGACCCATCCGTTAGCTTAGCACGATGATCGTTTAGTTTGTTGCTATTGCTTTCTTCATAACTTATACATGTTCCTATGACTATGAGATTATGCAACTCCCGAATACCGGAGGAACACTTAGTGTGCTATCAAACGTCACAACGTAACTGGATGATTATAAAGATGCTCTACAGGTGTCTCCGATGGTGTTTGTTGAGTTGACATAGATCGAGATTAGGATTTGTCACTTCGAGTATCGGAGAGGTATGTCTGGGCCCTCTTGGTAATGCACATCACTATAAGCCTTGCAACCATTGTGACTAATGAGTTAGTTGCGGGATGATGCATTACGGAACGAGTAAAGAGACTTGCCGGTAACGAGATTGAACTAGGTATTGAGAGACCGACGATCGAATCGCGGGAAAGTAACATACCGATCTTCCCTTTCTTTCCTTATGTGACTTCACATTCTTCTCATTTCCCTTTAATTTCCTCTGATCCTCCCTCTCCTTCTCCTTATCATCTTTCTTATCGACAACTCTTGATTTCTTCTCTTTCTTCTCCTTGTACTTAGCCATCTCCCTCTTCGAGGACTTTTGCTTCTCCTTTGTTTTCTTATCACCTTCGTCTTTATTTTGCTTCCTTTTCACTTTTGTATTCATATCTTCCTCATCCTCTTCCTTTACCTTGACATTTTGCTTATTATCCACCATGCCCATAGTGTTATACTGTTTCTTATGACATACCATGATTGGTCCTTTACTAATGGCTGGTACTTCTCCCTTTGCAATACAATATGAGATATATGATACATTAGCACAATACTTTGCAATGGTAACAGTGGCATATAATACCACTCAAGTTTCACTCGTGAGTTGAATCTACGTATGAAACACTTTCCAAGTTTTGATTTTTGTTACGACTATTCAATTATTATTCCAAATTGTATTGGTTATATTAAAAAACACTCCTACAAGGCCCTTTTGTTATAGATCTAACAACCAGCATAAATATAACTTCCATATAAGCTCTTTACGAAAGAAAGTAGAACACTATTTATCCCATATTTATATTCAAATATTGGACACATCATACATCAATGCTAGGAATATATATAGAGTGGCCACATGCATAATATTTTGGGGAGGCACACTTGCACGTTTGTGTATATTCATCTAGCCAGGCAATTCGGTTGTGATACTTTATCTGATCTATCCACTAATAGACATTCATGTGCTCCCCGTGTTTATCCTTCTCGAGAATTTGCCAAAAAAAATTGTCTTGATGAGGTTTACAAATTCGAAGACTCTGTTATGAAAATTTAGTAAACCAAGAAACATGCACATATTGTGTTCATATGTTACCATCCTTGTCATGAGACAAGAAAGGTATGGCCCAACAAGTAAAGCAACGGTTATCACAAGAGAAAATGTAGCACTATACTAATCTGCTATATCAAAAATAATGAAATTAAAAAATTCCTAGTGGGGGTTCTCTCTTCCATATATATAGGGCATTAGATCATTCTTCCCACATGGCTAAATTTCCAATGCGACGATGACAACACCAACACCATTATTGTGTGTTCCACAAGAATCTACACCCCCTCTCAAAGTGAGAAGATGGATACATCAATCTTATCAACAAAACATCTAGTTATATCCCACATGCTGATCTATGCTCAACTAAAACATTTACAAACAATGAACATGGATACACCCGTCCTTGTGTTGGGAATAACAAAAGCATGATGCATAGTGGATTTATATAATAATAAAGCAAGACATGATCATACCAATGGGCCAAAGATCTAACTACGCTAGCATAGATCAGATATACTTTTAGGCTTACCAAGCATCGTGGATCAATGTAATCTTGATGGATATGAATATTAGACCTCTTCAAGGGGCATTCGATTCAACAGAGAATACGAGAGTAGAGATCAATGTGGTTTAAATGAAGGCCATCATGGTTGGTTGCCGCCGCGGTGCTCGGTGGACTTCGCAAGATTCTGGGGTTATAAAGGGGTCAGAAAGGGGAAAACCCTAGGTTTTGAATGGGGTGGGACTTGGGAGAAGAAAGGAAAGTCCATGCTTAATTTTTCCAGGCCCATCATCATCGGTGGAACAATATCAATCTCGATAGGCCCAATTCCAGGCCCGCCAGTTTTTTTTCACATGTCAATGGTAAGACTTCTACTGAGGGTCTATTTTCGGCCACTTGGTTGATGGTGTTCCATAGAGGGTTGATAGTATTTCTTGTTTAAAATCATAAGGCTAAATAAGTTGATTTACGTTCATCTAGCTAGTATGTATTTTTACTATTGGTTGCTAATGATGATGCTTCTCCTTAGACATAGTTCCTAAAGATAAATTTGGAAAAATCAACACACTTTAAAAGT
Source organism: Aegilops tauschii subsp. strangulata (assembly GCF_002575655.3). Taxonomy (NCBI): domain Eukaryota; kingdom Viridiplantae; phylum Streptophyta; class Magnoliopsida; order Poales; family Poaceae; genus Aegilops; species Aegilops tauschii. The sequence continues at coordinate 578,601,716 of NC_053036.3, forward strand.
AAAGATGGGTATTTTTGAAAATGAAGATTCTATGACATGCATTTAAATTCTAAGTTGTCATACTCTCCCTTGACCTGCACAATAACACTGCTAATAGATGTACTCTACCTTAGCCTCCACAATAACATTGGCTTGATGTACTATTTAGAAGGAATACACAAAATTACATTTGCTCAGAGAATAGTTTTTACTGCCTTCTTAATTAACATCAATATTTTAGTGGCATAGTATGCCTCACTCGAGGAAGAATGTACCATTGTGAACCCTTATGCTTGGATTTCATATTTAATCATTTTTCCTCGAAGTGCATTGAAGACCCCTATATCCTTCATCAAGTGATGGGTATCACTGGACTTCGACAATTACATCTCTCATCTGGTACTTTGACTATGATTCTTTGGTAATTTACATATTGTTACATGTATATTTTGGTTGTAAAATGCCAATGACTGTAGCGTTGGAACTTTGCTCGCGTACGGTCGTGCCTGGATCAGTATTGTGCGCATCCCACCATGATGTGGATCTGCATGTCAAGGGCGGTGTGTGGCGTGGTTGGACAGGGTATAGCAGGATACATGTTCTTGTCGGTGATGAAAGCACGAAGGAGAGCGTAAAGGTGTTGGTGCTGGTTGTCGTGTCAATGGTGCAAATGACGGGATAGTGGCATCTGATGTGGTTGAGTACACCTTGTAGCTGGTTATGAGGACAAACGAGAAGATCTAGGTGCAGCTGAAGCCGAACAAGTATTACCGGAGCTACCTCCACATTGCCTGGAGCCTAAATTAGAGGACCTATGCATTCATTTATTGTCTTTATTTCATGACTGTTCAACAAGTTTTATGGATTATCTTTTTATGAGCAAGGTTTTCCGTTTTTAGTCCTTAACACACAAGTTGTATTGCATTATGAAATGAGTATATCTATTATTGTTTATGTGATCGGTGTAATTTTACAAATACTATGTATGATCTAAACAATGGATGAAAATCAGTTTTAGTTGACATAATATTTGAAGTTATGGCAAAATTGTACAACATCCAATATAGTTTATAAATTTGCCCGATTGTTATCATTTATATTATTCAAGACGTGAGTTGCACATGCACGCTTACTAGTATTAAATAATTCAAAATATAGTACGCACATATACTCTACTGATCCGTGGTACCGTGCTGGAGGTCGGTTGTTTCCCTGTATTTTTTGCCTTGTTCCACTTGTTTTCAATTTTGTTCTAGAAAAAAAAGTATTTTTTTTCTTCTTCTGTTTGGAGCTAAACTTGTAAGTTTTAATTGTGATGGTTGGATTCTGTTGTGGTTTTTGCAGGAGGCAGGGGCTGGTGGAAGAAAAGATGCGCAAGAGGTGTGAGGAAGAGGAACTACTAAATTATCCACTCAGGCCATGCACAAGAGACCTAGGGGAAGGTGAAGTGAGGAGATCAGTCCATATCGACGCCTTCAAGGAGGGGAACGGCGCCCTCAGGCATCGTCCTCGGCGCGGCCGGTCAAGGCCGGCCAGGGATTTCGCCCGAACTAGATCCCCGCCACCAGCAGCGCCTCCTGTGCAGAACCGGCGACCAAGAGGAAGCGCAGCCCGACCAGGCTGGCGCGCACGCCGAACAGGGGAGGAGGGGAGTGAAGGAAATATGCCCTAGAGGCAATAATAAAGTTGTTATTTATATTTCCTTATATCATGATAAATGTTTATTATTCATGCTAGAATTGTATTAACCGTAAACTTAGTACATGTGTGAATACATAGACAAACAGAGTGTCACTAGTATGCCTGTACTTGACTAGCTCGTTAATGAAAGATCGATGGTTAAGTTTCCTAGCCATGGACAAAGAGTTGTCATTTGATAAACGGGATCACATCATTAGAGAATGATGTGATTTACTTGACCCATCCGTTAGCTTAGCACGATGATCGTTTAGTTTGTTGCTATTGCTTTCTTCATAACTTATACATGTTCCTATGACTATGAGATTATGCAACTCCCGAATACCGGAGGAACACTTAGTGTGCTATCAAACGTCACAACGTAACTGGATGATTATAAAGATGCTCTACAGGTGTCTCCGATGGTGTTTGTTGAGTTGACATAGATCGAGATTAGGATTTGTCACTTCGAGTATCGGAGAGGTATGTCTGGGCCCTCCTGGTAATGCACATCACTATAAGCCTTGCAAGCATTGTGACTAATGAGTTAGTTGCAGGATGATGCATTACGGAACGAGTAAAGAGACTTGCCGGTAACGAGATTGAACTAGGTATTGAGAGACCGACGATCGAATCGCGGGAAAGTAACATACCGATCTTCCCTTTCTTTCCTTATGTGACTTCACATTCTTCTCATTTCCCTTTAATTTCCTCTGATCCTCCCTCTCCTTCTCCTTATCATCTTTCTTATCGACAACTCTTGATTTCTTCTCTTTCTTCTCCTTGTACTTAGCCATCTCCCTCTTCGAGGACTTTTGCTTCTCCTTTGTTTTATTATCACCTTCGTCTTTATTTTGCTTCCTTTTCACTTTTGTATTCATATCTTCCTCATCCTCTTCCTTTACCTTGACATTTTGCTTATTATCCACCATGCCCATAGTGTTATACTGTTTCTTATGACATACCATGATTGGTCCATTACTAATGGCTGGTACTTCTCCCTTTGCAATACAATATGAGATATATGATACATTAGCACAATACTTTGCAATGGTAACAGTGGCATATAATACCACTCAAGTTTCACTCGTGAGTTGAATCTACGTATGAAACACCTTCCAAGTTTTGATTTTTGTTACGACTATTCAATTATTATTCCAAATTGTATTAGTTATATTAAAAAACACTCCTACAAGGCCCTTTTGTTATAGATCTAACAACCAGCATAAATATAACTTCCATATAAGCTCTTTACGAAAGAAAGTAGAACACTATTTATCCCATATTTATATTCAAATATTGGACACATCATACATCAATGCTAGGAATATATATAGAGTGGCCACATGCATAATATTTTGGGGAGGCACACTTGCACGTTTGTGTATATTCATCTAGCCAGGCAATTCGGTTGTGATACTTTATCTGATCTATCCACTAATAGACATTCATGTGCTCCCCGTGTTTATCCTTCTCGAGAATTTGCCAAAAAAATTTGTCTTGATGAGGTTTACAAATTCGAAGACTCTGTTATGAAAATTTAGTAAACCAAGAAACATGCACATATTGTGTTCATATGTTACCATCCTTGTCATGAGACAAGAAAGGTATGGCCCAACAAGTAAAGCAACGGTTATCACAAGAGAAAATGTAGCACTATACTAATCTGCTATATCAAAAATAATGAAATTAAAAAATTCCTAGTGGGGGTTCTCTCTTCCATATATATAGGGCATTAGATCATTCTTCCCACATGGCTAAATTTCCAATGCGACGATGACAACACCAACACCATTATTGTGTGTTCCACAAGAATCTACACCCCCTCTCAAAGTGAGAAGATGGATACATCAATCTTATCAACAAAACATCTAGTTATATCCCACATGCTGATCTATGCTCAACTAAAACATTTACAAACAATGAACATGGATACACCCGTCCTTGTGTTGGGAATAACAAAAGCATGATGCATAGTGGATTTATATAATAATAAAGCGAGACATGATCATACCAATGGGCCAAAGATCTAACTACGCTAGCATAGATCAGATATACTTTTAGGCTTACCAAGCATCGTGGATCAATGTAATCTTGATGGATATGAATATTAGACCTCTTCAAGGGGCATTCGATTCAACAGAGAATACGAGAGTAGAGATCAATGTGGTTTAAATGAAGGCCATCATGGTTGGTTGCCGCCGCGGTGCTCGGTGGACTTCGCAAGATTCTGGGGTTATAAAGGGGTCAGAAAGGGGAAAACCCTAGGTTTTGAATGGGGTGGGACTTGGGAGAAGAAAGGAAAGTCCATGCTTAATTTTTCCAGGCCCATCATCATCGGTGGAACAATATCAATCTCGCTAGGCCCAATTCCAGGCCCGCCAGTTTTTTTTCACATGTCAATGGTAAGACTTCTACTGAGGGTCTATTTTCGGCCACTTGGTTGATGGTGTTCCATAGAGGGTTGATAGTATTTCTTGTTTAAAATCATAAGGCTAAATAAGTTGATTTACGTTCATCTAGCTAGTATGTATTTTTACTATTGGTTGCTAATGATGATGCTTCTCCTTAGACATAGTTCCTAAAGATAAATTTGGAAAAATCAACACACTTTAAAAGTAAAGATGGGTATTTTTGAAAATGAAGATTCTATGACATGCATTTAAATTCTAAGTTGTCATACTCTCCCTTGACCTGCACAATAACACTGCTAATAGATGTACTCTACCTTAGCCTCCACAATAACATTGGCTTGATGTACTATTTAGAAGGAATACACAAAATTACATTTGCTCAGAGAATAGTTTTAACTGCCTTCTTAATTAACATCAATATTTTAGTGCCATAGTATGCCTCACTCGAGGACGAATGTACCATTGTGAACCCTTATGCTTGGATTTCATATTTAATCATTTTTCCTCGAAGTGCATTGAAGACCCCTATATCCTTCGTCAAGTGATGGGTATCACTGGACTTCGACAATTACATCTCTCATCTGGTACTTTGACTATGATTCTTTGGTAATTTACATATTGTTACATGTATATTTTGGTTGTAAAATGCCAATGACTGTAGCGTTGGAACTTTGCTCACCTGTACGGTCGTGCCTGGATCAGTATTGTGCGCATCCCACCATGATGTGGATCTGCATGTCAAGGGCGGTGTGTGGCGTGGTTGGGCAGGGTATAGCAGGATACATGTTCTTGTCGGTGATGAAAGCACGAAGGAGAGCGTAAAGGTGTTGGTGCTGGTTGTCGTGTCAATGGTGCAAATGACGGGATAGTGGCATCTGATGTGGTTGAGTACACCTTGTAGCCGGTTATGAGGACAAACGAGAAGATCTAGGTGCAGCTGAAGCCGAACAAGTATTACCGGAGCTACCTCCACATTGCCTGGAGCCTAAATTAGAGGACCTATGCATTCATTTATTGTCTTTATTTCATGACTGTTCAACAAGTTTTATGGATTATCTTTTTATGAGCAAGGTTTTCCGTTTTTAGTCCTTAACACACAAGTTGTATTGCATTATGAAATGAGTATATCTATTATTGTTTATGTGATCGGTGTAATTTTACAAATACTATGTATGATCTAAACAATGGATGAAAATCAGTTTTAGTTGACATAATATTTGAAGTTATGGCAAAATTGTACAACATCCAATATAGTTTATAAATTTGCCCGATTGTTATCATTTATATTATTCAAGACGTGAGTTGCACATGCACGCTTACTAGTATTAAATAATTCAAAATATAGTACGCACATATACTCTACTGATCTGTGGTACCGTGCTGGAGGTCGGTTGTTTCCCTGTATTTTTTGCCTTGTTCCACTTGTTTACAATTTTGTTCTAGAAAAAAAAGTATTTTTTTTCTTCTTCTGTTTGGAGCTAAACTTGTAAGTTTTAATTGTGATGGTTGGATTCTGTTGTGGTTTTTGCAGGAGGCAGGGGCTGGTGGAAGAAAAGATGCGCAAGAGGTGTGAGGAAGAGGAACTACTAAATTATCCACTCAGGCCATGCACAAGAGACCTAGGGGAAGGTGAAGTGAGGAGATCAGTCCATATCGACGCCTTCAAGGAGGGGAACGGCGCCCTCAGGCATCGTCCTCGGCGCGGCCGGTCAAGGCCGGCCAGGGATTTCGCCCGAACTAGATCCCCGCCACCAGCAGCGCCTCCTGTGCAGAACCGGCGACCAAGAGGAAGCGCAGCCCGACCAGGCTGGCGCGCACGCCGAACAGGGGAGGAGGGGAGTGAAGGAAATATGCCCTAGAGGCAATAATAAAGTTGTTATTTATATTTCCTTATATCATGATAAATGTTTATTATTCATGCTAGAATTGTATTAACCGTAAACTTAATACATGTGTGAATACATAGACAAACAGAGTGTCACTAGTATGCCTGTACTTGACTAGCTCGTTAATGAAAGATCGATGGTTAAGTTTCCTAGCCATGGACAAAGAGTTGTCATTTGATAAACGGGATCACATCATTAGAGAATGATGTGATTTACTTGACCCATCCGTTAGCTTAGCACGATGATCGTTTAGTTTGTTGCTATTGCTTTCTTCATAACTTATACATGTTCCTATGACTATGAGATTATGCAACTCCCGAATACCGGAGGAACACTTAGTGTGCTATCAAACGTCACAACGTAACTGGATGATTATAAAGATGCTCTACAGGTGTCTCCGATGGTGTTTGTTGAGTTGACATAGATCGAGATTAGGATTTGTCACTTCGAGTATCGGAGAGGTATGTCTGGGCCCTCCTGGTAATGCACATCACTATAAGCCTTGCAAGCATTGTGACTAATGAGTTAGTTGCAGGATGATGCATTACGGAACGAGTAAAGAGACTTGCCGGTAACGAGATTGAACTAGGTATTGAGAGACCGACGATCGAATCGCGGGAAAGTAACATACCGATCTTCCCTTTCTTTCCTTATGTGACTTCACATTCTTCTCATTTCCCTTTAATTTCCTCTGATCCTCCCTCTCCTTCTCCTTATCATCTTTCTTATCGACAACTCTTGATTTCTTCTCTTTCTTCTCCTTGTACTTAGCCATCTCCCTCTTCGAGGACTTTTGCTTCTCCTTTGTTTTATTATCACCTTCGTCTTTATTTTGCTTCCTTTTCACTTTTGTATTCATATCTTCCTCATCCTCTTCCTTTACCTTGACATTTTGCTTATTATCCACCATGCCCATAGTGTTATACTGTTTCTTATGACATACCATGATTGGTCCTTTAATAATGGCTGGTACTTCTCCCTTTGCAATACAATATGAGATATATGATACATTAGCACAATACTTTGCAATGGTAACAGTGGCATATAATACCACTCAAGTTTCACTCGTGAGTTGAATCTACGTATGAAACACCTTCCAAGTTTTGATTTTTGTTACGACTATTCAATTATTATTCCAAATTGTATTAGTTATATTAAAAAACACTCCTACAAGGCCCTTTTGTTATAGATCTAACAACCAGCATAAATATAACTTCCATATAAGCTCTTTACGAAAGAAAGTAGAACACTATTTATCCCATATTTATATTCAAATATTGGACACATCATACATCAATGCTAGGAATATATATAGAGTGGCCACATGCATAATATTTTGGGGAGGCACACTTGCACGTTTGTGTATATTCATCTAGCCAGGCAATTCGGTTGTGATACTTTATCTGATCTATCCACTAATAGACATTCATGTGCTCCCCGTGTTTATCCTTCTCGAGAATTTGCCAAAAAAAATTGTCTTGATGAGGTTTACAAATTCGAAGACTCTGTTATGAAAATTTAGTAAACCAAGAAACATGCACATATTGTGTTCATATGTTACCATCCTTGTCATGAGACAAGAAAGGTATGGCCCAACAAGTAAAGCAACGGTTATCACAAGAGAAAATGTAGCACTATACTAATCTGCTATATCAAAAATAATGAAATTAAAAAATTCCTAGTGGGGGTTCTCTCTTCCATATATATAGGGCATTAGATCATTCTTCCCACATGGCTAAATTTCCAATGCGACGATGACAACACCAACACCATTATTGTGTGTTCCACAAGAATCTACACCCCCTCTCAAAGTGAGAAGATGGATACATCAATCTTATCAACAAAACATCTAGTTATATCCCACATGCTGATCTATGCTCAACTAAAACATTTACAAACAATGAACATGGATACACCCGTCCTTGTGTTGGGAATAACAAAAGCATGATGCATAGTGGATTTATATAATAATAAAGCGAGACATGATCATACCAATGGGCCAAAGATCTAACTACGCTAGCATAGATCAGATATACTTTTAGGCTTACCAAGCATCGTGGATCAATGTAATCTTGATGGATATGAATATTAGACCTCTTCAAGGGGCATTCGATTCAACAGAGAATATGAGAGTAGAGATCAATGTGGTTTAAATGAAGGCCATCATGGTTGGTTGCCGCCGCGGTGCTCGGTGGACTTCGCAAGATTCTGGGGTTATAAAGGGGTCAGAAAGGGGAAAACCCTAGGTTTTGAATGGGGTGGGACTTGGGAGAAGAAAGGAAAGTCCATGCTTAATTTTTCCAGGCCCATCATCATCGGTGGAACAATATCAATCTCGCTAGGCCCAATTCCAGGCCCGCCAGTTTTTTTTCACATGTCAATGGTAAGACTTCTACTGAGGGTCTATTTTCGGCCACTTGGTTGATGGTGTTCCATAGAGGGTTGATAGTATTTCTTGTTTAAAATCATAAGGCTAAATAAGTTGATTTACGTTCATCTAGCTAGTATGTATTTTTACTATTGGTTGCTAATGATGATGCTTCTCCTTAGACATAGTTCCTAAAGATAAATTTGGAAAAATCAACACACTTTAAAAGTAAAGATGGGTATTTTTGAAAATGAAGATTCTATGACATGCATTTAAATTCTAAGTTGTCATACTCTCCCTTGACTTGCACAATAACACTGCTAATAGATGTACTCTACCTTAGCCTCCACAATAACATTGGCTTGATGTACTATTTAGAAGGAATACACAAAATTACATTTGCTCAGAGAATAGTTTTAACTGCCTTCTTAATTAACATCAATATTTTAGTTGCACAGTATGCCTCACTCTAGGAAGAATGTACCATTGTGAACCCTTATGCTTGGATTTCATATTTAATCATTTTTCCTCGAAGTGCATTGAACACCCTTATATCCTTCGTCAAGTGATGGGTATCACTGGACTTCGACAATTACATCTCTCATCTGGTACTTTGACTATGATTCTTTGGTAATTTACATATTGTTACATGTATATTTTGGTTGTAAAATGCCAATGACTGTAGCGTTGGAACTTTGCTCACCTGTACGGTCGTGCCTGGATCAGTATTGTGCGCATCCCACCATGATGTGGATCTGCATGTCAAGGGCGGTGTGTGGCGTGGTTGGGCAGGGTATAGCAGGATACATGTTCTTGTCGGTGATGAAAGCACGAAGGAGAGCGTAAAGGTGTTGGTGCTGGTTGTCGTGTCAATGGTGCAAATGACGGGATAGTGGCATCTGATGTGGTTGAGTACACCTTGTAGCCGGTTATGAGGACAAACGAGAAGATCTAGGTGCAGCTGAAGCCGAACAAGTATTACCGGAGCTACCTCCACATTGCCTGGAGCCTAAATTAGAGGGCCTATGCATTCATTTATTGTCTTGATTTCATGACTGTTCAACAAGTTTTATGGATTATCTTTTTATGAGCAAGGTTTTCCGTTTTTAGTCCTTAACACACAAGTTGTATTGCATTATGAAATGAGTATATCTATTATTGTTTATGTGATCGGTGTAATTTTACAAATACTATGTATGATCTAAACAATGGATGAAAATCAGTTTTAGTTGACATAATATTTGAAGTTATGGCAAAATTGTACAACATCCAATATAGTTTATAAATTTGCCCGATTGTTATCATTTATATTATTCAAGACGTGAGTTGCACATGCACGCTCACTAGTATTAAATAATTCAAAATGTAGTACGCACATATACTCTACTGATCTGTGGTACCGTGCTGGAGGTCGGTTGTTTCCCTGTATTTTTTGCCTTGTTCCACTTGTTTTCAATTTTGTTCTAGAAAAAAAGTATTTTTTCTTCTTCTGTTTGGAGCTAAACTTGTAAGTTTTAATTGTGATGGTTGGGTTCTGTTGTGGTTTTTGTAGGAGGCAGGGGCTGGTGGAAGAAAAGATGCGCAAGAGGTGTGAGGAAGAGGAACTACTAAATTATCCACTCAGGCTATGCACAAGGGCATACTTCTAGAGAACTATAATGATATGTTTGAATTAGTAACTCAGGCCATGCACAAAAGTTCATCCTATATTTAAATAAGGTGTATCTTATTTTTAAATAAGATCATTGTATATTAAATAATATTCAATATATATATATATATATATATATATATATATATATATATATATATATATATATATATATATATATATATATGACAAATGTTTCCTACAAGCAGTGGTAGTTACCATCACTTGCTTTTTGTATGTTGTATGTAGTATCTATCGAAACCGAGAATACGTACGTGTAGTATGTAGTATATATACTAATTTTTAGGTAGTATGTATTATGTTTTGAGTATGCTCTTTTTTACGTACAAATATGTACGTATTTCTCAAATATAACAAAAACTATGGGCTCATATGCAATTTGTTCATGCAACTTGCTTTGAAATGTCTTAGATATAGTATACGAACATATTTAAGAAAATAAAATAGTATATATAGTTCCACATGGTAGTATATGAGATATGTGGGATAACTACCACCGGATGGTAGGATGGATTTTCCATATATATATAGGGGGATTGACTATTCGTCACCCTGAGTAACAACTTGTTATTTTTCACCCCAGCCAAACCACACGGTACACGGAAGAAACAAAAGAAACAGAGTTTGGGGCGTAAATTTACCTCACGTATGGCCCTATGCCAAAAAAAGGACGGCAGGACTTTTTTCTTTTCTTATGGCATATGGAAAGAACCGTAAGACTTGCGAGGTAAATTTACCTCACGCATCTATATACTGCTAAAATAATTGGAAGAAGACCAGATCGTGGGAGGGCTCTGCCATTTTCCGAACGATCTCCACCAGTCCACCGCCGCTATGCCCGACCAGTTTCGCACGCAGCCGCGGCGGTTCCCCTTCTCCAGAGGCCAGCGGACCAGGTCACTCTGTCCCTGCGGCCGCGAACCTGCTCCGGTGGATTTGCAGAAGAGAAGAGGTCGTCCCACCAGCGGGATCGAGTTCAACGGAAGCGAGGACGTCAAGTCTGACCTCGACCTTAGTGCCAGGGCGCTCGGTCGTGTCGACGCGCTCCGCGAGCTCGGGGACTGTATTTCTCTCCTCTCCCACCCCTCACCTCGCTGATTGAAAGGAACGCGAGATTTCATAGGCCATCGAGTCATCATGGTCTATGCATCATCGACCTCCTCTTAAGTTTGGTCGCTCCTCCTACTTCATGCGTCCATGAGCTCGAGGTCTGCCCCTTGCCGATCTCGAACATGGACGATTCCATTCCCCTGGTGATATTTCTACCTATTTTGGATATACTGAAGCTTTTTTGTTATGTCAAGGGGGCATCTTTGTGTGTTACGAGATTGATATCTTTATGATGGGGCAATTACTTTTAAGGAATTACTCGAGCCTGTTGTAATGGGAGTATAATAAAATTACCATGTTATGTGAAATTAAAATGCTTATGCTAAGGTTTGGTAATACCAGAATCTGTCCTGCTGCGCGTGCCACAATGCTAGCATGGCTGCGACCTCAGCATCTAGCTACTTGCAGTTTTTCTTCAGCTTGTAGTTTGGGTACTGCTAAATGTTAATTTGGTTGGCTAAGTTCTTCTATTGTTTCCTGATTTTCATGGGGATACCAATATCCAATTCAAGAAGAAAGGTATTCGTCTCCAACTAGTGTTCTTTCTTGATGTTGTTCCCGTAAATTTGTTCAGTGTAATCTTTTTGTTATAGGGATCCAGGCGAGGCCTCACTATATAAGTAAACTCTAGTTACTGTCATCAATGATGATGAATTCCATCAAAACACACTATTTTTTCCTCTACAGAATTCCCCTTCTGTGAATCGAGTTTAGTTATATAGCCTGATTGCCTTGTCAAACTAAATGAATTTTCCTTATCGTTTTTTGGAAGGTATGGAGAATCTTTTTGTTCTAGAATATAGCAAATCTCGCTGTAAATACACTTGTATTGTTCAGAAAGGTTCTTGTTCTGTTATTCAGACTCATACCTGCAGCTAGTAGCTCTTTCAAACATTATTATAATGTTTCTACTTAACGTAGATTCTGGAGGTGCTGCTAAATTTTCCTGCTAGAGATACAAGAAATTAGTTTGGGGAATTATGTATGTTTAGAATGCATATGTGACTTTCCTATCATCTAGATATAGATTTAAAGTAGATATACCTCATGTTCGAGTTGATGTAAAATACTTCACGTACTTCTTGCAAAGTTTCCTATCAATTTGAGCTGCTTGTGTACCACCATTGATTTTCATAAAAAAAAGGGAAAATGTCATTAATTTTCAGTTAGAAATTATATCACCAAAGGCATCCCAGGCATGCCACTGTCCAGAATTGAAAGAAGATGATAAAATGTTAGTCCTCAAAAAATGTATTGATGAATTTCCACAATTAGTTATGCATATTAGCTGCTGCTTCAGTTTTCTTGTTTTCTTTTACAATCTGCAAGGAACTCAAAAGACAGTTGTACATTTGCTCACCTGCATCCTAGCCCATATATTGTTTAGGCAATACATAATGGAATAACTTGCAGTTTCTGTATAGGTTTGGATAGAAATTCAAGTACATTTGTTGAAGACTAAAAGCTTATCAATCAATTGGATGCTGAATTTTTTAGTTCCGAAATAGCTAGCTCTCTCCCTGCAAAAGAAAATGAAGTAGTTAGCTCTCATATGAACGTGTATTTATATCTTCCGGCTCTATTATGCATTGATCTAACTAGAAGCTTCGTTTAGTTGGCTGGCCATTGCCTTCAGTTTGAGATTTATGATGATACTACTTGTTTTTGAAACGAGGCAAAAGATTTGCCATTTTCATTGATTAAGCAGAAGAGAATTGCCCGGTTAATTAACGGGGACCCGGGCGAAAACCGTCACAACACGCCCACACAAAGGGCACATCGGCCGACCTGGCACCAACAAGACCACACACACCGCCGAGGAGAGGACACCGTCGAGGTTGCCTGCAATGTCATCGTCATCACCTCTCCCCGAGCAGGCGACTCCGACTTTGGCGCTGACGACCCGTCAAGACCCCTCCGAACGACGACACCCGAGGACCTCATTGGCCAAAGCCAAACAATTGGCTGAGACGTCGAAGACCGGCAGCTCCGATTTTGTTGATGCGCTTCATGGGAGAAAGTTGCAAGCCTCGTACCGACCTAGTCCATCGCAACCTCCGGAGAGCACTGTCCGCTGAAACCGCCCTCATGGAGGCATCGTTGCCGCAGGGGCCCCGCCACGAGCAGCTCCGACTTCTCTGTCACAGCGAGAAGCAAACATAGGCACACCCATAGGTGCACCGGACTGCCGACATCAGAAGGACCAGCCGCGACCCAGCTCCACGCGCCACCATCGTCGTTGCCGCACGAGTCGCAACGCCAACACCTCGCATCACCGGTTGGGCACCAGCCAACCGTGATATCGTGTGTGTCCAGCCCAAGGGAAGCACAAAGAGGGATCACCGATCTTCAAAGCAACGCCCCAAAGGAGGAAAACGCCGCAGGGACGACGTCGTTGCCCGACCCAGCCGGGTCTAGGCTTTCACCCGAAGAGCTCGATCTGGAAGTAGATGCTGCGCATAACACGACGGCGCCTCCAAGAAGGATAGCGACGCCCACGGGCACCGCCGCCGCCGGCCGACAATACCGGCAAGGCTTTCGCCTGAAGCAGCGCAGACCATCACCTCCACGCAGTCGGCCAAGGCCGACAGCACCTCCGCTGACCCGCACACACCTGACGCAGCGGTCGCGCCGCCGCCACGCAGGGCCACCTCAAACCTCGAAGCCTGCGAGAACCAGCAGATCTGGCACCCACCTCGCGCTGCACCACCACACAGCCACAGACCCTCCTCGCAACACCGGAGCCGGGGGGAGGACTGCCACACCATCCCGAAACCTGCCAGGGCCAGCTACCGAGCCCAAAGGAACGAAGCCGTAGCCCCAGCCGCACTGCCCAGCCACATACAGCCACCAGCCCGGAGCACCAAGCCGGCATGGCCTCCCACCACCGTGGAAGAGCTGGATCCGGTCGCAGCCGGCAGATCTGACGAGCTGCAGCCACCGGATTGCTGAGAGAGTATACGGTATTTGCAGTTTTTACCTTAAATATTACTTTCCTTTTTAACCTTAAAATTCAGTACAGTACTTAGTATACTCCTTATTCCTTCTTTTCTGTTGGGTTATTGTCTCCAGAATACTATTTTATAGGGTGTTGTCACTAGAGGAAATTTTAGTGGAAAACCCAATTTATTTCTTACTCTAGTTATCTATGTGTTGATTTCATGTTTGAAATGTTGGGCGTTCAAATTACCAAAGCTTCAGATGTTTGACCCATCAGCTATGTGCTATAGGGCCTTCATATACATGTTATTTAGCTTAAGATGAGATATGCATACGTTCATTGTAGGTGGCAACTTAATCAAGTAATTCAGTATGAACTAATAGAACGCAGGGGGTTCTACAGATGCAGCAGCATCAAGGATTGTGTTGCGTGGAAGCACGTGGAGCAGTATTGCAGTAAAGCCGGGATGCTCATGTCACCTACTAAGAACGAGCAAAATCACAACCATGTGTAACTGCTCGACCGGTCAATGCTACCGGTGAATTCAGAAGCAGCCTAACTGAAGCTGCCAGTGCCATAAGAGATGAAGAACTCTGAATTTTTATGCCATGAATTGAACATGTCATTCAGCTCCTCTCTGGTTATTCAGTGTGATACAAGATCTGAATGCGAGCAAAATTAGTAATAGGAAGGCAAAGATTTCACCGCCATCTTTTTCATGATGTATAGTGAGTACTTGATTGGGGTAAATGCATTTACCTTTTGAAATATTCTGTCGATAAAATCGATCCATGTGAATGCTTGTCAAATTTCCTTGTAGAGGTACCATTGGATGTTTATTCTTCTAATTTGTGCGTGTTTTTCAGCAGATTGTGATAGGCTTTTCAACAACTGTCTTTGTTGAGTGTATCCGAGAAAAATCTTGTTTATTTCTTGGTTTGGGATATTCTTCCTGTTTGTATCTTCCTCCAATATTTTGCCTGTTGGTTGTCTACCAGATCATCTTGTTGGCTATAGACCCCACACAAAAAGATTTCTGATATGCTAATTCAGAATGCACTATTTCTTTGAATACTGTCAATGCCAAGGAACCTTCTCAGTTCTCGTCTTCAGTGTTCTGCGCGAGTTAAGTTCCATCCATTCAATTTTGTGGCAGTATAGTACCTACAATATGATAGTATGCGTCTTGGTTCTTCTCTGACAGAAAAACTCGCTTATACAGGATTAAGGAGCTCTGCTTAGGACGACAATATGTTGTATTAGATGAAGGATGTAGGAAGTCTTGTTTTTTAGTGTACAAGAAAAGATGAAGGATGCAGTAAATCGCAAGCCAATGGTGTAGTGATCAAACTGTAGATGCTGACATGTTTTGTATTGAGAGGATCTAGTGTCTACAGGATCACATGGATGTTTTGAAAGCAGGTCTACGTACTTCTTTTATTATAAAGAATTCAAATATGTTATTGTTTCTCTGATTCCTTTCAAAAATAAAATATGAAATATTGTGTAATCTGGAAATAAAGAGAAAAGACTCTGAAATTCTCTGTTTCCAACGAAAATTTAGTAACACATTGCAAGACAAAATAAGATCCACTATATTAAGAAGTACAGTTCATGCATACACCAAAATCCATCCAAATAAAATCAGAAATTCTCTGAATTTTTAGTATACCACATACACCACTAGCACGCAAATAACTTTAACTAATTCCTCTGAGCTGCAAAATATCTCAACTAATCAGGATGACCTCCAACTCACAAACCTCCAATCTGACCAAAGAATCACCGCCGGTCCCAATATCAATCACCTCTTCTGTCCCGGTGGGATCATCTTTGGAATTCTTCCCTCCTGTACTAGAGGGGTCATCTTTAGTCTCTTCACATATACACGCAGCAGGGTTGGCATAGAATTTGCCTTTTGTATGGAAATATGGAAAGAGCGCATTGAGGGCTTGTATGGAAATATGGAATCAACTCATCTTTGCTTGCGAACTACTTCATACTAGTGTAGTGTCAAAAAGCGTCTTACATTATGGGACGGAGGGAGTATCTAAGTATTGAGATGTGAAACTATTCATACATGTAAGTTTTGCATCGCATGCAAATGGCACCTTGCTCTCTCCTCTCCTTTCCTGCGCCCCATAGTAACACCCTAAAGGCAAGCATATCACTTTCAAATCTGCCATAAAGCCATGGAACACATGTTGATAAAAAACAAAATCATAAAGATGCATGCTGTAATATTTTACAAACAAAATATTATTTCACTTTCTTCTTTTCTTTTGATTAATTAGCCAATTAGCCTTCATAAATTTGGTGCTCCATTATATTTTAGATAAAGATAAGAGAACTCGTTGGCTCTGAAAGGCAACTAAATGATAATCACTAAATTGTACTGGCATTTTCTGTACTTGGATAAATAAAATTCATGCTTCATTCCTTCCAAAAGAATGAAGCGGGGAATATCCTCAAACTAGAAATGTCAAAACAATGTTTCTCAGTGGGAAAAAATTGGGGTGCTAATAAAAAACAATAGATGGCCACAGGCAACATACGAGAAGAAACTAAATACTGAGACAGAGTCCAGGTCTCTTCTATTTTTCGATGAACTAATAAGTCATATCATGGTATGAAGTGAGTCATGCACAACCACATCAGCCATGCTACATTTTCCAATGAAATGTCAGTTTTGTCCACAGATACAAACTGCGCAAGTTGCATGCAGCCTTCTACAAATTACTTGCAAATGTACAAGGGTAACTTACTTTTTATCCTTGTTAGCTTAAAAAGGACACCACAGCTTCACTATGACTCTCATACAAGCTAAGCTTCACAACAATTTCTCCAACAGTATAGTATGTGTCACCTCAGCAGCTTGGATATCTAATGAGGACAGAAAGGAAGCATCAGGCAACCAAAACAAAAGAATGACACCTCTGCAGCTTCAGAATTAATTAGTACCAATTAAAGAAAGACACAGAGCATCATGCCTACCTTTTGTTTTAGATGGTAATGCCCCTTTTTGACTATATATATGCTAGCTAGCTTTTGCCGGTCTCAAAAAGAAGCATCAAGCATTCAGGCAGTCACATGCATATTTCTTATAAATTGTGGAGCATTAATGTTTCTGTATCTTTTGATACATATACATGGAGTTTAATTTTCTCCTGTTATCAAATACGCAGTGAAAAACTACCAACGTACAACTACTAATTATATGAGAAAATCATCATCCAACCTAATAGCTACAAATTACAAGTAAGCAATCCATCATGTTTAATTAAACACAGGTAGACATGTCATCATACTTGATTAACCCTATTTAATTTCTTTCTCCCCTGTAGCAAGTAGAGAGCCTACACTGGAATAGGAGTTCTCTCCTAAAAAAAAATGATGCAGCCTCCATCAGGAAAGAGGAACAACTAATTAAGCACCCTCCAATTAAATTTCACTTTATCTTCTTTCCATGAGAAATTAATTGATTAAAGAGGGACTAGTCCAGTTCATCGAAAGTCAGTAAGGCTCAAAGAAAGGAAGGGACGATTAATCTAAAGCAGAGAAGAGACAGAGCTACCACCTTTGGCTGGATCAAAGAAGATAACCTTGTGTTTTCCTCCTCAGGAGCCTTGTGCTACTTCTCTTTTCTTTGATAAGAATACCATTGCCGTCCAGCTTCTTCTAATCTCCCTCGTCAGCAGTTCCTTTCAGCATCCCGTTGTCCAGAGTCAAGCTAATTAAATTTCTATCAATCTCAGAGCTTAGAAAGCATAAGCGTGCAGACGTCTAAATAAAGAGACGGAGGAGGAACTTTTACAATCCAATTTGTAAGCATCAATCTCCAAGAAGGAAGAAATCAAGGGAGAACCAGACCAAGGAGAATTTTTTTACTAGGTTAGAGAGAGAGCAGACCATACGGAGGAGGGCAGTCACCGCCGTCTTCTTGTCGCTGGCGCCTTCTCCGACAGAGGAGGGTTGGATTTGCAGTGGCCGGCGCCGCCGCAGCCCAAATCGCCGTCCCCGCCGCCCCTGCACCGCGGCCGCCGCCACTATCGCCTGCTCCTAATCGCCAAGTGTACGGGGGAGAGGAGGACAGGGGCGACAAAAATCTCCGCCGAGCATCACGTCGTCGATCCCCACCGCTCACCGCGCTCTCCACGTAAAAAGTAGAAACCGCTCGCAGGTGAGCACCTAATTAGCGAATGCATCGAGGAGTGGGCTGGCTCCTCCCAGCGTCAAGGTAATCTTACGAAGGTACTGATCACAATTTTACATCGGTCCCTAATCCTGCGTGTTAGAGTAGTCATTATGGTATACGACTTCTAGTCCATGTCAGTTTTGTACCCCTACCTCAAGTCGGTTTGTACCCTCTTATATACTCTTGTATGCCTCACCAAATCATCAATAAACAACAGTTTTATTCAGCTTTCATGGTATCAGATACCGGTCCCAGGGTTTAGGGTATGGCTCCGCCAACGCCAACACCGTCGCCGCCGCCGGCTACTTCGAGCGCCGGGCCGCACTCATCGCCAAGGCTGCCAACGCCGCGGCCGCTTCTCTCTCGGCCCTCACCATAGCTCCACAAAACTACCCTGCACCCATCCTCGCCGCACCAATATCTCTTGCTGACACAATCTCCGACGTCAGCCCCTACATCCCCATAGTTCTTGATCTCGCCGCCCACAACTACTATCATTGGAGACATCTCTTCGATCTCCACCTCGGCCGCTGCAACCTGCGCTCGCATGTCGCCGCCAACTGTCTTCCCCGCCCCGACGATCCGCAATGGTTGAAAGACGATCTCGCGATCGTCCAGTGGTTCTACACCCGCATCACCACCGAGATCTTCAACATGCTCGATCACGACGGCGCCACCGCTGCCAACATCTGGCACTCCCTCCGTCAGCTCTTCCGAAGCAACACCGACGCTCGGAAAAACGCTCTCCACACCGAGCTTCGCAATATGGTGCAAGGAGACGCCCCGGTGAACCTGTTCTGCCAGCGCGTTAAGACCATTGGTGATGAGCTCCGCGAACTCGGCGATACAGTTAGCGACTCACAGCTAATCAATATCGTCGTCGTCGGCCTCAGCGAAGACTTTGACAAGCAAGCCTCGTTCATACCGATGATACGGCCCCCTCCTACCTTCGCTGAAGTTCGTTCCTTGCTACAACTCGCGGCGGAAACACAAGCTCGCAAGGACTCTCGCCCCAAGGTCTTTCATGCTGCGGCTCGTCCTCCTCTGTCGTCTACACCAGCGCCGCCTTCCAGGCCGGCTCCTGCCGCCGGGCCGTCCGCATCGTCATCTGTTCAACCGCCCTCAGGCTGGCGTCCTAGTCCGAACTACCGCGGCAAAAACCCTATCTACAGGCCGCCGTCGACTCGTTCGGTTCCGCCTACGACATCACCAGCACCGAGTCCTGCACCACCCACCAGTGCTCCATCTGCGGTTGCATGGCGGCCTCCTCATGATCCTTGGACGGGGCTTGTTCAAGCATGGCCCATGCCCTGGTCCGCTCCGTCCACCCTCGGTGCTCCGCCGGCATACTCAGGTGCCTGGCAACCCGGCCTTCGGCCGCCTACTGGTGCTCCCGGGGTTCTCAACCCCCGACAGCCGGCCAATGCCTATCACGCCGCCCCGACGTATGCTCCTTATGGTCATTACACCAGCGACGGCGGCGCCTACTACACACCTCAGCCGGCCCTGCTCCCGACGCCACCCCCACCACAGCCGGCCAATGCCTACTACACTCCCGAGCTGGCCCTACTGCCTTCACCATCGTATCCGCCGGCACTGCTTCCGACGCCACCCTCACCTGCGACGCTGAGCTGGGATCAAGCTGCCTTTCTCCAGGCCATGAATAACTTTGCTGCACAAGGAAACTCAGGTACGGATTGGATCTTTGATTCAGGGGCCTCTAGTCATATGTCTGCATCTAGTAATTGGTTATCTTCTTGCACTAAATCTCCTTTCCCTTCCATTATCCTTGGAGATGGATCATCTATTCCTATATATTGTGTTGGTCAGGCTCAACTTCCCTCTTCCACCAAACCTCTTTTACTTCGCGATGTTCTAGTTGCACCCGCCCTCATTAAAAATCTTATCTCTGTTCGCCAATTTACTTGCGACAATCTAGTTTTGGCTGAATTTGACCTTTTGGTTTATCTGTGAAGGATTACCTCACCAAGGCCGAGATCGCTCACTTCAATAGCTCCGGTGATCTTTATTCTCTTAATGGAGTTCCTGCCGCCACCCCTCCAACATCCATGCTGGCCTCCGTCGATCTCTGGCATCGTCGCTTGGGCCATCCCAACCCCGCCGTCTTAGCTTCTATGCTTAGTGAATTTACCATACCATGTAATAGGGACTCTCATAATTCTGTGTTTTGCGAGTCTTGTCAATTAGGCAAACATGTGCGTCTTCCCTTTAGTTCCTCTAGTTCTTGTAGCACTTATCCCTTTGAATTAATACATTGTGATTTATGGACCTCTCCCATTGCAAGTGTTTCGGGTTTTAAATACTACCTTGTTATCCTAGATGATTTCACCCACT
Source organism: Aegilops tauschii subsp. strangulata (assembly GCF_002575655.3). Classification (NCBI taxonomy): domain Eukaryota; kingdom Viridiplantae; phylum Streptophyta; class Magnoliopsida; order Poales; family Poaceae; genus Aegilops; species Aegilops tauschii. The sequence goes on from NC_053036.3 coordinate 578,622,313, forward strand.
TTGTCTGGACTTTTCCTCTAACAAATCCGAGGTCCATTCTCTTTTCCTTAATTTTCAACGCTATGTGTCTGTTCACTTCTTCCTCCCAATTCGCTTTATCCAATGTGACAATGGTCGCGAGTTTGATAACATTAAAAATCGTACTTTCTTCTTACAACATGGCATCCTGCTTAGGTTCTCATGTCCCTACACATCCCCTCAAAATGGTAAAGCAGAACGCTCTCTTCGCACCCTCAGTGATATAGTTCGCACTCTCCTCATTCAATCATCTATGCCCCCCAAGTTTTGGGCTGAAGCCCTACACATGGCCACCTTCCTTCTAAATATTCGACCTTCTAAAACTAAACCCAACACTACTCCCTATTATTCCCTCTTTCTTTCCCACCCCGACTACTCCGCGGTTCGTGTTTTCGGCTGTCTCTGTTTTCCCAATGCCTACGCCACTTCTGCAAATAAATTGTCACCACGCTCTATCCCATGTGCTTTTCTCGGCTTCTCTGACGAGCACAAAGGCTATCGCTGTCTCGACCTTCACACCGGACACGTTCATGTCTCTCGTCATGTCACGTTTGCTGAGCACATTTTTCCTTTCTCACAACGCACTACTACACCATCCAACACCCCTAGCTCCGCAAACACCCCCTCTCCCCGTCCTTTCCAACTATATACTCCCCTACCTACCGAACACAACTTATCACCACCCCCATTAACACCCACCATAGCCAATCCCAACCATACACTCACCCCACCCGAGACGTCCCCAACACCCCCGGCCCCTGCTCCCTCCCCAACACCCCCGGCCCCTACTCCCACTCCACCACCCAGCCCTTGAAGGAAATATGCCCTAGAGGCAATAATAAAGTATTATATATTTCCTTATATCATGATAAATGTTTATTATTCATGCTAGAATTGTATTAACCGGAAACATAATACATGTGTGAATACATAGACAAACAGAGTGTCACTAGTATGCCTCTGCTTGACTAGCTCGTTAATCAAAGATGGTTATGTTTCCTAGCCATAGACATGAGTTGTCATTTGATTAACGGGATCACCTCATTAGGAGAATGACGTGATTGACATGACCCATTACGTTAGCTTAGCACCCGATCGTTTAGTATGTTGCTATTGCTTTCTTCATGACTTATACATGTTCCTATGACTATGAGATTATGCAACTCCCGTTTACCGGAGGAACACTTTGTGTGCTACCAAACGTCACAACGTAACTGGGTGATTATAAAGGTGCTCTACAGGTGTCTCCAAAGGTACTTGTTGGGTTGGCGTATTTCGAGATTAGGATTTGTCACTCCGATTGTCGGAGAGGTATCTCTGGGCCCACTCGGTAATGCACATCACCATAAGCCTTGCAAGCATTGTGACTAATGAGTTAGTTGCGGGATGATGTATTACGGAACGAGTAAAGAGACTTGCCGGTAACGAGATTGAACTTGGTATCGAGATACCGACGATCGAATCTCGGGCAAGTAACATACCGATGACAAAGGGAACAACGTATGTTGTTATGCGGTCTGACCGATAAAGATCTTCGTAGAATATGTGGGAGCCAATATGGGCATCCAGGTCCCGCTATTGGTTATTGACCGGAGAGGTGTCTCGGTCATGTCTACATAGTTCTCGAACCCAAAGGGTCCGCACGCTTAAAGTTACGATGACAGTTTTATTATGAGTTTATATGTTTTGATGTACCGAAGGTTGTTCGGAGTCCCGGATGTGATCACGGACATGACGAGGAGTCTCGAAATGGTCGAGACGTAAAGATTGATATATTGGACGACTATATTCGGACACCAGAAGTGTTCCGGAGAAGTTTCGGATTAAACCGGAGTGCCGGAGGGTTACCGGAACCCCCCGGGGAAGTATTGGGCCTTAGTGGGCCTTGAGGGAAGAGAGAGGGCAGCAGCCAGGAGGTGGTGCGCCCCCTCCCAGGAGGAGTCCTAGTTGGACTAGGAGGGGGGGCGCAGCCCCCTTTCCCTCTCCCTCTCCCTCTCTTTCCTTCCCCCCTTCTTTTCCTAGTAGGACTAGGAAAGGGGAGTCCTACTCCTACTAGGAGGAGGACTCCCCCCCTCTCCTTGGCGCGCCCATAAGCAGCCGGCCTCCCCCTTGCTCCTTTATATACGGGGGCAGGGGGCACCTCTAGACACACTTGATATACGATATTTTAGCCGTGTGCGGTGCCCCCCTTCACCAGATTACACCTCGATAATACCGTCGCGGAGCTTAGGCGAAGCCCTGCGTCGGTGGAACATCATCATCGTCACCACGCCGTCGTGCTGACGAAACTCTCCCTCAACACTCGGCTGGATCGGAGTTCGAGGGACATCATCGAGCTGAACGTGTGTAGAACTTCGGAGGTGCCGTGCGTTCGGTACTTGATCGGTCGGATCGTGAAGACGTACGACTACATCAACCACGTTGTGATAACGCTTCCGCTGTCGGTCTACGAGGGTACGTGGACAACACTCTCCCCTCTCGTTGCTATGCATCACCATGATCTTGCGTGTGCGTAGGAAATTTTTGAAATTATTACGTTCCCCAACAGTGGCATCCGAGCCTGGTTTTATGCGTTGATGCTATGCACGAGTAGAACACAAGTGAGTTGTGGGCGATATAAGTCATACTGCTTACCAGCATGTCATACTTTGGTTCAGCGGTATTGTGAGATGAAGCGGCCCGGACCGACATTACGCGTACGCTTACGCGAGACTGGTTTCACCGTTCGGAGCACTCGTTGCTTAAAGGTGACTGGCGGGTGTCTGTCTCTCTCACTTTAGTTGAACCGAGTGTGGCTACGCCCGGTCCTTGCGAAGGTTAAAACAGCACCAACTTGACAAACTATCGTTGTGGTTTTGATGCGTAGGTAAGAACGGTTCTTGCTAAGCCCGTAGCAGCCACGTAAAACTTGCAACAACAAAGTAGAGGACGTCTAACTTGTTTTTGCAGGGCATGTTGTGATGTGATATGGTCAAGACATGATGTGATATAATGTGTTGTATGAGATGATCATGTTTTGTAATCAAGTTATCGGCAACTGGCAGGAGCCATATGGTTGTCGCTTTATTGTATGAGATGCAATCGCCATGTAATAGTTTTACTTTATCACTAAGCGGTAGCGATAGTCGTAAAAGCAATAAGTTGGCGAGACGACAACGATGCTACGATGGAGATCAAGGTGTCGAGCCGGTGACGATGGTGATCATGACGGTGCTTCGGAGATGGAGATCACAAGCACGGTGCTTCGGAGATGGAGATCACAAGCACAAGATGATGATGGCCATATCATATCACTTATATTGATTGCATGTGATGTTAATCCTTTATGCATCTTATCTTGCTTTGATTGACGGTAGCATTATAAGATGATCTCTCACTAAAATTTCAAGATAAAAGTGTTCTCCCTGAGTATGCACCGTTGCAAAAGTTCTTCGTGCTGAGACACCACGTGTTAATCGGGTGTGATAGGCTCTACGTTCAAATACAACGGGTGCAAAACAGTTGCACACGCGGAATACTCAGGTTAAACTTGACGAGCCTAGCATATGTACAGATATGGCCTCGGAACACAGAGACCGAAAGGTCGAGCGTGAATCATATGGTAGATATGATCAACATAGTGATGTTCACCATTGAAACTACTCCATCTCACGTGTTAATCGGACATGGTTTAGTTGCTTTGGATCACGTAATCACTTAGATGATTAGATAGATGTCTATCTAAGTGGGAGTTCTTAAGTAATATGATTAATTGAACTTAAATTTATCATGAACTTAGTACCTGATAGTATCTTGCTTGTCTATGTTAATTGTAGATATATGGCCCGTGCTGTTGTGCCGTTGAATTTTAATGCGTTCCTTGAGAAAGCTAAGTTGAAAGATGATGGTAGCAATTACACGGACTGGGTCCGTAACTTGAGGATTATCCTCATTGCTGCACAGAAGAATTACGTCCTGGAAGCACCGCTAGGTGCCAGGCCTCCTGCAAGAGCTACGCCAGAAGTTATGAACGTCTGGCAAAGCAAAGCTGATGACTACTCAATAGTTCAGTGTGCCATGCTTTACGGCTTAGAACCGGGACTTCAACGACGTTTTGAACGTCATGGAGCATATGAGATGTTCCAGGAGTTGAAGTTAATATTTCAAGCAAATGCCCGGATTGAGAGATATGACGTCTCCAATAAGTTCTATAGCTGCAAGATGGAAGAGAATAGTTCTGTCAGTGAGCATATACTCAGAATGTCTGGGGTATAATAATCACTTAATTCAACTGGGAGTTCAACTTCCGGATGATTGCGTCATTGACAGAATTCTTCAATCACTGCCACCAAGCTACAAGAGCTTCGTGATGAACTATAACATGCAAGGGATGAATAAGACGATTCCCGAGCTCTTCGCAATGCTAAAGGCAGCGGAGGTAGAAATCAAAAAGGAGCATCAAGTGTTGATGGTCAGTAAAACCACTAGTTTCAAGAAAAAGGGCAAAGGGAAGAAGAAAGGGAACTTCAAGAAGAATAGCAAGCAAGTTGCTGTTCAGGAGAAGAAATCCAAGTCTGGACCTAAGCCTGAAACTGAGTGCTTCTACTGTAAGCAGACTGGCCACTGGAAGCGGAACTGCCCCAAGTATTTGGCGGATAAGAAGGATGGCAAGGTTAACAAAGGTATATGTGATATACATGTTATTGATGTGTACCTTACTAATACTCGCAGTAGCACCTGGGTATTTGATACTGGTTCTGTTGCTAATATTTGCAACTCGAAATAGGGGCTACGGATTAAGCGAAGTTTGGCTAAGGACGAGGTGACGATGCGCGTGGGAAATGGTTCCAAAGTCGATGTGATCGCCGTCGGCACGCTACCTCTACATCTACCTTCGGGATTAGTTTTAGACCTAAATAATTGTTATTTGGTGCCAGCATTGAGCATGAACATTATATCTGGATCTTGTTTAATGCGAGACGGTTATTCATTTAAATCAGAGAATAATGGTTGTTCTATTTATATGAATAATATCTTTTATGGTCATGCACCCTTGAAGAGTGGTCTATTTTTAATGAATCTCGATAGTAGTGATACACATATTCATAATGTTGAAGCCAAAAGATGCAGAGTTAATAATGACAGTGCAACTTATTTGTGGCACTGCCGTTTGGGTCATATCGGTGTAAAGCGCATGAAGAAACTCCATACTGATGGAATTTTGGAATCACTTGGTACTTGCGAACCGTGCCTTATGGGCAAGATGACCAAAACACCGTTCTCCGGAACTATGGAGAGAGCAACAGATTTGTTGGAAATCATACATACAGATGTATGTGGCCCGATGAATATTGAAGCTCGTGGCGGATATCATTATTTTCTCACCTTCACAGATGATTTGAGCAGATATGGGTATATCTACTTAATGAAACATAAGTCTGAAACATTTGAAAAGTTCAAAGAATTTCAGAGTGAAGTTGAAAATCATCGTAACAAGAAAATAAAATTCCTACGATCTGATCGTGGAGGGGAATATTTGAGTTACGAGTTTGGTCTACATTTGAAACAATGCGGAATAGTTTCGCAACTCACGCCACCCGGAACACCACAGCGTAATGGTGTGTCTGAACGTCGTAATAGTACTTTATTAGATATGGTGCGAACTATGATGTCTCTTACTGATTTACCGCTATCGTTTTGGGGTTATGCTTTAGAGACGGCTGCATTCACTCTAAATAGGACACCATCGAAATCCGTTGAGACGACGCCTTTTGAACTATGGTTTGGCAAGAAACCAAAGTTGTCGTATCTTAAAGTTTGGGGCTGCGATGCTTATGTGAAGAAACTTCAACCTGATAAGCTCGAGCCTAAATCGGAGAAATGTGTCTTCATAGGATACCCAAAGGAGACCATTGGGTACACCTTCTATCACAGATCCGAAGGCAAGATATTTGTTGCTAGAAATGGATCCTTTCTAGAGAAGGAGTTTCTCTCGAAAGATGTGAGTGGGAGGAAAGTAGAACTTGATGAGGTAACTGTACCTGCTCCCTTATTGGAAAGTAGATCATCGCAGAGATCAGTTTCTGCGACACCTACACCAAGTAGTGAGGAAGTTAATGATAATGATCATGAAACTTCAGATCAAGTTATTACTGAACTTCGTAGGTCAACCAGACCAAGATCCGCACCAGAGTGGTACGGTAATCCTGTTCTGGAGGTCATGTTACTAGACCATGGCGAACCTACGAACTATGAAGAAGCGATGGTGAGCCCAGATTCCGCAAAATGGCTTGAAGCCATGAAATCCGAGATGGGATCCATGTATGAGAACAAAGTATGGACTTTGGTTGACCTGCCCGATGGTCGGCAAGCCATTGAAAATAAATGGATCTTCAAGAAGAAGACTGACGCTGATGGTAATGTTACTGTCGATAAAGCTCGACTTGTTGCGAAAGGTTTTCGACAAGTTCAAGGAATTGACTACGATGAGACCTTCTCACCCGTAGCGATGCTTAAGTCTGTCCGAATCATGTTAGCAATTGCCGCATTTTATGATTATGAAATTTGGCAAATGGATGTCAAAACTGCGTTCCTGAATGAATTTCTGGAAGAAGAGTTCTATATGATGCAACCGGAAGGTTTTGTCGATCCAAAGGGAGCTAACAAAGTGTGCAAGCTCCAGCGATCCATTTATGGACTGGTGCAAGCCTCTCGGAGTTGGAATAAACGCTTTGATAGTGTGATCAAAGGATTTGGTTTTATACAGACTTTTGGAGAAGCCTGTATTTACAAGAAAGTGAGTGGGAGCTCGATAGCATTTCTGATATTATATGTGGATGACATATTACTGATTGGAAATGATATAGAATTTCTGGATAGCATAAAGGGATACTTGAATAAGAGTTTTTCAATGAAAAACCTCGGTGAAGCTGCATATATATTAGGCATTAAGATCTATAGAGATAGATCAAGACGCTTAATTGGACTTTCACAAAGCACATACCTTGACAAAGTTTTGAAGAAGTTCAAAATGGATCAAGCAAAGAAAGGGTTCTTGCCTGTACTACAAGGTGTGAGATTGAGTAAGACTCAATGCCCGACCACTGCAGAAGATAGAGAGAAAATGAAAGATGTTCCCTATGCTTCAGCCATAGGCTCTATCATGTATGCAATGCTGTGTACCAGACCTGATGTGTCCCTAGCTATAAGTTTAGCAGGGAGGTACCAAAGTAATCCATGAGTGGATCACTGGACAGCGGTCAAGAACATCCTGAAATACCTGAAAAGGACTAAGGATATGTTTCTCGTATATGGAGGTGACAAAGAGCTCATCGTAAGGGGTTACGTTGATGCAAGCTTTGACACTGATCCGGACGATTCAAAATCGCAAACCGGATACGTATTTACATTGAACGGTGGAGCTGTCAGTTGGTGCAGTTCCAAGCAAAGTGTCGTGGCGGGATCTACGTGTGAAGCGGAATACATAGCTGCTTCGGAAGCAGCGAATGAAGGAGTCTGGATGAAGGAGTTCATATCCGATCTAGGTGTCATACCTAGTACATCGGGACCAATGAAAATCTTTTGTGATAATACTGGTGCAATTGCCTTAGCAAAGGAATCCAGATTTCACAAGAGAACCAAGCACATCAGAAGACGCTTCAATTCCATCCGGGATTTAGTCCAGGTGGGAGACATAGAAATTTGCAAGATACATACGGATCTGAATGTAGCAGATCCGTTGACTAAGCCTCTTCCACGAGCAAAACATGATCAGCACCAAGACTCCATGGGTGTAAGAATCATTACTATGTAATCTAGATTATTGACTCTAGTGCAAGTGGGAGACTGAAGGAAATATGCCCTGGAGGCAATAATAAAGTATTATATATTTCCTTATATCATGATAAATGTTTATTATTCATGCTAGAATTGTATTAACCGGAAACATAATACATGTGTGAATACATAGACAAACAGAGTGTCACTAGTATGCCTCTACTTGACTAGCTCGTTAATCAAAGATGGTTATGTTTCCTAGCCATAGACATGAGTTGTCATTTGATTAACGGGATCACCTCATTAGGAGAATGACGTGATTGACATGACCCATTACGTTAGCTTAGCACCCGATCGTTTAGTATGTTGCTATTGCTTTCTTCATGACTTATACATGTTCCTATGACTATGAGATTATGCAACTCCCGTTTACCGGAGGAACACTTTGTGTGCTACCAAACGTCACAACGTAACTGGGTGATTATAAAGGTGCTCTACAGGTGTCGCCAAAGGTACTTGTTGGGTTGGCGTATTTCGAGATTAGGATTTGTCACTCCGATTGTCGGAGAGGTATCTCTGGGCCCACTCGGTAATGCACATCACCATAAGCCTTGCAAGCATTGTGACTAATGAGTTAGTTGCGGGATGATGTATTACGGAACGAGTAAAGAGACTTGCCGGTAACGAGATTGAACTAGGTATCGAGATACCGACGATCGAATCTCGGGCAAGTAACATACCGATGACAAAGGGAACAATTATGTTGTTATGCGGTCTGACCGATAAAGATCTTCGTAGAATATGTGGGAGCCAATATGGGCATCCAGGTCCCGCTATTGGTTATTGACCGGAGAGGTGTCTCGGTCATGTCTACATAGTTCTCGAACCCAAAGGGTCCGCACGCTTAAAGTTACGATGACAGTTTTATTATGAGTTTATATGTTTTGATGTACCGAAGGTTGTTCGGAGTCCCGGATGTGATCACGGACATGACGAGGAGTCTCGAAATGGTCGAGACGTAAAGATTGATATATTGGACGACTATATTCGGACACCAGAAGTGTTCCGGAGAAGTTTCGGATTAAACCGGAGTGCCGGAGGGTTACCGGAACCCCCCGGGGAAGTATTGGGCCTTAGTGGGCCTTGAGGGAAGAGAGAGGGCAGCAGCCAGGAGGTGGTGCGCCCCCTCCCAGGAGGAGTCCTAGTTGGACTAGGAGGGGGGGCGCAGCCCCCTTTCCCTCTCCCTCTCCCTCTCTTTCCTTCCCCCCTTCTTTTCCTAGTAGGACTAGGAAAGGGGAGTCCTACTCCTACTAGGAGGAGGACTCCCCCCCTCTCCTTGGCGCGCCCATAGGCAGCCGGCCTCCCCCTTGCTCCTTTATATACGGGGGCAGGGGGCACCTCTAGACACACTTGATATACGATATTTTAGCCGTGTGCGGTGCCCCCTTCACCAGATTACACCTCGATAATACCGTCGCGGAGCTTAGGCGAAGCCCTGCGTCGGTGGAACATCATCATCGTCACCACGCCGTCGTGCTGACGAAACTCTCCCTCAACACTCGGCTGGATCAGAATTCGAGGGATGTCATCGAGCTGAACGTGTGTAGAACTTCGGAGGTGCCGTGCGTTCGGTACTTGATCGGTCGGATCGTGAAGACGTACGACTACATCAACCGCGTTGTGATAACGCTTCCACTGTCGGTCTACGAGGGTACGTGGACAACACTCTCCCCTCTCGTTGCTATGCATCACCATGATCTTGCGTGTGCGTAGGAATTTTTTGAAATTATTACGTTCCCCAACAGCCCTGCTCCCACTCCACCACCCAGCCCTACTCCTTCGTCCGACTCTTCCGCTGCGCCGGACTCACCAGTACCCATCTTACCCCCTCGTGCTATTCCTACAGCAGCCCCGATTAATGATCATCGCATGCGTACTAGGGCCAAATCAGGATTTCATCAACCCCAAGACCGCCTAAACCTTCATACCTCCGTATCTATCACTTCTCTTCCAAAGAATTACAAAACTGCTCTACTTGATCCCAATTGGGCCGCTGCCATGCAAGAAGAATATAATGCTTTACTTCAAAACAACACCTGGCAACTTGTTCCTCATCCTCCCAATACAAATATTGTTTCTGGCAAATGGATTTTTCGCCAAAAGTTCCACTCCGATGGGAGCCTCTCACGATATAAAGCCAGGTGGGTTTGTCGTGGCTTTTCTCAGCAACAAGGAATTGATTACGAAGAAACCTTCTCTCCTGTTGTTAAACCTAGCACCATTCGCACCGTTCTTAGTGTTGCTGTCTCCTCTTCATGGCCCATTCACCAACTTGATGTTAAAATGCTTTCCTCCATGGTTCCCTTCAAGAAACTGTCTACTGCCAGCAACCTCTGGGTTTTGAAAATCCATCCTTTCCAACTCATGTATGTCTTCTTCAGAAATCTCTCTACGGTCTTAAACAGGCCCCACGAGCTTGGTTTCAACGCTTCTCCTCCTTCATTCAAACAATAGGCTTCACTCCATCTCTCTCCGACACCTCTCTTTTTGTGTATCATCAAACTTCTGACACTGCCTATTTACTTCTCTATGTAGATGATATCATTCTTACCGCCTCCTCTCAAAAGTTCTTAGATCATATTGTCTCTCTTCTTAGATCTGAATTTTCTATGACTGACCTAGGACTCCTTCATCATTTCTTAGGCATTGCTGTTGTTCGCGATTCCTCCAGCCTTTTTCTTTCCCAACGCCAGTATATTCTTGATCTTCTTAATCGTGCTGGTATGCTTGACTGTCAATCATCTCGCACTCCTGTCGATACTAGTTTTAAACTTTCGGCTACTGGTGAACCCTTTTCCGATCCTACTCTCTATCGTAGCCTAACAGGTGCTCTCCAATATCTCACCATTACTCGTCCTGAAATCTCTTTTGCTGTTCAACAAGCATGTCTCTATATGCATGATCCCCGGGTTCCTCACTATAATCATGTTAAACGCATTCTTCGGTATTTAAAAGGAACTCTCAATCATGGTCTCCACCTAAATAATTCTTCTCCAAACTCGCTTACCGCATACTCTGATGCAGACTGGACTGGTTGTCCTGACACTCGAAGGTCCACTTCCGGTTTTTGTGTTTTTCTTGGTAACAATTTGATTTCTTGGTCTTCGAAAAGACAGGTTACAGTCTCACGTTCGTCGGCCGAGGCTGAGTATCACGCTGTGGCACATGCCATTGCAGATACAATCTGGATTCGGCAGTTACTCTCCGAGCTACACAGGCCTATTGAGCAGGCCACTATTGTCTACTGTGACAACATATCAGCAGTCTACATGACCAGCAATCCAGTTCAACACCGACGCACAAAGCATATTGAGATTGATATTCATTTTGTTTGTGAAAAGGTTGCTCTTGGTCAGGTTCGGGTGCTTCATGTTCCCTCTACGGCTCAGTTTGCTGACATTTTCACCAAGGCACTGCCTACTAAGCCGTTTCAAGATATCTGTTTCAGTCTCAACGTCGTCGAGCCTGCCGTTGATACTGCGGGGGGATGTTAGAGTAGTCATTATGGTATACGACTTCTAGTCCAAGTCAGTTTTGTACCCCTACCCCAAGTAGGTTTGTACCCTCTTATATACTCTTGTATGCCTCACCAAATCATCAATAAGCAACAATTTTATTCAGCTTTCACTGCGCTCCGCTTGATGTGAAGTCTGTTGCGCACGTCGCTTGGTTGGAAAATCCCAGTAAAAACCATGCCAAACATCGTAAGGGAATTAAAACAGTTACGGTTGGCACAGACCACCCCTTCGCCTCGCATATGGGTGCTCGTAAAAAATTCAGTCTTTCTAGTAATCAGGTTACTAGCTTTCACGCACCACTCATCCATCCTTTACTACTGGTAATATTTAACGGATCCGCTAAAAATCAGTCGAGTGAGACTTGGGGAAGTCTCAGTCGATTGCTCAGCCGTCCGATGTTGAGCAGCGTGTAGATTCGCGCTGAGGCTGTTTGTCCCTTGTTTCGGCCTGTGTAAGGCGTGGACCGGCCCATTTTCCTTTTCTTCTTGTGGAACCGCGATCCAGCGCGAGCGTTTGCTTTTAAAGTGGGCTGGGCTGTTTTTCCGTGCGGGCTTTTCTTTGTTGTTTTGTTTTTTGAGAAGTGGAAGCGGCCGCCCCCATGGTGATTAAGAAGAGGTGAACGAGCAGTCAGAGCTCAATCCACATTGTCTCTCTCCATTCCCCAATATCAAATCAGAAGACGAACCAGAGGACGAGAGAAGGGAATGGCCGGCGCTGCTGATGCAGTGAGTTCCCCCTAATTTTTCTTCTCCATCCTTCTTTCTGTCTTGTTTTTGCTGATGCTACACCGTAGATCTGTAGGGGATTGGGGTCCTTCTTTCTGTCTTGTTTTTGCTGATGCTACACCGTAGATCTATAGGGGATTGGGGGGGGGGGGTAGTTTTGTTAGTGGATCGAGTGTAGATTAGTAGATTCAAGTCTACGATGGACTCCAGGATTTATAGGCATTTTTTTGTATCCTTACTTGTTCAAGCAATCAACAGATTGGAGGATTGATTTTGGAGGTGGTAGTTTGTACGAACAAGTTCAAGTTGTATTTTTGTAGTGTCTCAAAGGGGGCGGCCAGAGTAAGCGGCTGCTAGGCCTTTTTTGTTAGGTGGTGCAGACCTAACGCCAAGTTAACCTCAATTTTTAGTCTTTTTAATTTCAATTTTTTTGTTAGCTTCTTAGTCTGAAAATAGATTTTAGTCCAGGGGCTTGTTGTGAGTCAGCAACATGAGGTCCTCGCCCAAGCTAAGTGCATGTCTGCTGCAATGTAGGAATGTGTTACTGTGCCCATGTATCCATTAGAGTAGATAGGATTTTTGTATGTCCATAATTCCCCCGCAAGATGAGGTACCATTCTTTTTCTTTTTGTATTAAATATCTGATTAGTAGTTTGAAGCAGAGAATTGCGTCCATAGTTTATATTTTTTTATGTTTTTTTTTGCATGTTGAATGCACAATAGTGTCTCTCGCTTAATGAATGATACGCACACTCGTGCGTATTCGAGAAAAAAATAGTGTCTCTCGCTCACGCACGTCGATCGGCAATGTCGGTGTGGCAGATCATACTGCCAAAGTTCTTGTTGGTGATATACCTCATATCTCGTGTCCTTATTGTTCAAGCAGCCAATAGATTGGAGGTGTTTTTGTGTGTTTTTTCATGCAGTTGTAAGGTGCTGGAGAGTGTGGCAGATCATACTGTTTTTGTGTGTTTAAGTTCAGTTAGGTTCAGTTAGTCTGGTTCTTTTTCTGCTTCTTCATATGTAAAGCCAAGTAAATTGTACTTCTTTAGTCTGAAGTTCAGTTAGGTTCAGTAAGGTGCTGGAGATGTACATGCATGCATATTCATTTTTGTACACTTTTCTTTTTTTACAAAATAAATTGCATTGGATACTAAATTTGTTAACAATACATGAACTAGTGATTACAGTATAGGCCGGGCATTTATATCTGACACCGTGGACAGTTACTTGTTTGTTCTGTTTGTGCAAAATGCCGTTTTTAGAGAATGAACCAGGCAGGAGAACCGTTGTAGCTGCTTACTCATTGAGGCACTGGTTAGAACAAGTAGTAAAGCCAAGTAGCTATAATAGTGATTAGTATCTTTTTTGTTTTTTTACTGGAAGTAGTACTAGTAGCACCACCATTTTTCTATGTAGGTACATTTAGTTCAGAGGTTAGACTCATGACCATCACAGGAGTATTTTCTGATCTGTCGAGTAGCAAACAATGAAATATCTTAGCCTAGATTAGCATCGTTTCTGAATTAATTTAGTCATAAAAATGTATTAAAAAGCAAGATTTTTGTCATTTTTGGGGGGCAGGATTTAATTTCAGGAACCTGAACGGACCCTGTGTGAAGCTATTCGAAACTACTTTTTGTTTGTAATTCCATTTTTTTCCGAAGAGCGTAATAGTAACCACATGTACAACAACACTTTCGTTTCTTCTGTTTCCTGAAACTGAAACTACTAGTCTTTTTACCATAAGTACTTTTGTTTTGGTTGTACCATCGGGTAAGCATGGTTTTTGGGCTTTTTTCACAGTCATTAAGCTGCATGAATACATTGTGAAATATATATATGTTTCTGAGGTGAAAGAATGACACTGTAAAGTGTTTTTTTAGTGAGTTATCCATTCTAATTTTTTTTGCTTCCTTTTTTGATGTGCACAGGGGGTTTGTGGAGTTTGTTTCAACCATTGCAAGTATGAGAGCAAGGGAAGCGGTTTCAGCATGCTTGCATGGGAGGAGTTCAAGAATGCAGGGGTAACTCACTCCTAACTTTTTGTACTAATGTCATCACAATACTCACAACTTTTTGTCGTGACATCACTCCTAACTTTTTTTTTGTTCAAATCAGGTTGTGCCTTGTAATGAAAGGGCCCGTTTCAACAATGCGACAAGAGAGAAGGTGACGTTTGTGGCAAACCAACGGGCATACACTGTAAAGTGTTACAAGGGTCGCAGAAAGAGCGCTATGTATGGGAGAGGTTGGAGGAAGTTCTATGAAGACAACAATCTGGGCAAGGGTCAGATGGTGGTGTTCTACCTGGATGAACCTTCGCCTACGGCATCTATTTTGTGGTTCCAGGTGGGCAACGGCTCTGAAGATGAACAGCCTATGGAAGAGGGTGATCCCATTGAAGATTCAGATTTCAGGTAATGAGGATGGAGAAGCTTCAAGCGATGATAGTGAAGGCATTGTTCGCACTAGGGGGCTTTTGCTTAATGAGACAGAGGATGCTCAGCTACAAGGGCTGCTGCCTCTCAGTGATGGTTTCATCGGGTTTGCTTTTGTTCACCGCCTCACAAGGACTGACATTCGCTTGGGCATGATGGTATGTATATATTTGTCTTCGTTTTTTCTTTTTTTGTATGTGTATGCTACAGGCATATATATGTGAACACACAATGCAAATATGATTCCTTGAAAGAGAAGGGGCGGGGGTAATATGGATTCTGAACCAAAAATATAAGATTTTTTTTGTATTAGTTTTTAGTATCTGCAAGCATGTTTTGAACATGTATTCATGCTCAGTTTTTTTCCAGTACGCTCTTTTCAAGCAAAAAAAATCTGAATTGTGTTTTTTACCCGTTTTTTAAATTATTCAAAGACCAAAGAAAGTTTGATTGTTTTGATATAAACACTCATATTTTTTCGTGTCTGTTTGTGTTTTTTTGATAGAAAATACCCAAGAAAGTTGCTGCTGCCACGCCGTTTGAAGAACAGGGGGTTGTTGGTATTTCTGTGGATGGTCGGAGATTCAAAAAAATCTCATACAAAACTGCTGATGATGGCCGCATTGTGTTTGGCAGGAAGAAGTGGAAAGACTTCGCAGCTAGCAGAGGACTCAAAGTCAACACAGCTGTTCTTATTGGCTTCAAGAGCAGCGAGAGGGATGATGTCCATGTCCTGGTTATCTTGAAGAAGCTTGGCTAGGCACCAGCCACAGCAACTAATGACAAGCAGAGCTGCGTCTATAATACTCATCTTTTGGGTATTCTATATATTTCTGTGACGAAGTCTGTATGACGAACCTTTAATTTATGTGTACACCGAACAATGCGGCTTGAATAATATATGATGGTAACCTTTTTCTACATTATATTCAAGTGTTTCACCTAAATTTTTTTTTGTTGATTTTTTCAGTAACCATACATATACTTTTTTAATTTATGTGTACATGCTTTTTTTTAAATGTCAAAATGTGTGCTACTGTATTCGTTTCAAGGACAGCAGACTTCCTCTATACATGTCAATTTTTTTTCCACGCTATCCAACCAGCTTATGTGTTTTTAATTGTGGTGTCGAGGAACACGCTCCTTACACACAAACGAATGGAGAATGTGGACGATGAAACTTTATTTGATTTTTTTAAGCCTGTCGTGATCTAATTTTGCTTGCATGTCTTTTTCTAAAATGATTACTGGGGCAACTACATGTTTTTTTGTCGCAACTAGGGGGGGGGGGGTGGGAGACCTTTGTTTTGTTGGAGGGGGCGACGTCAAAAGACATGGCCCCCAATTTACATGTTCCGCACTAGGGGGCACGTAAAACTGCATGTCTTTCTACATTGGTCGCAACTAGGGGAGGGGACATTTGTTTTCTTGGTCGCAACGCGGGGAGTAGGGGGGGGGCACCTTTTTGTTTTGTCGGAGGGGGAGCCGTCGAGAGACACGGGGGCCCATTTTGCATATCCCACACTAGGCACGTAACTGCATGTCTTCTCTAACTTGGTCGCAACTCGACTACCCTATGTTTTTGTCGATGGGCGCGGCGTCGAGAAACATGGGGGGCCCAGTTGCATGAACCAGACCAGGCACGCAATTGCATGTCTTCTAGCTTGGTCGCAACTAGAGGGATTTTTTTTAGGGAACGTAGTAATTTCAAAAAATTTCCTACGCACACGCAAGATCATGGTGATGCATAGCAACGAGAGGGGAGAGTGTTGTCCACATACCCTCGTAGACCGAAAGCGGAAGCGTTATCACACCGCAGTTGATGTAGTCGTACGTCTTCATGATCCGACCGATCAAGTACCGAACGCACGGCACCTCCGAGTTCTGCACACGTTCAGGTCGATGACGTCCCTCGAACTCCGATCCAGCCGAGTGTTGAGGGAGAGTTTCGTCAGCACGACGGCGTGGTGACGATGATGATGTTCCACCGACGCAGGGCTTCGCCTAAGGTCCGCAACGGTATTATCGAGGTGTAATATGGTGGAGGGGGGCACCGCACACGGCTAAGAGATCTCAAGGATCAATTGTTGTATCTCTGGGGTGCCCCCCTGCCCCCGTATATAAAGGATCAAGGGAGGAGGAGGCCGGCCCTAGGAGGGGGCGCACCAAGTGTGGAGTCCTACTAGGACTCCCTAGTCCTAGTAGGATTCCACCTCCCATATGGAATAGGAAAAGAGGAAGGGAAAAAGAGAAGGAAGGAAGGGGGCGTCCCCCTTCCCTAGTCCAATTCGGACCAAACCAAGGGGAGGGGTGCGGCCACCCTTGAGGCCCTTTTTCTTCTTTCCCGTATGGCCCAATAAGGCCCAATACGTATTCCCGTAACTCTCTGGTACTCCGAAAAATACCCGAATCACTCGGAACCTTTCCGAAGTCCAAATATAGTCGTCCAATATATCGATTTTTACGTCTCGACCATTTCGAGACTCCTCGTCATATCCCCGATCTCATCCGGGACTCCGAACTCCTTCGGTACATCAAAACTCAATAAAACTGTCATCGTAACGTTAAGCGTGCGGACCCTACGGGTTCGAGAACTATGTAGACATGACCGAGACACGTCTCCGGTCAATAACCAATAGCGGGACCTGGATGCCCATATTGGCTCCCACATATTCTACGAAGATCTTTATCGGTCAGACCGCATAACAACATACGTTGTTCCCTTTGTCACCGGTATGTTACTTGCCCGATATTTGACCGTCGGTATCTCGTTACCGGCAAGTCTCTTTACTCGTTCCGTAATACATCATCCCGCAACTAACTCATTAGTCACAATGCTTGCAAGGCTTATAGTGATGTGCATTACCGAGTGGGGCCAGAGATACCTCTCCGATAATCGGAGTGACAAATCATAATCTCGAAATACGCCAACCCAACAAGTACCTTTGGAGACACCTGTAGAGCACCTTTATAATCACCCATTTACGTTGTGACGTTTGGTAGCACACAAAGTGTTCCTCCGGAAAACGGGAGTTGCATAATCTCATAGTCATAGGAACATGTATAAGTCATGAAGAAAGCAATAGCAACATACTAAACGATCGGGTGCTAAGCTAACGGAATGGGTCAAGTCAATCACGTCATTCTCCTAATGAGGTGATCCCGTTAATCAAATGACAACTCATGTCTATGGCTAGGAAACATAACCATCTTTGATTAACGAGCTAGTCAAGTAGAGGCATACTAGTGACACTCTGTTTGTCTATGTATTCACACATGTATTATGTTTCCGGTTAATACAATTCTAGCATGAATAATAAACATTTATCATGATATAAGGAAATAAATAATAACTTAATTATTGCCTCTAGGGCATATTTCCTTCAGTCTCCCACTTGCACTAGAGTCAATAATCTAGTTCACATCGCCATGTGATTTAACATGAATAGTTCACATCACCATGTGATTAACACCCATAGTTCACATTGTTATGTGACCATCAACCAAAGGGTTTACTAGAGTCAGTAATCTAGTTCACATCGCTATGTGATTAACACCCAAAGAGTACTAAGGTGTGATCATGTTTTGCTTGTGAGATAATTTTAGTCAACGGGTCTGTCACATTCAGATCCGTAAGTATTTTGCAAATTTCTATGTCTACAATGCTCTGCATGGAGTTACTCTAGCTAATTGCTCCCACTTTCAATATGTATCTAGACCGAGACTTAGAGTCAAAACTTGCATCGACGTAACCTTTTACGACGAGCCTTTTGTCACTTCCATAATCGAGAAACATATCCTTATTCCAGTAAGGATAATTTTGACCGCTGTCCAGTGATCTACTCCTAGATCACTATTGTACTCCCTTGCCAAAATCAGTGTAGGGTATACAATAGATCTGGTACACAGCATAGGGAATGACTTTCATTCTTTTTCTATCTTCTGCCGTGGTCGGGTTTTGAGTCTTACTCAATTTCACACCTTGTAACATAGGCAAGAAACTCTTTCTTTGACTATTCTATTTTGAACCACTTCAAAATCTTGTTAAGGTATGTACTCATTGAAAAAAAACTTATCAAGCGTCTTGATCTATCTCTATAGATCTTGATGCTCAATATGTAAGCAGCTTTACCGAGGTCTTTCTTTGAAAAACTCCTTTATGCTTTGCAGAATAATTCTACATTATTTCCGATCAACAATATGTCACTTACATATACTTATCAGAAATGTTGTAGTGCTCCCACTCACTTTCTTGTAAATACAGGCTTCACCGCAAGTCTGTATAAAACTATATCCTTTGATCAACTTATCAAAGCGTATATTCCTACTCCGAGATGCTTGCACCAGTCCATAGATGGATCGCTGGAGCTTGCATATTTTGTTAGCACCTTTAGGATTGACAAAACCTTCTGGTTGCATCATATACAACTCTTCTTTAATAAATCCATTAAGGAATGCAGTTTTGTTTATCCATTTGCCAGATTTCATAAAATGCGACAATTGCTAACATGGTTCGGACAGACTTAAGCATCGCTGCGAGTGAGAAAATCTCATCGTAGTCAACACCTTGAACTTTGTCAAAAACCTTTTTCCGACAAGTCTAGCTTTGTAGATAGTGACACTACTATCAGCATCCGTCTTCCTCTTGAAGATCCATTTAATCTCAATGGCTCGCCGATCATTGGGCAAGTCAATCAAAGTCCATACTTTGTTCTTCATACATGGATCTCATCTCAGATTTCATGGCCTCAAGCCATTTTGCGGAATCTGGGCTCACCATCGCTTCTTCATAGTTCGTAGGTTCGTCATGGTCTAGTAACATAACCTCTAGAACAGGATTACCGTACCACTCTGGTGCGGATCTTACTCTGGTTTACCTACGAGGTTTGGTAGTAACTTGATCTGAAGTTACATGATCATCATCATTAACTTCCTCACTAATTGGTGTAGAAGTCACAGGAACAGATTTCTGTGATCCAATAAGCGAGCAGGTACAGTTACCTCATCAAGTTCTACTTTCCTCCCACTCACATCTTTCGAGAGAAACTCCTTCTCTAGAAAGGATCCATACTTAGCAACAAATGTCTTGCCTTCGGTTCTGTGATAGAAGGTGTAACCAACTGTCTCCTTTGGGTATCCTATGAAGACACATTTCTCCGATTTGGGTTTGAGCTTATCAGGATGAAACTTTTTCACATAAGCATCGCAACCCCAAATTTTTAAGAAAGGACAACTTTGGTTTCTTGCCAAACCACAGTTCATAAGGCGTCGTCTCAACGGATTTTGATGGTGCCCTATTTAATGTGAATGCAGTTGTCTCTAATGCATAACCCCCAAAACGATTAGTGGTAAATTGGTAAGAGACATCATAGATTGCACTATATCCAATAAAGTACGGTTATGACGTTCGGACACACCATTATGCTGTGGTGTTCCAGGTGGCGTGAGTAGTGAAACTATTTCACATTGTTTTAACTGAAGGCCAAACTTGTAACTCAAATATTTTACCTCTGCGATCATATCGTAGAAACTTTTATTTTCTTGTTACGATGATTCTCCACTTCACTCTGAAATTCTTTGAACTTTTCAAATGTTTCAGACTTTGTGTTTCATCAAGTAGATATACCTATATCTGCTCAAATCATCTGTGAAGGTCAGAAAATAATGATACCTGCTACGAGACTCAATATTCATCGGACCACATACATCTGTATGTATGATTTCCAACAAATCTGTTGCTCTCTCCATAGTTCCGGAGAACGGCGTTTTAGTCATCTTGCCCATGAGGCACGGTTCGCAAGCATCAAGTGATTCCAAAATCCCATCAGTATGGAGTTTCTTCATGCGCTTTACACCAATATGACCTAAACGGCAGTGCCACAAATAAGTTGCACTATCATTATTAACTTTGCATCTTTTGGCTTCAATATTATGAATATGTGTATCACTACGATCGAGATCCAAGAAACCATTTTCGTTGGTGTGTATGACCATAGAAGGTTTTATTCATGTAAACAGAACAACAATTGTTCTCTAATTTAAATGAATAACCGTATTGCAATAAACATGATCAAATCATATTCATGCTCAACGCAAACACCAAATAACACTTATTTAGTTTCAACACTAATCCCGAAAGTACAGGGAGTGTGCGATGATGATCATATCAATCTTGGAACTACTTCCAACACACATCGTCACCTCGCCTTTTACTAGTCTCTGTTTATTCTGCAACTCCCGTTTTCGAGTTACTACACTTTAGCAACTGAACCAGTATCAATTACCGATGGGTTGCTATAAACACTAGTAAAGTACACATCAATAATCTGTATATCAAATATACCTTTGTTCACTTTTACTAGTCTCTGTTTATTCTGCAACTCCCGTTTCGAGTTACTACTCTTAGCAACTGAACCAGTATCAATTACCGAGGGGTTGCTATAAACACTAGTAAAGTACACATCAATAACCTGTATATCAAGTATACCTTTGTTCACTTTGCCATACTTCTTATCCACCAAATAGTTGGGGTAGTTCCGCTTCCAGTGACCAGTCCCTTTGCAGTAGAAGCACTTAGTCTCAGGCTTAGGACCAGACTTAGGCTTCTTCACTTGAGCAGCAACTTGCTTGCCGTTCTTCTTGAAGTTCCCCTTCTTCCCTTTGCCCTTTTCTTGAAACTAGTGGTCTCATCAACCATCAACACTTGATGTTTTTCTTGATTTCTACCTTCGTCGATTTCAGCATCACGAAGAGCTCGGGAATTCCTTTCGTCATCCCTTGCATACTATAGTTCATCACGAAGTTCTACTAACTTGGTGATGGTGACTAGAGAATTCTGTCAATCACTATTTCATCTGGAAGATTAACTCCCACTTGATTCAAGCGATTGTAGTACCCAGACAATCTGAACACATGCTCACTAGTTGAGCGATTCTCCTCCATCTTTTAGCTATAGAACTTGTTGGAGACTTCATATCTCTCAACTCGGGTATTTGCTTGAAATATTAACTTCAACTCCTGGAACATCTCATATGGTCCATGACGTTCAAAACGTCTTTGAAGTCCCGATTCTAAGCCGTTAAGCATGGTGCACTAAACTATCAAGTAGTCATCATATTGAGCTAGCCAAACGTTCATAACGTCTGCATCTGCTCCTGCAATAGGTCTGTCACCTAGCGGTGCATCAAGGACATAATTTTTCTGTGCAGCAATGAGGATAATCCTCAGATCAGGGATCCAATCCGCATCTTTGCTACTAACATCTTTCAACATAATTTTCTCTAGGAACATATCAAAAATAAAACAGGGAAGCAACAACGCGAGCTATTGATCTACAACATAATTTGCAAAATACTATCAGGACTAAGTTCATGATAAATTCAAGTTCAATTAATCATATTACTTAAGAACTCCCACTTAGATAGACATCCCTCTAATCCTCTAAGTGATCACGTGATCCATATCAACTAAACCATGTCCGATCATCACGTGAGATGGAGTAGTTTCAACGGTGAACATCAATATGTTGATCATATCTACTATATGATTCACGCTCGACCTTTTGGTCTCCGTGTTCCGAGGCCATATCTGTTATATGCTAGGCTCGTCAAGTTTAACCTGAGTATTCCGCGTGCGCAACTGTTTTGCACCCGTTGTATTTGAACGTAGAGCCTATCACACCCGATCATCACGTGGTGTCTCAGCACGAAGAACTTTCGCAACGGTGCATACTCAGGGAGAACACTTATACTTTGATAATTTAGTGAAGGATCATCTTATAATGCTACCGTCAAACAAAGCAAGATAAGATGCATCAAGGATTAACATCACATGCAATCAATATAAGTGATATGATATGGCCATCATCATCTTGTGCTTGCGATCTCCATCTCCGAAGCACCGTGCTTGTGATCTCCATCTCCGAAGCACCGTCATGATCACCATCGTCACCGGCGTGACACCTTGATCTCCATCGTAGCATCGTTGTCGTCTCGTCAATCTTATGCTTCTACGACTATCGCTACCGCTTAGTGATAAAGTAAAGCATTACATGGCGATTGCATTGCATATAATAAAACGACAACCATATGGCTCCTGCCAGTTGCCGATAACTCGGTTACAAAACATGATCATCTCATACAACAAATTATATCACATCATGTCTTGACCATATCACATCACAACATGCCCTGCAAAAACAAGTTAGACGTCCTCTACTTTGTTGTTGCAAGTTTTACGTGGCTGCTACGGGCTTAGCAAGAACCGTTCTTACCTATGCATCAAAACCACAACGATAGTTTGTCAAGTTGGTGCTTTTTTAACCTTCGCAAGGACCGGGCGTAGCCACACTCGGTTCAACTAAAGTGAGAGAGACAGACACCCGCCAGTCACCTTTAAGCAACGAGTGCTCGCAACGGTGAAACCAGTCTCGCGTAAGCGTACGCGTAATGTCGGTCCGGGCCGCTTTATCTCACAATACCGCTGAACCAAAGTATGACATGCTGGTAAGCAGTATGACTTATATCGCCCACAACTCACTTGCGTTCTACTCGTGCATAGCATCAACGCATAAAACCAGGCTCGGATGCCACTGTTAGGGAACGTAGTAATTTCAAAAATTTTCCTACGCACACGCAAGATCATGGTGATGCATAGCAACGAGAGGGGAGAGTGTTGTCCATGTACCCTCGTAGACCGAAAGCGGAAGCGTTATCACAACGCGGTTGATGTAGTCGTATGTCTTCACGATCCGACCGATCAAGTACCGAACGCACGGCACCTCCGAGTTCAGCACACGTTCAGCTCGATGACGTCCCTCGAACTCCGATCCAGCCGAGTGTTGAGGGAGAGTTTCGTCAGCACGACGGCGTGGTGACGATGATGATGTTCCACCGACGCAGGGCTTCGCCTAAGGTCCGCAACGGTATTATCGAGGTGTAATATGGTGGAGGGGGGCACCGCACACGGCTAAGAGATCTCAAGGATCAATTGTTGTATCTCTGGGGTGCCCCCCTGCCCCCGTATATAAAGGATCAAGGGAGGAGGAGGCCGGCCCTAGGAGGGGGCGCACCAAGTGTGGAGTCCTACTAGGACTCCCTAGTCCTAGTAGGATTCCACCTCCCATATGGAATAGGAAAAGAGGAAGGGAAAAAGAGAAGGAAGGAAGGGGGCGTCCCCCTTCCCTAGTCCAATTCGGACCAAACCAAGGGGAGGGGTGCGGCCACCCTTGAGGCCCTTTTTCTTCTTTCCCGTATGGCCCAATAAGGCCCAATACGTATTCCCGTAACTCTCTGGTACTCCGAAAAATACCCGAATCACTCGGAACCTTTCCGAAGTCCAAATATAGTCGTCCAATATATCGATTTTTACGTCTCGACCATTTCGAGACTCCTCGTCATATCCCCGATCTCATCCGGGACTCCGACTTCCTTCGGTACATCAAAACTCAATAAAACTGTCATCGTAACGTTAAGCGTGCGGACCCTACGGGTTCGAGAACTATGTAGACATGACCGAGACACGTCTCCGGTCAATAACCAATAGCGGGACCTGGATGCCCATATTGGCTCCCACATATTCTACGAAGATCTTTATCGGTCAGACCGCATAACAACATACGTTGTTCCCTTTGTCACCGGTATGTTACTTGCCCGAGATTTGATCGTCGGTATCTCGATACCTAGTTCAATCTCGTTACCGGCAAGTCTCTTTACTCGTTCCGTAATACATCATCCCGCAACTAACTCATTAGTCACAATGCTTGCAAGGCTTATAGTGATGTGCATTACCGAGTGGGGCCAGAGATACCTCTCCGATAATCGGAGTGACAAATCCTAATCTCGAAATACGCCAACCCAACAAGTACCTTTGGAGACACCTGTAGAGCACCTTTATAATCACCCATTTACGTTGTGACGTTTGGTAGCACACAAAGTGTTCCTCTGGTAAACGGGAGTTGCATAATCTCATAGTCATAGGAACATGTATAAGTCATGAAGAAAGCAATAGCAACATACTAAACGATCGGGTGCTAAGCTAACGGAATGGGTCAAGTCAATCACGTCATTCTCCTAATGAGGTGATCCCGTTAATCAAATGACAACTCATGTCTATGGCTAGGAAACATAACCATCTTTGATTAACGAGCTAGTCAAGTAGAGGCATACTAGTGACACTCTGTTTGTCTATGTATTCACACATGTATTATGTTTCCGGTTAATACAATTCTAGCATGAATAATAAACATTTATCATGATATAAGGAAATAAATAATAACTTTATTATTGCCTCTAGGGCATATTTCCTTCAATTTTTTCTTGTCGGAAGGGCGCGGCGTAGAGAGAAATGGGGCCCTAGTTGCATCTCCCACACTAGGCACGCAACTGCATGCTTTCTAGCTGGGTTGCAACTTGACTTTCATTTTTTTGTTGGTTGCCGGAGGGGCGGCTTCTAGTTTTCTGGTCCCAACTCGGGGAGGGGGGCAGGTACCCAATTTTTTGTCGAATGGGGCGGCGTCAACAGACATGGGGCCCAGTTGCATGTCCCACACTAGGCACGCAACTGCATGTCTTCTAGCTTGGTCGCAACTAGAGGGTTTTTGTCTTGTCGGTGGGCGCGGCGTCGAGAGACATGGGGGGCCCAGTTGCATGTCCCAGACCAGGCACGCAATTGCATGTCTTCTAGCTTGGTCGCAACTAGAGGGATTTTTTCTTGTCGGAAGGGCGCGACGCCGAGAGACATGGGGCCCTAGTTGCATCTCCCACACTAGGCACACAACTGCATGCCTTCTAGCTGGGTTGCAACTTGACTTCCATTTTTTGTTGGTTGCCGGAGGGGCGGCTTCTAATTTTCTGGTCCCAACTCGGGGAGGAGGGCAGGTACCCAATTTTTTGTCGAATGGGGCGGCGTCAACAGACATGGGGCCCAGTTGCATGTCCCACACCAGGCACGCAACTGCATGTCTTCTAGCTTGGTCGCAACTAGAGGGCTTTTGTCTTGTCGATGGGCGCGGCGTCGAGAGACATGGGGGGCCCAGTTGCATGTCCCAGACCAGGCACGCAATTGCATGTCTTCTAGCTTGGTCGCAACTCGACTTCCATTTTTGTTGTTTGCCGGAGGGGCGGCTTATTGTTTTTTGGTCGCAACTCGGGGATGGGGGGGGGGTACCCGGAGCGGCGTCAAGAGACATGGGGCCCAGTTGCATGTCCCACACTAGGCACACAACTGTATGTCTTCTAGCTGGGTTGCAACTTGACTTCCATTTTTGTTGGTTGCCGGAGGGGCGGCTTCTAGTTTTCTGGTCCCAACTCGGGGGAGGGGGGAAGGTAACTTTTGTTTTGTCGAATGGGACGGCGTCAACAGACATGGGCCCAGTTGCATGTCCCACACCAGGCATGCAACTGCATGTCTTCTAGCTTGGTCGCAACTAGAGGGATTTTTTCTTGTCGGAAGGGCGCGGCGTCGAAGAGACATGGGGCCCGAGTTGCATCTCCCACACTAGGACACACAACTGCATATCTTCTAGCTTGGTCGCAACTTGACTTTTCCATTTTTTTATGATTTTTCGGAGGGGCGGCTTCTAGTTTTTAGGTTGCAACTCGGGGGGTGAGAGTACTTTTTGTTTTGTCGAATGGGGCGGCGTCGAGAGACATCGGGCGTAGTTGCATGTCCCACGCCAAGCACGCAACTGCATGTCTTCTAGTTTGTTCGCAACTAGGAGGGGCTTTGTTTTGTCGGAGGGGGCGGCGTCAAGAGACATGGGAACTAGTTGCATGCCCACACCAGGCACGCAACTGCATGTCTTCTAGCTTTGGTCACAACTAAGGGGGGGCTTTGTTTTGTTGGAGGGGGCAGCATTGAGCGACATCGGGCCCAGTTGCATGTCCAACTATACTCATGCAACTGCATGTCTTTCTAGCTTGGTCAGAACTTAGTGTCTTCCAACTTAGTTGCAATTAGGGGCCTTTGTTTTACCGGAGAGGGTGACAATAAGAGAGGGCAACAACTAGTCATGCAATTGCAAGCGTTGTCCCCCGGAGTATAACTACATGTTCTTTTACAAACAATTTTTTTCTCAAACTAGACCTTTTTTGCTTGGTCGGAAGGGGGCAGCTCCCTCGTGAATCCTCTACCCTCACTATGTGTCATACGAGCACCATAACACCGCTGTTTTAAACCACGCTCGCAAACACAAATCAAGCATGCTCTACTCTCACTGTGTAGAGGATTTATTAAAAAGTAATATTCATATACATTTGTTTACTTTCTTCTTTTTGCATTTTTTGTTTTCCCAAGGATTTAAGAAAAAATAATATTTTTTGTATCTTATTCTAACAGTGGAGCTCATTTTCTCAAAAATAAAAGGAGCATATTAAGGAAGAAGAGTTACTTGTCCAGATCCTCGGACACATTTTTTAATACTTTTTTGTGAAGGAAAGGAGTTTTTTTCGAAACGGAGGCAAAGATTTGTCCTATCGATTAATTAAGCAGAGATAATTGCCCAACAAATCAACGGAAAATAGTGACTATACACGGTGTGCTGCTGTTTTCTATTTTTTTCTTTTTTTAAGTCTCCGGAATGTGGACCCAGGCTCTACTTCTTTCTAGAGGTCACCCAACGGCACATAGAAACAGAGAGAGAACGGGAAAGGAAGGAAGCCGCATCACGGGGGCGGTCACATCCAAGGTTTCCGGGGCGGAAGTCGCCAGCGATGAGATGCTCGTCGACGCCCGCGGCGAGATGCTCGGTGGCGCCCCTCCAGAGTCCTTGCGCCCCGCTGATGAGGTGAGCTACGGTCCCTTTTCCCCTCTCTCCCCTCCACCCCACACAATCGCGCTCCCGTTTGCGTGTACGCGAGGCGAAATCGAGCTGCGGATGTCCATTTTCTGCAGTATAGGATTCATAATTTGTTGAGAATCATGATTCCGTGAGGGAATTGCAAGTCTAGAAGAGGGATTTTGGTGTGTTTTCGTGCAGCGGCATGGGGGGGGGGGGGGGAACTAGCGTGGTCGGCCGTGAGGTGAAATGGGCGCCGGTGGTGCTGCCCGACGAGAAGGTGTCAGGGGCAGCGTGGCCGTCTTCTCCATCGTTCTCCGGCGGCACCCCGGCCAGTGCCACGCCCGGTCAGCAGGATGGGGAACTTAGTAGGACTATGTCTGAATTTTATTATGTGCTCTATGAGAGCGTCAGTCTAATTCTGTTCACTGTCAGAAGGCATTCTGTTTGTTTGTGTTTTTTCTGAACTTAACATGTGGGAGCTGCTCAGATACAACGACAACTAATCAATTTAGAGAGCGGGGACACGAATCATGGACAGATATGTATGCATGTTTTTGCAGTTTGCTGCTTGTTTTTTAGTTTTGCCATCTTGATATGCGGCGTCAAGTCTAGTCCCCTTGCAGAATTTGCCAACTGGAATTGGAGCAAAATGATTCCTGTACTTGAACAATGTTTGTGCACTCTGTTGCCTGAAAATTCAGAGTTTGTGTACTTGAACATGTTTTTATCTGTACTTATGTTTTGAACAAGATATATCTGTGATTCACAAGTAAATGATGGCACCAGAACTGCTAGTATATAGCAGAATTTAGCAGTTTTGTAGTCCCCTCGCTGAATTCACGCAAACTGGAATATGTTTTGCATCTTGTCCCCTGGCTGAATTCGCTAACTGGAATATGTTGCGTCTAGTCCCCTTGTCTAGTCATTCAGTGATTTGTGAGCATGGGAGGGATTTTGTATTTTGTTGAGATTGCGTTTTAGGAGAATGTACGCACCTAAGAACGTTTTACAATTTAGGTCTGCACAATTTGGTTGCAAACATCCTCCCTGATTTGGAAGCAAAACATTCAGTCGGATTGATGCGTACAGAGATGGGGACACAGGTACAACAGGCCTGACGAACAGCAAAAACCCAGCAGAAAGCCCATACAACAGTAGCAGCTTGTTGGTCCAGCCTCAACCACGACAAACAAAGTGAGAAGCCCAGCCCAAAGTAACAAACAAACAAACAGGGGGAAAACGAAATAAGCCCAGGTGCTAAGCCGTTTCAACCCAGCAGAAACAGAGCTACTTAACAGGCCTAATCTGCATGCGATGACGTCAGCCGACTGAGACTTCGCGAAGTCTCAGTCGACTGAGACCTAGACACTCCCAATATTTAATGATTCTGGTAATCTTGTTACGAGGCTACCACGTACTCTTGTAGTATATGTTGTCTATAGTAATCTCGTTGCCCGCTGGCAGACATCACTCCTTGGCACTTTAATCTCTATGGTAATGTAGTTACTAGGTTGTGCCACATAATACTGTATAAGTAATCTTCAAAAGGCATTTACGTATCAAAAATAGTAATATTGTCAGGGTGTACCATATCATGCACCACTTAGCCTTGTAATTGGTCTGGTAACCTATTTACTAGGCTACTACGTACAAAGGTAATGAGCAAATCTAGTTTTACTACTAGTTAGTCCTTATTACTCAGCTGGTCAATCCTATAGTAAAAAAATCCACTACGATTACTCTAGATAGATGGTTCATTACGGTTGGTTTGCTAGCCTACAGGTGTGCCGCTCAACCAATCAAGCGGGTGGACATGCTAATGATCGATGGTAAAATCGCATGCCAGAAAAAGTAACGACACTTAATTGATTACTAGATGCCACACACAGTTCTTGAAAGTATAGTAATGAAATTGAATGCGTTACCATAAGCCTTCCAAATCAACCAACCGGCTTTTATTTCAGAGATGTGGTCGTAAACTAAGTAAGGTACATAGTAATGCTCCAATGAAAACTATTGTCAGAACGTTGCATCTAGTAATGCTTGAGAACAAAATCAACATAGTAAAATAATTTACTAATACAATATTATTTTACAATAAGAGCACGATAATTTCCTGATCAATTAAACAGAGAATCTGAGTGGTAATCGGTTTACTATGTTGTACCACTTGTGTCCAGATATTTACGATCAAACCAGATCGTGGTGCATGCAGGTGGGTTTGGTCTCTCAGCCGTCTAAGGATTAGACATGTCGACAGTTAGGAGCGCTTAGAGAGGGTGCGGCGCGTAGAATAAGGTGATCTGCGCTCAGATGATCTGTGATCGTGGTGCACTTTAGCCGTCTATATATATATATACCACCACTTGTGTTTTATACGTTGTATGTAGTATCTGTCGAAACCAAGAGTATGTATGTGTAGTATGTAGTATATATCAATGATTAGGTAGTATATATATTAATTTTTGGATAGTATGTATGTTTTGAGTATGCTCTTTTTTATGTACAAATATGCATGTATTTCAAAAATATAATAAAAACTATGAACTCATATGCAATTTTTTCATGTAACTTGCTTTGAAATATCTTAGATATAGTATATGAACATATTTCAAATAATAAAATAGTATATAAAGTACATGGTAGTATATGAAATATGTGGAGTAACTACCACCGGGTGGTAGGATATATTCATCACCCAGGGTGCAGAATAAATTATTCTTCACCCGAGGTAATCTTACGATCATTTCATAGTTAAATTACATTTTGAATTCAAATAGTTACATTCTTATTGATTCACTACGTAAATTTGGCATAAAAAATAAAAATATAGGGCATAAGACAAGAAATTTGCAGTTTATGTGTATTTTACACTATGTTTTTACGTTTGTAATTTTACATAACATAAAATATTTTTTACGACGATTATATTTTTTCTTACGATCTCTTTTTACGTCAGAAATAAGACAAAACTTACGAAACGTAAAATTACGATGCATTGATGGTAAAATAGAGGGGGGTGAAGAATAACTATTCCTCATCCAGGATGACGAATAGTCAATCCCTATATATATATATATATATATATATATATATATATATATATATATATATATATATAACGATACGCATTTGTAAAACACGATGAACGTTTCAATATATGATGCAATGAACATCTTTTTAATTATACGATGTGATGAACATTTTCTTAATATGGTATAACCCCCTTTTTAGCGCTTCGAAGTAGCCGGCTGAAAAGGGAAATATTTTGTCCTCCAATCTATAAATGGAAATAGTTTGTGAAAGAAATATGCCCTAAAGGCAATAATAAAGTTATTATTTATTTCCTTATATCATGATAAATGTTTATTATTCATGCTAGAATTGTATTAACCGCAAACATAATACAATTGTGAATACATAGACAAACAGAGTGTCACTAGTATGCCTCTACTTGACTAGCTCGTTAATCAAAGATGGTTATGTTTCCTAGCCATAGACATGAGTTGTCATTTGATTAACGGGATGACCTCATTAGGAGAATGACGTGATTGACTTGACCCATTCCGTTAGCTTAGCACCCGATCGTTTAGTATGTTGTTATTGCTTTCTTCATGACTTATACATGTTCCTATGACTATGAGATTATGCAACTCCCGTTTACCGGAGGAACACTTTGTGTGCTACCAAACGTCACAACGTAAATGGGTGATTATAAAGGTGCTCTACAGGTGTCTCCAAAGGTACTTGTTGGGTTGGCGTATTTCGAGATTAGGATTTGTCGCTCCAATTGTCGGAGAAGTATCTCTGGGCCCACTCGGTAATGCACATCACTATAAGCCTTGCAAGCATTGTGACTAATGAGTTAGTTGCGGGATGATGTGTTATGGAACGAGTAAAGAGACTTGCCGGTAACGAGATTGAACTAGGTATCGAGATACCGACGATCAAATCTCGGGCAAGTAACATATCGGTGACAAAGGGAACAACGTATGTTGTTATGCGGTCTGACCGATAAAGATCTTCGTAGAATATGTGGGAGCCAATATGGGCATCCAGGTCCCGCTATTGGTTATTGACCGGAGACGTGTCTCGGTCATGTCTACATAGTTCTCGAACCCGTAGGGTCCGCACGCTTAACGTTACGATGACAGTTTTATTGAGTTTTGATGTACCGAAGGAGTTCGGAGTCCCGGATGAGATCGGGGATATGACGAGGAGTCTCGAAATGGTCGAGACGTAAAAATCGATATATTGGACGACTATATTCGGACTTCGGAAAGGTTCCGAGTGATTCGGATATTTTTCGGAGTACCGGAGAGTTACGGGAATTCGTATTGGGCCTTAATGGGCCATACGGGAAAGGAGAGAAAGGCCTCAAAAGGTGGCCGCACCCCTCCCCATGGTCTGGTCCGAATTGGACTAGGGAAGGGGGGCGCACCCTTCCTTCTTTCTCCTTCCCCCTTCCCTTCTCCTACTCCCACAAGGAAAGGAGGTGTCCTACTCCCGGTGGGAGTAGGAATCCCCCCTATGGCGCGCCTCTCCCCTTGGCCGGCTGCCTCCCCCTTGCTCCTTTATATACGGGGGCAAGGGGGCACTCCAGAGACACAACAATTGATCCTTGAGATCTCTTAGCCGTGTGCGGTGCCCCCCTCCACCATATTACACCTCGATAATACCGTTGCGGAGCTTAGGCGAAGCCCTGTGTCGGTGGAACATCATCATCTTCACCACGCCGTCGTGTTGACGAAACTCTCCCTCAACACTCGGCTGGATCGGAGTTCGAGAGACGTCATCGAGCTGAACGTGTGTAGAACTCGGAGGTGCCGTACGTTCGGTACTTGATCGGTCGGATCGTGAAGACGTACGACTACATCAACCGCGTTGTGATAACGCTTCCGCTGTCGGTCTACGAGGGTACGTGGACAACACTCTGCCCTCTCGTTGCTGTGCATCACCATGATCTTGCGTGTGCGTAGGAATTTTTTTAAAATTACTACGTTCCCCAACAGTTTGTTCCCCTAATCCATATTAGTAAAAGTGTGAACAAGTGTGAATTAGGGGGAACAAACTATTTCCATTTATAGATGGGAGGACAAAATATTTCCGTTTTCAGCCGGCCAGTCCGAAGCGCTAAAAAGGGGTTATACCATATTAAGAAAATGTTCATCACATCGTATAATTAAAAAGATGTCCTCCAATCTATAAATGGAAATAGGAGTGTGAACAGATTTTTTTGCAAAGCACCCATGTGAACAAGTGTGAACACACTTAAATTGAGTTTTCAAATTAAAAAAATCATAACTTTCAAACCGCACATGGAAAGTGAGATCCGTTTTCACCGTTGGAACTCTCGCGACGTACTCTTCGAAACTAGATCCCGCATGGATATGTTTCGATGAATTTTTTGTGTGCAATTCAGTCCCCGTTTTGTGTAACTGTATAATAGTGAATGTGCAACTATTGATAATGGATGTGCATCTTTTCACCTACCCCGTGGACGTGCCGTTTTCATTGATGGCACCTCCACCCCCAAACTAACTCCTTCCAGTGAGATGTGCAACTTTGTTTCTGCCCGTGGATGTGCTTCCACTATTTGACTGCATTAGCCAACTTCCTACAAGTGGATGTGCACCTTTGGATACTGCCACGACCAACTGTCTAACAGTGATGTACAACTTTATTTTGTATCCCCGTGAATGTGTAGTTTCCCTGCTAGCACCTAGGCCAAACCACCCCTTCTAGTGAGATGTATAACTTTAGCATCCTGTCTATATGGAATTTTTCACTACCCTCATGAATGTGGAGTTTTCACCATCCAACTATCTTGCATGTGAGATGTGCAACTTGATATGTTGCCTAGGCCAAACTGCCTAGTATACTTGTGCAACTTCGTCTGTTGCCCCTGCTAGCTGAAACTACATATCCACAACAAGGGAGGAGAAGGATTTGCACATCGACTAATAGGCAGTTGGCGTGAACAACAAACTAAGTTGCACATAGCACTAGTAGGGGTGGGGCAGGGTGTGCCAAGAATGAAAAACTACACATCCACGAGTAGGGACGACGGTTGCACATCAACTACTAGAGGTTGTTGGCCGGGGCAGTAGACTAGTTGCACATTACGTTATCATGGTTGTTAGGTTGCAACTTCATAGGAAGTTGGATCATGCAACTCGAAGAAACAAGTTTTTAAAAAAGTTGCATCATTCAGTACTAAAGTTGCATAATGCAGTACTAAAATTGCACCATATATCACCAAAGTTGGCATTCAAAAAATTTCATCGAAACATACTCATGCGGGATCTAGTTTTAAAGATATCGCCGCGAGGAATCCACGGTGAAGACGGATCCGAATTTTGATGTGCGGTTTGAAAAATATGACTTTTAAAAATTTTGAAAACCCAAAGTAAACACACATTCACACCCATCAGACAAGGAATCTCTTACTCACATGAATATTCCATTACTATGTGCCACGTCACGCATAAAGACAAAAATTTGGACCACAAAACTGCATGCACGTATATGTGAGAACCGGCCGCTCAATTTCACTAATCAGTGCGTTCACACTTTTTAGAATTCATGATATTTTATTTGTCCAATATTAACTGTGTGTAACATATATTTATAAGACTTATCCTTCTATTTTACTGTTATAAATTTTTCTCTCTCTTCATCTTAGTATTGAGCACCATAAGCTGAAAATCATAGTTAAATTTGTCACAAGAATAAATAAGGACTCACAACAGCAAGCGGGACATAATACATGTAAAGTAATCAAAAAATATTGTTCAAATACAAAGTTCATATCGTTATAGTACAAATAAAAAGAATGGGCCCTCGGCGTTGCTTGAGGCTACGATGGCCCGAAGAATACACGAGATCTGAAAAGAGATAAAAGAAATACGAAAAAAATATACAAAAAAACGAAGCTGCGCAAAGTACAAAATGGTGTACTCATGCCATTTGAATCAAATGATATACTTACTCCGTTCAAAAAAGCTTGTCCCTCAAATGGATGTATCTAGCACCAAGTTAGTGAGACGGGACAAGCTTTTTTGGACGGAGGTAGTAGTAGTGTAGCGGCGGCGGTGGCGCGCTGTGAACGGCTTGTCACGGGTTCAAATACCTATGGGTGCACGTTCTTTTATTTTTCCTAAAAGACCCTTTTCTGTCAAATAAGGGATATATGCGTGATTAAATAAAAAGTAAGGATGTTTTCCACAAAAGAACATGCTGACTAAATAAAAAGTAAGGATGTTTTCCACAAAAGAACATGCCACGTCAGCTTCTGACAGGCGGGCCCCTATTGCCAGATACCTATATGCGATTTAGACTATTTTATAACAAACTGCCTCAAATATGGAACTACCATGCAAAAATTACAGAAAGTGATAATTGTGGTACCTCCATGCAATTAGCTCATCCATCGTATGCAAAGAGTGAAAAGAAAAGATGTCACATAACAAAGTCATTGCAAATTGTTTAGGTGTGGGAGTTGCATTGGTTCGACATACCTACAAAGACAGAAAAGAGACAAGGCTGTGTTTGACAACAAAGTAATGCAAAAACTGTAGTATTGGAAAACTACTGGTACTGGATACCATAGTTTTCACATATCAAAGTATTTTGTAGTATTGAGAATACTATGACCTGTTTGGCTGGGCCCATTTACAACGACGTAAATTAGCTAGATAGCTGTTTCATAGTTGTAACATGCACGTTCTTAGCTGGCCTTCCAAACTGAGCGCAAGCGGACCGACCAGATGCGCGGGGCGTAGGAGGATAGAAGGAGGAGCGCAAGCGGAAGTACGATGAACATCTTTTTGCCTTCTCTTGGTTTGTCCATGGCCAACGATCTCAAACAGAGAGCGCCAGCAAGCGAGGAAGGCGATAGCAGACAGATTTGTTTTCTTCGCTTGCTCTGTTTAAAAATATGAGGTTGTGGGTTCTTTTTTTAATACAAAGGATGCACTTTTGGCAATACTGCAGTTTTAAATACCATAGTTTTTTGGGTCTGCCAAACATCTTACAGTAATTAAAACCGTAGTAATTTAGAAAACTGTAGTATTCCTATAAGGGCAGTGATACGCGCCGGCGCACCGGCCCAAATTTGGGCCGGTCAGCCTGCAGCCGTGCGATCTGGCAGGCAGGAGCCGTCCAATCCCCCCTCCCCCACATCATATCATCTTCTTCCTCTCTCCCCACGCTTCAGATCCATTCGGCGCGATGTGTCCCTGCCCCAGCCACCTCGTGCGTGTGCTCCGGCGAGAATAGGAAGCATCCACGTCCTCTCCCTTGCCGTCGCAACACCCCCGTCCTCTCCCTCTCCGTCGCCGCTCATGCGCCCACAGACTCGTCCCCCGGTTGAAGCTTTTTTAGCCTCTGGTTGAAGCTTTTGTTACGCCGGTTGAAGCATTTTTTCACAGGTGAAGCTTTTTCATGGGGGTTGAAGCTTTTTCCACTATGCCTGTTGAAGCTTTTTCCGCCACCGGTTGTAACTTCTCCTTGATGAGTTGAAGCTTTTTTCCATGTCAGGTTGAACCATCGGCGCCCGTCGTCTGCCACGCATGTAGCAAAAAAGTCGCCGGTGGTAGCAAAAACAGGATGTGGTTGTAGCAAAAAAAGGATGTGGTTGTAACATTCCCTGTCTGCCGCTTGTAGTTTGTCGCGCTGCCAGTTCTAGCATCGCCGGCTGCCGGTTGTAGCAAAAAGAAACTCCGGTTGTAACAAAACGGCGACACGGTGGTAGCAAAACTGTGACGCCGGTGGTGCGTTCTAGCAAAGCAAGACTTTTCAGTTGCCGGTAGTAGCTTATTTTGCAGGCGGTTGTAGCTTTTTTTGCTGCTAGTTCCAGCAAATTTTGTCGCTGGTTGCAACTCCTGTACTGGCGACAGTCACCGCGCCCATCATCGTCGCAGCGCATCGAGGTTCCCCGCTCGAAGCATCCGTGTGCGATGGTTCCAGCAACAACGGGCGCCGGTTCCAGCATCCAACGCGCTTCTTCGTGATGCGCCCCGTCGCAACACCGATGCTCCGTTGGCTCCATGAATGGCGCAAGGTGGTTCCATCACAAACACATGTTGGATCCAGCAAAAAAACATGCTGGTTCCAGCATCCACCTCTTGGGATCCATGGCGGAGTACTATATGGAGGAGAGAGGCGCAACACGAACAAAAGCTTGATCACAATCAAGTGGATCCATGGTGGGTTTCTGTGAGGAAGAGGGAGGGGAAGAGAACTATTGGAGAAGATGCGAAGGAAGAAGAAGAAGAAACGAAAAGGAACGAGTGGATGTGTCGCTCCCTTCGTGAGTGGATAAGAAAACGATTGGTGGCCCACCAGTATTCGCGAGCGAGCGCGACCGGCCCAATGTTCGGCCGGTGCGCCGATTACAAACGTTTCCCTTCCTATAATACTTAGAAAAAAATGAGCTATCAAACGAGATGTGAAATAGTTAAATCTATGAGACTTGACATACCCAAAAAATTAATAAGAGCCGAGTGGATGGAAAATTTCCTCTGGTTGTCATGAAAAAGTACAATTTTTAAAGATCCAAAATCTCCATACGTCATGTAAAAATTGCTCGAAATTCGTAGGTAATTTTCCGAATAGAGTAAGGTATTGTAAAAGTCTGCATTATTATTGATATAGCAAAAAGTGAACCCTTACACGATTTAACCCGACGACCGCAAGCCATTATGGCTAGACTCACACAGAAATCAAATCACCAAACAGCAAACCCGATAAACAAACTAAACTCTATGGAGATCGGCTTAGAAGCCGTGGACCTTGATGCACTCGGTCTTGGCGAGGCCGGCCTTGGCGAGGAAGCCGGCAACGCGCTCGCGGTGGTCGCCCTGCAGCTGGATGACGTTGCCGAGCTCCTTGTCCTCGACGACGGTGCCGTTGCAGCAGAGCTCCCGCTTGAGGTCCCGCAGCACCTTGGCGTAGTTGTAGCTGGCGCTGAGCCCCTGCACCGTGGTCAGCGTCTTCTTGCCATTGCGCTGCTGCACGCGGAGGTGCACGTAGGCGTCGTCGACCCCGGCGCCGCCCCCGGCAGCGTCGTCGGCGCGCGCGTCGGCGAACGGGTCGAACGAGGAGGGCGGGAGCGCGTCGTTGTCGGCGAACGGGTCGGGGGCGCCGCCTGCGGGCATGAACCCCCCTGGCCAGCTTCTGCCGGTGGCGCAACGAGGTACCTGTCCTTGCCCTTGGCCTTGCCGCTCTTCCTCGCCGGCACCGCCTTGCTGGCCGCGGCCTTCTTGTTCTTGGTCTTCTTGGTGTCCTCCTCCTCGTCGGAGGACGAGGCGCCGCCCGCGGCCCACCTGTCCGACGCGAACGGCGGCGGTGGCGACACCTTGGCGCGTTGCTCCAACTCCGGCGGAGCCACGTTGGTGTTGCTCTTGATCGACGAAGGCGACGACACGGCGGCGGGTGTGGGGGCTCTGGCGCTCGAGATCGCTTGAGGCTTGGTGTTCGTTTTTCTCTGTATATGCTCCTGGTGGGAGGCCGCGGCGGGGTATTTATGGGTGGATTGGTGGAATCGATCGAGTGGGTTCGTGCGGGACACGGAAGCAGAGCCGGAAAAAGTCCAAAATAAACCCTAAACTCGTAGACCCTAGCTAAATCAAACCCTCAACTCCTAATCCCGGTAATCAGCACTCTCAACTCTCCAATCCCGGTCCAAAATGAACCCTGAGCCCACTTCCAAACAGGGATTGATGAGGTGGCAGACCAAAACTGGGATCGGTGGGTGTTGGCCGCGTTGCGGAGAAAAGTTGGGCCGGCCCATAAGGCCCAGAGCATCCACGCAAGGGGCAGTCCATCCCCACTCGCGGCGTCCCCTGAAATTCCCCTGCTCGAGCGGCGACAATGGCGACGGGCGGGTGATCGGCTCCGGCGGCAGCGATCGTGACGGCTTGACGACGAGCGACGTCAAAGGTACGGTCTCCGACCTCCTCCTCCTCCTATGGCTGCAATTGAAGCTCTGACTGCACTGTTACTATTAGGGTTTCAGAGAGAAAAATTGGGGATTTTCTGCGATTAGAGAGTTAGGGTTTTTGGCGATTTTCTATTCGTTTTTGTCAGTCCAATTGCTCGGATTAGCACAATGTAGTGATATACTCTTGTTTGTTGCAGCTCAATCATGGACCCTAGTGAGATTTTGAATGTCAGGTTTCATTTTGGGGGCCAGTTCATCCACATTGGTCCTGTTTTGGATTATGTGGGGGGAGATGAAGCACTTTCATTGATTGAGAGGGACAAGTTGTCATTGTTTGAAGTTCAAGGGCATTTGAAAGACCATCTGGAGTTCAAGGAATTGATGAAGTTGTATTTTCATGTTCCTAGGAAAGAACTAGCTGATGGTTTGAGGTTTTTGTTTGATGACAGTGGTTGTGCTAGCATGTCAGACTACATTTGTGTTGGAGATGTAGCTGATATTTATGTGGAATACCATGGGGAGCAGGACAGTGAGAGTAGCAGCAGTGCTAGTGATTATGAGAATGAGATTGTTGATGTTGATATGGATGATGATGAAGCTGAAGAACCTGACATGGTCATTACTGCAGAACCAGATGATAATGGTGTGCTCACTCAAATGAACAACATCCAATTTGAGCATCCTAGGGCAAGCAAAACCACAGTGGCAAATGAGGTTGATGCAGTGGCAGGAACTCAGTTGATATTTTCTCAAATATGCGGTCCAGATGAAGTGCCAGATGCAGTGCATTTTTAGAGCAATTTGAGGACAGATGCAGTGAACTTTCAAAGGAATGTGAGGACAGAGGAAGTGAAGGATCAGAGCAACAACCCAGCAGATCAAGTGAATGTTGAGAGCAACAATGCAGTTTCAGCTAGTGATTCTGAAGAAGATACAAAGTACATACCACACAGTGAGGACAGTGGAGAAAATTCAGAGGTTGTTGAGCTCAGAAGGCATGCTAGAAAATTTAAGAAGAGGATGAGAGATACAAAGAGTTGGCTTGCAGGTGATTCAACAGCTCCTATTCCTATTGACTTAATTGCAAATATGGAAGATCAGTTAGAGGGAGAGGAGAAACAGTGGGGCTATGACTCATCTGATGAGGATTATTCTTATGATGAAGATTCTGATGGGCACATGGTGAGGAGGAAGAGCCAGTATCCAAGATACAATAATGACTCAGAAATTCCACACTTTGCATTGACAATGGTATTCAGGAGCAAGAATCAGCTTGTGAAAGCATTGAAGAAATATGGGATTGTGACCAAAAGAAGCATTGTGTTCTTGAAGTCAGAGAGTAACAGAGTTAGGGCTAAGTGTGGATGGCCTGGCTGCCCTTGGCTTATTTATGGAGCCAAAACCTCAAGAACAAGCAGGTTTCAAATCATAACATTTAATGATGAGCACCATTGTGCACAAAACAGGGAGAACAGACTTGTGATAGCTAAGGTTATTGCTGAAAGATATGAGCACTTCATTTTAGCTAATCCAATGTGGAAAATTGAGAGCATGAAAGCAACAGTTCTTCAGGACATGTTTGCTGATGTATCAACTTCTAAGTGCAAGCATGTAAAAGCTTGTCATGGACAAGTTAAGGGCTGGAATGAAGAATGAATACACCAGGGTTTTTGATTATCAGCTGGAGCTACTTAGAAGTAATCCTGGAAGCACTGTTGCAGTCTGTTTGGATCCAACAAACATGGAACAGAACATATTTCAGAGTTTCTATGTCTGCTTTAATGCACTGAAGTTGGGATTTAAGGCTGGCTGCAGGAAAGTGATTGGTTTAGATGGTTGTTTTTTTAAAGGTGATGTCAAAGGAGAGCTATTGTGTGCTGTTGCAAGAGATGCAAACAACCAAATGTATCCAGTGGCATGGGCAGTTGTTGAGAGGGAAACTAATGATACATGGAAGTGGTTCATTGCCCTGCTTATTAAAGATCTTGAGATTAATGACAATGGAGCTGGCTGGGTGTTCATTTCAGATCAGCAGAAGGGACTGATAAATGCAATGAAGGATTATTTGCCAAATGCAGAGCACAGAATGTGTGCTAGGCATATCTATGCCAACTGGAGGAAGAAGCATAGGGAACATCAGTGGCAGAGGAAGTTCTGGGCAGTTGCCAAAGCAGCAAACAAGCAGGACTTCAACTACTATAAAGCAAAGCTTGCCCAAGAAACTCCAGAAGGTGCAAAAGACATCATGAGAACAGAGCCAGTGCACTGGGCAAGGGCTTTTTTTCCAGTGGAATCCAATTGTGAGTCTGTTGATAATAATTTGTGTGAATCCTTCAATCATGCAATTGTTGAAGCAAGGTTTTATCCAATAATTTCAATGCAAGAAAAATAAGGAAAAAGGTTATGGTTAGAATTCAGGAACAAAGGGAAAAAGGTCAGAACTTCCATGGAAAAATATGTCCAAGTGCATTCAAGAAATTGAAGAGCAACATAGCAAGAACACAGTTCATGGAAGTACTTTGGAATGGCAAAGATGGATTTGAAGTGAAACATGTCACTGGGAGAAAAAGGCAGTACACAGTGAGTCTTGACAACTGGACATGTTCATGTGGCTACTTCCAGCTAGCAGGTCTACCTTGTTCCCATGCAATAACAGCTATCTACAAGTGTGGAAAAAAGTGGAAGATTTCATTGCCCCTTGCTCCAGCATATGCAACCATACCAGATAGCATGCCAGGCAGGCCTAAGAATAATGATAGAAGGAGAGAAGAAAGTGAGAAACCTAAGCCTAGCAAAAAAATGACCAAGCATGGCACTGTAATTATTTGCTCAATGTGTGGCACTGCTGGACACAACAAAACAGGTTGCAAGCAAAACCCATACAGAGGCAAAAAGAAGAAGACTACCAAAAAAAAGGGACACAACAAAGGTGAGTTTTATTTTTTCCATGCATTTCTCTGGATTTAAATGATTTAAGTTGGTTCTCTGCAATTTAAATTATCTAAGTTAACATCACTTCAAATATTTTGACATGTAGCAAACTGGAGCTAGTGCACCTGCTACTGGCCCAATAACAGCATTTGCAGCAGCTACTGCCCCAGCAAGAACTTTTGCAACAACTACTGCCCAAGCAAGAGCCTCTACACCAGCCACTGGACAAGCAAGAGCATCTGCAGCAGCCACTGCCCCAGGAAGAGCATCTGCACCAGCCACTGGCCAAGCAAGAGCATCTGCAGCAGCCATTGCCCCAGGAAGAGCATCTGCATTTAAGCCCCCAAGAGCAAGAGCTGGCCAAACAAGTGCACAACCTGGGCCATCTAATGGCTATAAGAGAAAAAGAGCTCATGCATCATCTATTCCTAGCTTCAAGTACTTTACTACTAGTGGCAATGTGTAATCTTGCCTAGTTTCATTTGTTGCAAACATTAAGGTTGTGTTGCAACAGAAATCTTTTGCAATGCCAGGCATATTAAGGCTATGGTCCTAGCTTTTGTAATCTATTTGCAAACATGGATTTGATGTTGCAGATTCTATCTACTTATAATGTCAAAGATATTTGCTAGAATTTTCTTATGATGTTGTTTGCAAATGCTCAGGGTAAATGATATTTGCTATAATTTTCTTATTACAATTGGCAGCAAATGCAAATGCTATCTTATATTGTGTACATTCCAATGATCAGAGAAGTAATATATAACTTGGTTGCAATTGACTGCCAGATCACAAATTTCATTCCATACATTGCATTTCAAACAGAGTTCCACAACTGGACAGATAATTGGAATGATCCGTACAGATAATTGGAATGATCCATACAGATAATTGGAATGACAGATAATTGCATTGCATACAAGATCCATACATTGCGCGTGCATACACTTGTGAGATCACAGCAACTTGACATTCAGTTCACTACAAATTTCCCTAGCACTAAACCAAGCACAAAGACAATCAGGACAAATATCACATTCATATACTTGCTCTTCATTGCATCTATTTCTTCATTCTTCAACCTCAACTACTATTGCAGAGACATAGCCAGCATTTCACCTCCTGCTTCATCCTCACTCATAGCCACAGCTGCAAATGCATCTTCAGTTCGAGCAATAGTACCTCCACCCTTCAACCTCCACACCTCATCTCTCAAATCTCCAATTAAGTCACTAAAAAACTTTGGCAACGGATCATCATGCCATTCAACATACCCACAACCACCTGTTGGGGAACGTAGTAATTTCAAAAAAATTCCTAAGAACACGCAAGATCATGGTGATGCATGGCAAAGAGAGGGGAGAGTGTTGTCCACGTATGCTCGTAGACCGAAAGCGGAAGCGTTAACACAACGCAGTTGATGTAGTCGTACGTCTTCACGATCCGACCGATCAAGTACCGAACGCACGGCACCTCCGAGTTCAGCACACGTTCAGCTCGATGACGTCCCTCGAACTCCGATCCAGCCGAGTGTTGAGGGAGAGTTTCGTCAGCACGACGGCGTGGTGACGATGATGATGTTCTACCGACGCAGGGCTTCGCCTAAGCACCGCTACGATATTATCGAGGTGTAATATGGTGGAGGGGGGCACCGCACACGGCTAAGAGATCAATAGATCAATTGTTGTGTCTATGGGATGCCCCCTGCCCCCGTATATAAAGGAGCAAGGCGGAGGCGGCCGGCCAAGGAGGAGGGCGCGCCAAGGGGGGAGTCCTACTCCCACCGGGAGTAGGACTCCTCCTTTCCTTGTTGGAGTAGGAAAAGGGAAGGGAGAAGGAGAAAGAAGGAAGGGGGCGCCCCCCCTCCCTAGTCCAATTCGGACTAGTCCATGGGGAGGGGTGCGGCCACCCTTTGGGGCCTTTCTCTCCTTTCCCATATGGCCCATTAAGGCCCAATACGAATTCCCGTAACTCTCCGGTACTCCGAAAAATACCCGAATCACTCGGAACCTTTCCGAAGTTCGAATATAGTCGTCCAATATATCGATCTTTACGTCTCGGCCATTTCGAGACTCCTCGTCATGTCCCCGATCTCATCCGGGACTCCGAACTCCTTCGGTACATCAAAACACATAAACTCATAATATAACCGTCATCGTAACGTTAAGTGTGCGGACCCTACGGGTTCGAGAACTATGTAGACATGACCGAGACACCTCTCCGGTCAATAACCAATAACGGAACCTGAATGCTCATATTGGCTCCCACATATTCTATGAAGATCTTTATCGGTCAGACCGCATAACAACATAGGTTGTTCCCTTTGTCATCGGTATGTTACTTGCCCGAGATTCGATTGTCGGTATCTCAATACCTAGTTCAATCTCGTTACCGGCAAGTCTCTTTACTCGTTCCGCAATACATCATCCTGCAACTAGCTCATTAGTTGCAATGCTTGCAAGGCTTATAGTGATGTGCATTACCGAGTGGGCCTAGAGATACCTCTCCGACAACCGGAGTGACAAATCCTAATCTCGAAATACGCCAACCCAACAAGTACCTTCGGAGACACGTGTAGAGCACCTTTATAATCACCCAGTTATGTTGTGACGTTTGGTAGCGGACAAAGTGTTCCTCCGATAAACGGGAGTTGCATAATCTCATAGTCATAGGAACATGTATAAGTCATGAAGAAAGCAATAGCAACATACTAAACGATCGAGTGCTAAGCGAACGGAATGGGTCAAGTCAATCACATCATTCTCCTAATGATGTGATCCCGTTAATCAAATGACAACTCATGTCTATGGCTAGGAAACACAACCATCTTTGATCAACGAGCTAGTCAAGTAGAGGCACACTAGTGACACTCTGTTTGTCTATGTATTCACACATGTATTATGTTTCCTGTTAATACAATTCTAGCATGAATAATAAACATTTATCATGATATAAGGAAATAAATAATAACTTTATTATTGCCTCTAGGGCATATTTCCTTCAGTCTCCCACTTGCACTAGAGTCAATAATCTAGTTCACATCGCGATGTGATTTAACATCAATAATTCACATCACCATGTGATTAACACCCATAGTTCACATCGTCATGTGACCAACACCCAAAGGGTTTACTAGAGTCAGTAATCTAGTTCACATCGCTATGTGATTAACACCCAAAGAGTACTAAGGTCTGATCATGTTTTGCTTGTGAGATAATTTTAGTTAACGGGTCTGTCACATTCAGATCCGTAAGTATTTTGCAAATTTCTATGTCGACAATGCTCTGCGCGGAGCTACTCTAGCTAATTGCTCCCACTTTCAATATGTATCTAGACCGAGACTTAGAGTCATCTAAATTTGTTGGGGAACGTAGTAATTTCAAAAAATTTCCTACGAACACGCAAGATCATGGTGATGCATAGCAACGAGAGGGAAGAGTGTTGTCCACGTACCCTCGTAGACCGAAAGCGGAAGCGTTAACACAACGCGGTTGATGTAGTCGTACGTCTTCACGATCCGACCGATCAAGTACCGAACCCACGGCACCTCCGAGTTCAGCACACGTTCAGCTCGATGACGTCCCTCGAACTCCGA
Organism: Aegilops tauschii subsp. strangulata; assembly: GCF_002575655.3. Taxonomy (NCBI): domain Eukaryota; kingdom Viridiplantae; phylum Streptophyta; class Magnoliopsida; order Poales; family Poaceae; genus Aegilops; species Aegilops tauschii. The sequence goes on from NC_053036.3 coordinate 578,667,079, forward strand.
TCCAGCCGAGTGTTGAGGTAGAGTTTCGTCAGCACGACGGCGTGGTGACGATGATGATGTTCTACCGACGCAGGGCTTCGCCTAAGCGCCGCTACGATATTATCGAGGTGTAATATGGTGGAGGGGGGCACCGCACACGGCTAAGAGATCAATAGATCAATTGTTGTGTCTATGGGGTGCCCCCTGCACCTGTATATAAAGGAGCAAGGGGGGAGGCGGCTGGCCTAGGAGGAGGGCGCGCCAAGGGGTGGAGTCCTACTAGGACTCCCTAGTCCCAGTAGGATTCCTCCTCCCACATGGAATAGGAAAAAGGGAAGGGAAAAGGAGAAGAAAGGAAGGGGGCGCCCCCCTTCCCTAGTCCAATTCGGACCAGACCATGGGGAGGGGCGCAGCCACCTTTTGAGGCCTTTCTCTCCTTTCCCGTATGGCCCATTAAGGCCCAATACGAATTCTCGTAACTCTCCGGTACTCCGAAAAATATCCGAATCACTCGGAACCTTTCCGAAGTCCGAATATAGTCGTCCAATATATCGATCTTTACGTCTCGGCCATTTCGAGACTCCTCGTCATGTCCCCGATCTCATCCGGGACTCCGAACTCCTTCGGTACATCAAAACACATAAACTCATAATATAACCGTCATCGTAACGTTAAGCGTGCGGACCCTACGGGTTCGAGAACTATGTAGACATGACCGAGACACCTCTCCGGTCAATAACCTATAACGGAACCTGGATGCTCATATTGGCTCCCACATATTCTACGAAGATCTTTATCGGTCAGACCGCATAACAACATACGTTGTTCCCTTTGTCATCGGTATGTTACTTGCCTGAGATTCGATCGTCGGTATCTCGATACCTAGTTCAATCTCGTTACCGGCAAGTCTCTTTACTCGTTCCGTAATACATCATCCCGCAACTAACTCATTAGTTACAATTCTTGCAAGGCTTATAGTGATGTGCATTACCGAGTGGGCCCAGAGATACCTCTCCGACAATCGGAGTGACAAATCCTAATCTCGAAATACGCCAACCCAACAAGTACCTTTGGAGACACCTGTAGAGCACCTTTATAATCACCCAGTTATGTTGTGACGTTTGGTAGCACACAAAGTGTTTCTCCGATAAACGGGAGTTGCATAATCTCATAGTCATAGGAACATGTATAAGTCATGAAGAAAGCAATAGCAACATACTAAACGATCGATTGCTAAGCTAACAGAATGGGTCAAGTTAATCACGTCATTCTCCTAATGAGGTGATCCCGTTAATCAAATGACAACTCATGTCTATGGCTAGGAAACACAACCATCTTTGATTAACGAGCTAGTCCAGTAGAGGCATACTAGTGACACTCTGTTTGTCTATGTATTCACACATGTATTATGTTTCCGGTTAATACAATTCTAGCATGAATAATAAACATTTATCATGATATAAGGAAATAAATAATACTTTATTATTGCCTCTAGGGCATATTTCCTTCAGTCTCCCACTTGCACTAGAGTCAATAATCTAGTTCACATCGCCATGTGATTTAACATCAATAGTTCGCATCACCATGTGATTAACACCCATAGTTCACATCGTCATGTGACCAACACCCAAAGGGTTTACTAGAGTCAGTAATGTAGTTCAGATCGCTATGTGATTAACACCCAAAGAGTACTACGGTGTGATCATGTTTTGCTTCTGAGATAATTTTAGTCAACGGGTCTGTCATACTCAGATCCGTAAGTATTTTGCAAATTTCTATGTCTACAATGCTCTGCACGAAGCTACTCTAGCTAATTGCTCCCACTTTCAATATGTATCTAGACCGAGACTTAGAGTCATCTAGATTAGTGTCAAAACTTGCATTGACGTAACCCTGTACGACGAACCTTTTGTCACTTCCATAATCGAGAAACATATCCTTATTCCACTAAGGATAATTTTGACCGCTGTCCAGTGATCTACTCCTAGATCACTATTGTACTCCCTTGCCAAAATCAGTGTAGGGTATACAATAGATCTGGTACACAGCATGGCATACTTTATAAAACCTATGGCCGAGGCATAGGGAATGACTTTCATTCTTTTTCTATCTTCTGCTGTGGTCGGGCTTTGAGTCTTACTCAATTTCACACCATGTAACACAGGCAAGAAACTCTTTCTTTGACTGTTCCATTTTGAACCACTTCAAAATCTTGTTAAGGTATGTACTCATTGAAAAAACTTATCAAGCGTCTTGATCTATCTCTATAGATCTTGATGCTTAATATGTAAGCAGCTTCACCGAGGTCTTTCTTTGAAAAACTCCTTTCAAACACTCCTTTATGCTTTGCAGAATAATTCTACATTTCCGATCAACAATATGTCATTCACATATACTTATCAGAAATGTTGTAGTGCTCCCACTCACTTTATTGTAAATACAGGCTTCACCGCAAGTCTGTATACAACTATACCCTTTGATCAACTTATCAAAGCGTATATTCCAACTCCGAGATGCTTGCACCAGTCCATAGATGGATCGCTGGAGCTTGCATATTTTGTTAGCACCTTTAGGATTGACAAAACCTTCTGGTTGCATCATATACAACTCTTCTTTAATAAATCCATTAAGGAATGCAGTTTTGTTTATCCATTTGCCAGATTTCATAAAATGCGGCAATTTCTAACATGATTCGGACAGACTTAAGCATCGCTACGGGTGAGAAACTCTCATCGTAGTCAACACCTTAAACTTGTCGAAAACCTTTTGCGACAATTCTAGCTTTGTAGATAGTAACACTACTATCAGCGTCCGTCTTCCTCTTGAAGATCCATTTAATCTCAATGGCTCGCCGATCATCGGGCAAGTCAACCAAAGTCCATACTTTGTTTTCATACATGGATCCCATCTCGGATTTCATGGCCTCAAGCCATTTTGCGGAATTTGGGCTCACCATTGCTTCTTCATAGTTCGTAGGTTCGTCATGGTCTAGTAACATAACCTCCAGAACAGGATTACCGTACCACTCTGGTGCGGATCTTACTCTAGTTGACCTACGAGGTTCAGTAATAACTTGATCTGAAGTTTCATGATCATCATCATTAACTTCCTCACTAATTGGTATAGGCGTTACAGAAACTGGTTTCTGCGATGAACTACTTTCCAATAAGGGAGCAAGTACAATTACCTCATCAAGTTCTACTTTCCTCCCACTCACTTCTTTCGAGAGAAACTCCTTCTCTAGAAAGGATCCATTCTTAGCAATGAATGTCTTGCCTTCGGATCTGTGCTAGAAGGTGTACCCAACTGTCTCCTTTGGGTATCCTATGATGACATATTTCTCCGATTTGGGTTTGAGCTTATCAGGATGAAACTTTTTCACATAAGCATCCCAACCCCAAACTTTAAGAAACGACAACTTTGGTTTCTTGCCAAACCACAGTTCATAAGATGTCGTCTCAACGGATTTAGATGGTACCCTATTTAACGTGAATGCAGCTGTCTCTAATGCATAACCCCAAAACGATAGTGGTAGACCGGTAAGAGACATCATATATCGCACCATATCTAATAAAGTACGGTTACGATGTTCGGACACACCATTACACTGTGGTGTTCCAGGTGGCGTGAGTAGTGAAACTATTTCACATTGTTTTAACTGAAGGCCAAACTCGTAACTCAAATACTCTTCTCCACGATCAGATCGTAGAAACTTTATTTTCTTGTTACGATGATTTTCCACTTCACTCTGAAATTATATGAACTTTTCAAATGTTTCAGACTTCTGTTTCATTAAGCAGATATACCCATATATGCTCAAATCATCTGTGAAGGTCAGAAAATAATGATACCCGCTACGAGCCTCAATATTCATCGGACCACATACATCTGTATGTATGATTTCCAGCAAATCTGTTGCTCTCTCCATAGTTCCGGAGAACGGTGTTTTAGTCGTCTTGCCCATGAGGCACGGTTCGCAAGCATCAAGTGATTCCAAAATCCCATCAGTATGGAGTTTCTTCATGCGCTTTACACCAATATGACCTAAACGGCAGTGCCACATATAAGTTGCACTATCATTATTAACTTTGCATCTTTTGGCTTCATTATTATGAACATGTGTATCACTACGATCGAGATCCAACAAACCATTTTATTGGGTGTATGACCATAGAAGGTTTTATTCATGTAAACAGAACAACAATTATTCTCTAATTTAAATGAATAACCGTATTGCAACAAACATGATCAAATCATATTCATGTTCAACGCAAACACCAAATAACACTTATTTAGTTTCAACACTAATCCCGAAAGTATAGGGAGTGTGCGATGATGATCATATCAATCTTGGAACCACTTCCAACACACATCGTCACCTCGCCTTTTACTAGACTCTGTTTATTCTGCAACTCCCGTCTCGAGTTACTACTCTTTAGCAACTGAACCAGTATCAAATACTGAGGGGTTGCTATAAACACTAGTATGTACACATCAATAACATGTATATCCAATATACCTTTGTTCACTTTGCCATCCTTCTTATCCACCAAATACTTGGGGTAGTTCCGCTTCCAGTGACCAGTCCCTTTGCAGTAGAAGCACTTAGTCTCAGGCTTAGGACCAGACTTAGCCTTCTTCACTTGAGCAGCAACTTGCTTGCCGTTCTTCTTGAAGTTCCCCTTCTTCCCTTTGCCCTTTTCTAGAAACTAGTGGTCTCGTCAACCATCAACACTTGATGTTTTTCTTGATTTCTACCTTCGTCGATTTCAGCATCACGAAGAGCTCGGGAATTATTTTCGTCATCCCTTGCATACTATAGTTCATCACGAAGTTCTACTAACTTGGTGATGGTGACTAGAAAATTCTGTCAATCACTATTTTATCTAGAAGATTAACTCCCACTTGATTCAAGCGATTGTAGTACCCAGACAATCTGAGCACATGCTCACTGCTTGAGCTATTCTCCTCCATCTTTTAGCTATAGAACTTGTTGGAGACTTCATATCTCTCAACTCGGGTATTTTCTTGAAATATTAACTTCAACTCCTGGAACATCTCATATGGTCCATGACGTTCAAAACTTCTTTGAAGTCCCGATTCTAAGCCGTTAAGCATGGTGCACTAAACTATCAAGTAGTCATCATATTGAGCTAGCCAAACGTTCATAATGTTTGCATCTGCTCCTGCAATAGGTCTGTCACCTAGCGGTGCATCAAGGACATAATTCTTCTGTGCAGCAATGAGGATAATCCTCAGATCACGGATCCAATCCGCTTCTTTGCTACTAACATCTTTCAACATAATTTTTCTCTAGGAACATATCAAGAATAAACACAGGAAAGCAACAACGCGAGCTATTGATCTACAACATAATTTGCAAAATACTATCAGGACTAAGTTCATGATAAATTCAAGTTCAATTAATCATATTACTTAAGAACTCCCACTTAGATAGACATCCCTCTAATCCTCTAAGTGAACACGTGATCCATATCAACTAAACCATGTCCGATCATCACGTGAGATGGAGTAGTTTCAATGGTGAACATCACTATGTTGATCATATCTACTATATGATTCACGCTCGACCTTTCGGTCTCCGTGTTCCGAGGCCATATCTGCATATGCTAGGCTCGTCAAGTTTAACCTGAGTATTCCACGTGTGCAACTGTTTTGCACCCGTTATATTTGAACGTAGAGCCTATCATACCCGATCATCACGTGGTGTCTCAGCACGAAGAACTTTCGCAACGGTGCATACTCAGGGAGAACACTTTTATCTTGAAATTTTTGTGAGAGATCATTTTATAATGCTACCGTCAATCAAAGCAAGATAAGATGCATAAAAGATAAACATCACATGCAATCAATATAAGTGATATGATATGGCCATCATCATCTTGTGCTTGTGATCTCCATCTCCGAAGCACCGTCATTATCACCATCGTCACCGGCGCGACACCTTGATCTCCATCGTAGCATCGTTGTCGTCTCACCAACTATTGCTTTTACAACTATCTCTACCACTTAGTGATAAAGTAAAACAATTACATGGCGATTGCATTTCATACAATAAAGCGACAACCATATGGCTCCTGCCAGTTGCCGATAACTCGGTTACAAAACATGATCATCTCATACAATAAAATATAGCATCATGTCTTGACCATATCACATCACAACATGCCCTGCAAAAACAAGTTAGACGCCCTCAACTTTGTTGTTCAAAGTTTACGTGGCTGCTACGGGCTTAGCAAGAACCGTTCTTACCTACGCATCAAAACCACAACGATAGTTTGTCAAGTTGGTGTTGTTTTAACCTTCGCAAGGACCGGGCGTAGCCACACTCGGTTCAACTAAAGTGAGAGAGACAGACACCCGCCAGTCACCTTTAAGCAACGAGTGCTCGCAACGGTGAAACCAGTCTCGCGTAAGCGTACGCGTAATGTCGGTCCGGGCCGCTTCATCTCACAATACCGCCGAACCAAAGTATGACATGCTGGTAAGGCGTATGACTTATATCGCCCACAACTCACTTATGTTCTACTCGTGCATATAACATCAACGCATAAAACCAGGCTCTGATACCACTGTTGGGGAACGTAGTAATTTCAAAAAAATTCCTACGAACACGCAAGATCATGGTGATGCATAACAACGAGAGGGGAGAGTGGTTTCCACGTACCCTCGTAGAACGAAAGCAGAAGCGTTAACACAACGCGGTTGATGTAGTCGTACGTCTTCATGATCCGACCGATCAAGTACCAAACGCACGGCACCTCCGAGTTCAGCACACGTTCAGCTCGATGACGTCCCTCGAACTATGATCCAGCCGAGTGTTGAGGTAGAGTTTCGTCAGCACGACGGCGTGGTGACGATGATGATGTTCTACCGACGCAGGGCTTCGCCTAAGCACCGCTACGATATTATCGAGGTGTAATATGGTGGAGGGGGGAACCGCACACAGCTAAGAGATCAATAGATCAATTGTTGTGTCTATGGGGTGCCCCCCTGCCCCCGTATATAAAGGAGCAAGGGGGGAGGCGGCCGGCCTAGGAGGAGGGCGCGCCAAGGGGTGGAGTCCTACTAGGACTCCCTAGTCCTAGTAGGATTCCTCCTCCCACATGGAATAGGAAAAAGGGAAGGGAAAAGGAGAAGAAAGGAAGAGGGCGCCCCCCTTCCCTAGTCCAATTCGGACCAGACCATGGGAAGGGGCGCAGCCACCTTTTGAGGCCCTGCTCTCCTTTCCCGTACGGCCCATTAAGGCCCAATACGAATTCCCGTAATTCTCCAGTACTCCGAAAAATACCCAAATCACTCGGAACCTTTCCGAAGTCCGAATATAGTCGTCCAATATATCGATCTTTACGTCTCGGCCATTTCGAGACTCCTCGTCATGTCCCCGATCTCATCCGGGACTCCGAACTCCTTCGGTACATCAAAACACATAAACTCATAATATAACCGTCATCGTAACGTTAAGCGTGCGGACCCTACGGGTTCGAGAACTATGTAGACATGACCGAGACACCTCTCCGGTCAATAACCAATAGCGGAACCTGGATGCTCATATTAGCTCCCACATATTTAACGAAGATCTTTATCGGTCAGACCGCATAACAACATACGTTGTTCCCTTTGTCATCGGTATGTTACTTGCCCGAGATTCGATCGTCGGTATCTCGATACCTAGTTCAATCTCGTTACCGGCAAGTCTCTTTACTCGTTCCGTAATACATCATCCCGCAACTAACTCATTAGTTACAATGCTTGCAAGGCTTATAGTGATGTGCATTACCGAGTGGGCCCAGAGATACCTCTCCGACAATCGGAGTGACAAATCCTAATCTCGAAATACGCCAACCCAACAAGTACCTTTGGAGACACCTGTAGAGCACCTTTATAATCACCCAGTCATGTTGTGACGTTTGGTAGCACACAAAGTGTTCCTCCGGTAAACGGGAGTTGCATAATCTCATAGTCATAGGAACATGTATAAGTCATGAAGAAATCAATAACAACATACTAAACGATCGATTGCTAAGCTAACGGAATGGGTCAAGTCAATCACGTCATTCTCCTAATGAGGTGATCCCGTTAATAAAATGACAACTCATGTCTATGGCTAGGAAACATAACCATCTTTGATTAACGAGCTAGTCCAGTAGAGGCATACTAGTGACACTCTGTTTGTCTATGTATTCACACATGTATTATGTTTCCGGTTAATACAATTCTAGCATGAATAATAAACATTTATCATGATATAAGGAAATAAATAATACTTTATTATTGCCTCTAGGGCACATTTCCTTCAAGATTAGTGTCAAAACTTGCATCGACGTAACCCTTTACGACGAACCTTTTGTCACTTCCATAATCAAGAAACATATCCTTTTTCCACTAAGGATAATTTTGACCGCTGTCCAGTGATCTACTCCTAGATCACTATTGTACTCCCTTGCCAAAATCAGTGTAGGATATACAATAGATCTGGTACACAGCATGACATACTTTATAGAACCTATGGCCGAGGCATATGAAATGACTTCCATTCTTTTTCTATCTTCTGCCGTGGTCGGGCTTTGAGTCTTACTCAATTTCACACCTTGTAACACAGGCAAGAAACTCTTTCTTTGACTGTTCCATTTTGAACCACTTCAAAATCTTGTTAAGGTATGTACTCATTGAAAAAACTTATCAAGCGTCTTGATCTATCTCTATAGATCTTGATGCTCAATATGTAAGCAGCTTCACCAAGGTCTTTTTTTTTGAAAAACTCCTTTCAAACACTCCTTTATGCTTTGCAGAATAATTCTACATTATTTCTGATCAACAATATGTCATTCACATATACTTATCAGAAATGTTGTAGTGCTCCCACTCACTTTCTTGTAAATACAGACTTCACCGCAAGTCTGTATAAAACTATATCCTTTGATCAACTTATCAAAGCATATATTCCAACTCCGAGATACTTGCACCAGTCCATAGATGGATCGCTGGAGCTTGCATATTTTGTTAGCACCTTTAGGATTGACAAAACCTTCTGGTTGCATCATATACAACTCTTCTTTAATAAATCCATTAAGGAATGCAGTTTTGTTTATCCATTTGCCAGATTTCATAAAATGCGGCAATTGCTAACATGATTCGGACAGACTTAAGCATAGATACGAGTGAGAAACTCTCATCGTAGTCAACACCTTAAACTTGTCGAAAACCTTTTGTGACAATTCTAGCTTTGTAGATAGTAACACTACTATCAGCGTCCGTCTTCCTCTTGAAGATCCATTTAATCTCAATGGCTCGCCGATCATCGGGCAAGTCAACCAAAGTCCATACTTTGTTTTCATACATGGATCCCATCTCGGATTTCATGGCCTCAAGCCATTTTGCGGAATTTGGGCTCACCATTGCTTCTTCATAGTTCGTAGGTTCGTCATGGTCTAGTAACATAACCTCCAAAACAGGATTACCGTACCACTCTGGTGCGGATCTTACTCTAGTTGACCTACGAGGTTCAGTAATAACTTGATCTGAAGTTTCATGATCATCATCATTAACTTCCTCACTAATTGGTATAGGCGTTACAGAAACTGGTTTCTGCGATGAACTACTTTCCAATAAGGGAGCAAGTACAATTACCTCATCAAGTTCTACTTTCCTCCCACTCACTTCTTTCGAGAGAAACTCCTTCTCTAGAAAGGATCCATTCTTAGCAAGGAATGTCTTGCCTTCGGATCTGTGATAGAAGGTGTACCCAACTGTCTCCTTTGGGTATCCTATGATGACATATTTCTCCGATTTGGGTTTGAGCTTATCAGGATGAAACTTTTTCACATAAGCATCGCAACCCCAAACTTTAAGAAACGACAACTTTGGTTTCTTGCCAAACCACAGTTCATAAGATGTCGTCTCAACGGATTTAGATGGTACCCTATTTAACGTGAATGCAGCTGTCTCTAATGCATAACCCCAAAACGATAGTGGTAGACCGGTAAGAGACATCATATATCGCACCATATCTAATAAAGTACGGTTACGATGTTCGGACACACCATTACACTGTGGTGTTCCAGGTGGCGTGAGTAGTGAAACTATTTCACATTGTTTTAACTGAAGGCCAAACTCGTAACTCAAATACTCTTCTCCACGATCAGATCGTAGAAACTTTATTTTCTTGTTACGATGATTTTCCACTTCACTCTGAAATTATATGAACTTTTCAAATGTTTCAGACTTCTGTTTCATTAAGCAGATATACCCATATCTGCTCAAATCATCTGTGAAGGTCAGAAAATAATGATACCTGCTACGAGCCTCAATATTCATCGGACCACATACATCTGTATGTATGATTTCCAACAAATCTGTTGCTCTCTCCATAGTTCCGGAGAACGGTGTTTTAGTCGTCTTGCCCATGAGGCACGGTTCGCAAGCATCAAGTGATTCCAAAATCCCATCAGTATGGAGTTTCTTCATGCGCTTTACACCAATATGACCTAAACGGCAGTGCCACAAATAAGTTGCACTATCATTATTAACTTTGCATCTTTTGGCTTCATTATTATGAATATGTGTATCACTACGATCAAGATCCAACAAACCATTTTATTGGGTGTATGACCATAGAAGGTTTTATTCATGTAAACAGAACAACAATTATTCTCTAATTTAAATGAATAACAGTATTGCAACAAACATGATCAAATCATATTCATGTTCAACGCAAACACCAAATAACACTTATTTAGTTTCAACACTAATCCCGAAAGTATAGGGAGTGTGCGATGATGATCATATCAATCTTGGAACCACTTCCAATACACATCATCACTTCATCCTTAACTAGTTTATGTTCATGCAACTCCCGTTTCGAGTTACTACTCTTTAGCAACTAAATCAGTATCAAATACTGAGGGGTTGCTATAAACACTAGTAAGCAACATCAATAACATGTATATTCAATATACCTTTGTTCACTTTGCCATCCTTCTTATCCACCAAATACTTGGGGCAGTTCCGCTTCCAGTGACCAGTCCCTTTGCAATAGAAGCACTTAGTCTCAGGCTTAGGTACAGACTTGGGCTTCTTCACTTGAGTAGCAACTTGCTTGACGTTCTTTTTGAAGTTCCCCTTCTATCCCTTTGCCCTTTTCTTGAAACTAGTGGTCTTGTTAACCATCAAAACTTTATGCTCTTTCTTGATTTCTACCTTCGTCGATTTCAGCATCGCGAAGAGCTCGGGAATTACTTTCGTCATCCCTTGCATACTATAGTTCATCACGAAGTTCTACTAACTTGGTGATGGTGACTAGAGAATTCTGTCAATCACTATTTTATCTGGAAGATTAACTCCCACTTGATTCAAGCGATTGTAGTACCCAGACAATCTGAGCACATGCTCACTGCTTGAGCTATTCTCCTCCATCTTTTAGCTATAGAACTTGTTGGAGACTTCATATCTCTCAACTCGGGTATTTGCTTGAAATATTAACTTCAACTCCTGGAACATCTCATATGGTCCATGACGTTCAAAACGTCTTTGAAGTCCCGATTCTAAGCCGTTAAGCATGGTGCACTAAAATATCAAGTAGTCATCATATTGAGCTAGCCAAACGTTCATAACGTCTGCATCTGCTCCTGCAATAGGTCTGTCACCTAGCGGTGCATCAAGGACATAATTCTTCTGTGCAGCAATGAGGATAATCCTCAGATCACGGATCCAATTCGCATCTTTGCTACTAACACCTTTCAACATAATTTTCTCTAGGAACATATCAAAAAATAAACACAGGGAAGCAACAACGCGAGCTATTGATCTACAACATAATTTGCAAAAATACTATCAGGACTAAGTTCATGATAAATTCAAGTTCTATTAATCATATTACTTAAGAACTCCCACTTGGATAGACATCCCTCTTATCATCTAAGTGATTACGTGATCCAAATCAACTAAACCATAACCAATCATCACGTGAAATGGAGTAGTTTTCAATGGTGAACATCACTATGTTGATCATATCTACTATATGATTCACGCTCGACCTTTCGGTCTCAGTGTTCCGAGGCCATATCTGCATATGCTAGGCTCGTCAAGTTTAACCTGAGTATTCTGCGTGTGCAAAACTGGCTTGCACCCGTTGTAGATGGACGTAGAGCTTATCACACCCGATCATCACGTGGTGTCTGGGCACGACGAACTTTGGCAACGGTGCATACTCAGGGAGAACACTTTTATCTTGAAATTTTAGTGAGAGATCATCTTATAATGCTGCCGTCAATCAAAGCAAGATAAGATGCATAAAAGATAAACATCACATGCAATCAATATAGTGATATGATATGGCCATCATCATCTTGTGCTTGTGATCTCCATCTCCGAAGCACCGTCATGATCACCATCGTCACTGGCTCAACACCTTGATCTCCATCGTAGCATCGTTGTCGTCTCGCCAACTATTGCTTTTACGACTATCGCTACCGCTTAGTGATAAAGTAAAACAATTACATGGCGATTGCATTGCATACAATAAAGCAACAACCATATGGCTCTTGCCAGTTGCCGATAACTCGGTTACAAAACATGATCATCTCATACAATAAAATATAGCATCATGTCTTTACCATATCACATCACAACATGCCCTGCAAAAACAAGTTAGACGTCCTCTACTTTGTCGTTGCAAGTTTTACGTGGCTGCTACGGGCTTAGCAAGAACCGTTCTTACCTACGCATCAAAACCACAATGATAGTCTGTCAAGTTGGTGCTGTTTTTAACCTTCGCAAGGACCGGGCGTAGCCACACTCGGTTCAACTAAAGTGAGAGAGACAGACACCCGCCAGTCACCTTTAAGCAACGAGTGCTCGCAACGGTGAAACCAGTCTCGCGTAAGCGTACGCGTAATGTCGGTCCGGGCCGCTTCATCTCACAATACTGCCGAACCAAAGTATGACATCCAGGTAAGCAGTATGACTTATATCGCCCACAACTCACTTATGTTCTACTCGTGCATATAACATCAACGCATAAAACCAGGCTCGGATGCCACTGTTGGGGAACATAGTAATTTCAAAAAAATTCCTACGAACACGCAAGATCATGGTGATGCATGGCAACGAGAGGGGAGAGTGTTGTCCACGTACCCTCGTAGACCGAAAGCGGAAGCGTTAACACAACGCGGTTGATGTAGTCGTACGTCTTCACGATCCGACCGATCAAGTACCGAACGCACGGCACCTCCGAGTTCAGCACACGTTCAACTCGATGACGTCCCTCGAACTCCGATCCAGCCGAGTGTTGAGGGAGAGTTTCGTCAGCACGACGGCGTGGTGACGATGATGATGTTCTACCGACGCAGGGCTTCGCCTAAGCACCGCTACGATATTATCGATGTGTAATATGGTGGAGGGGGGCACCGCACACGGCTAAGAGATCAATAGATCAATTGTTGTGTCTATGGGGTGCCCCCTGCCCCCGTATATAAAGGAGCAAGGGGGAGGCGGCCGGCCAAGGAGGAAGGCGCGCCAGGGGGGGAGTAGGACTCCTCCATTCCTTGTTGGAGTAGGAAAAGGGAAGGGAGAAGGAGAAAGAAGGAAGGGGGCGCCCCCCCTCCCTAGTCCAATTCGGACTAGTCCATGGGGAGGGGTGCGGCCACCCTTTGGGGCCTTTCTCTCCTTTCCCGTATGGCCCATTAAGGCCCAATACGAATTCCCGTAACTCTCCGGTACTCCGAAAAATACCTGAATCACTCGGAACCTTTCCGAAGTCCGAATATAGTCGTCCAATATATCGATCTTTACGTCTCGGCCATTTCGAGACTCCTCGTCATGTCCCCGATCTCATCCGGGACTCCGAACTCCTTCGGTACATCAAAACACATAAACTCATAATATAACCGTCATCGTAACGTTAAGCGTGCGGACCCTACGGGTTCGAGAACTATGTAGACATGACCAAGACACCTCTCCGGTCAATAACCAATAGCGGAACCTGGATGCTCATATTGGCTCCCACATATTCTACGAAGATCTTTATCGGTCAGACCGCATAACAACATACGTTGTTCCCTTTGTCATCGGTATGTTACTTGCCCGAGATTCGATCGTCGGTATCTCAATACCTAGTTCAATCTCGTTACCGGCAAGTCTCTTTACTCGTTCCGTAATACATCATCCCGCAACTAGCTCATTAGTTGCAATGCTTGCAAGGCTTATAGTGATGTGCATTACCGAGTGGGCCCAGAGATACCTCTCCGACAACCGGAGTGACAAATCCTAATATCGAAATACGCCAACCCAACAAGTACCTTCGGAGACACCTGTAGAGCACCTTTATAATCACCCAGTTACGTTGTGACGTTTGGTAGCACACAAAGTGTTCCTCCGGTAAACGGGAGTTGCATAATCTCATAGTCATAGGAACATGTATAAGTCATGAAGAAAGCAATAGCAACATACTAAACGATCGAGTGCTAAGCTAACGGAATGGGTCAAGTCAATCACATCATTCTCCTAATGATGTGATCCCGTTAATCAAATGACAACTCATGTCTATGGCTAGGAAACACAACCATCTTTGATCAACGAGCTAGTCCAGTAGAGGCATACTAGTGACACTCTGTTTGTCTATGTATTCACACATGTATTATGTTTCCGGTTAATACAATTCTAGCATGAATAATAAACATTTATCATGATATAAGGAAATAAATAATAACTTTATTATTGCCTCTAGGGCATATTTCCTTCACCACCATGCTACGCAAACGAACAAAAGAAATAAATCAGAATGAGGGGATGAGGAAGAACAGAAGAATGAGCAGAAAAATCCGGGCTAACTATTGCATTGACGCACGCGTAATACCTCCTCCCCGGGTTCTGACGGCTCCAAGAAATCCATCTCGGTGCTTTCCGCCGCGGATTGCAGTGGCATAACTTCGCCAGCTCGTACGCCGTAGGCTGCTCACGATAGCGCACCGGCGACCTCGCATCCGTGTCCCTCCTTCCCGACGCTCGCCGGAATCCAGGAGCAGAAGAACCGCCTGATGACCACGACATCGCAGTGTCCGCCGGCGCCGCCGACGCGGCCGCACCAATCGCCCACTCCTCTCTCCCTGGCCGCCGCCGGGCTAACCCTAGCTGTGCTGAGGAATTCCCCAATTCGATTTGGATCGGGATATATCCTACCCGCGCACACACCGGTCAACTGGCCCACCTGACAGAAGAATCCCGGTTGACTATGCCACGTAAGCGTTTTCTTGCCCAAATCGACTGCAGGGTTCATTTTGGACCGGGATTAGAGAGTTGAGAGTGCTGATTACCGAGATTAGGAGTTGAGGGTTCGATTTAGCTAGGGTCTACGAGTTCAGGGTTTATTTTGGACCTTTTCCAGCAGAGCCCGAGTCGGTTGGGTCTGGCGCACTGGTGCAGGACACGTCTCCCGGTCGATCTTGGCCGTCCAGTGGTGCGTGTACGGTTGCAGACGGCGCTGATCGTACCAGTTGGGGAAGGAACGAAACTTGGCACCCACGCACGGCACGGTTTCTCTCCTCCCTCTCTCCCGAATCGTTCCTGTTTCTAGGGAAGCGCGTGAACCGAGGCAGGCAGGAGAAACATTGGAGGCCAAGGAAGCTGACTCTGGATATGCATGCAGACTCTTTCTTTTATTGGCCTATATAGCTGTATTCTTTTTCTTCTTTTCTTTATTTGCGGTCAAACAAATCTCTATTCTGCTACAAGTAAGCTTATAATCCCTCGCAAAAAAAGTAAGCTTATAATCCCTACGTCCTAAAATAAGTGTCTCAACGTTAGTACAAAAGGGAGTGATAAATAACCACAAGTCAATACAGTGCTCTATCAAGATTCATGCCATTGTACATGCATGAACTTCATATAATCCTTTTTGCATGTATCCAATGTTTGCGTTTCAGCAAAATGTTCGTATCATAAAAAAATTGTTTTCTGCTGAGGTGAGATCTTTTCTTTTATGCGACGGGAGGTAAGATATGTTTACATTCAAGTTTTCAATCTGGATGTCAGTATGTCACTGATGAATTGTTGCACCTAAGGTTTACCTCAATTTGAGTTTTAATATATTTCGGTGTGAGTGTACCGTAGCTATATGTACAATTAAATTTGTGTCCCTGTCATGCATCTGAATAATATTTCTTCCTTGTTTATTATTTGTTATTAATAGTTGAACAAAATAATTTATGAAATCATTCGTTTTCAACCAGATGAAAACACGCTGGGGTAAACCGCTCGTTGCGAGTGCCACGCATCGCAGTGGGGGCTGCCCACGCTCAGCCTTATCTTCTCATCTCTTCCTCCCAATTAGATTAATCCCCTTTATTTTCTCTTCCCCACCGCTTGCTCCCTCTATTCTCGCCGCCATGGATGTGCTCCAGCCTCCAAGCGATGACCCCAAGCTCTAGTCGGTGGTGCATCCCAAGCACTCAACACGTCGTTGCCTCCCAAGCTGCATCGTGACGCTGCCCAAGCCCACGCATCAGTGTTGTGTTGCAGCGCTCGTTGGTGACGCGGCGGCGGTGGGGTTTGGCGGTGGCTGCCGTCACTGCGACGCAACCCTCATCGGCGCTGTTGCGCTCAATGCTGACATGGACAGCACCCGAGGTCCCAGTGTTGCGCCAGATTAGTGGAGGGGGAGATGAGTTGACTGATCCAACGGATGTACTCACTCCGTTTCAAATTACTCATCGCAGAAATGGATGTATCTAGAACTAAAATACATCCAGATACATCCATACCTGCGACAAGTAATTCGGAACGGAGGGAGTAAGATAGTTGATTGGACGTTGTCAATCCGACTAATTTCTTCAGGAAATTAGAAGGTTGATTTGTAGCAGCGCCCAATAATTTACCCCCAAAAAAAGAACGTTTTTTTACATGGTGCCTGTATGATTGGCGCCCCGGCGATCAAGGAGGGTTGATGACGCATTCCTAGGCCTCGGCCTGCCTGTGTGGGCTGAAAGCCATCGAGCTGGGTCAAGCTTAGTTGGCTCGTCCACCATGAGCTCACGTCATGGTGGAAGTAGTGTTCTCAGGTGACATAAATCCACCAGTGGGTGATGCATGAACTATCATTATGTATAAATTGTAAATTGAGTTCTTGCAGTACATGAATGGTAATCATCCTAGGTAGTCTATCAACAAGGAGAAAGGGACCAGGCAAAGCCCTTTCTTCCTCAGATCGTTACACTCAGTCAATTGTTTCTCGTTGTTATCTGCACCAATGATCGATTCTTGAAGCGCACCAGTGGCCTGCTGCCTTGAACGTGCACCAAGAAAATAGTTGGCCTACAATATTTGAAGAACACACGATTTTATGGGAAATATACATGTATAACACATAAATAATGTCTGAGGCAAGCAAGGAAGAGATGATATTGATAGTTCACAAACATACAAGTTGTGGGGTGTTCATCTCTTTTGTATCCATGGTTATCATTGACTTCATGTAAACAACGTTGATGTTGGCAGCCTGTACAACAAGTCATAACTATGTTATAAGAAACAGTGAAATACTATAAGCAATAACAAGAATATTTCCAGTTATAGAGTTTTAACTGAAGATTGGACCTGCCTAAATTTTCGTAGAGAGCTTACATGGTGACATTGTTCTCCTTTGTATCAGTTATCTTATATGTGTGA
Organism: Aegilops tauschii subsp. strangulata; assembly: GCF_002575655.3. Taxonomy (NCBI): domain Eukaryota; kingdom Viridiplantae; phylum Streptophyta; class Magnoliopsida; order Poales; family Poaceae; genus Aegilops; species Aegilops tauschii. The sequence continues at coordinate 578,684,740 of NC_053036.3, forward strand.
GAATGTGACCTTGTCTGTGGAAGAGGACAAGTCCAGATTCTGATACAATACAATGTACTCAAAACTGGGCAAGTGCTTTTGTGGGCATGTACAATGGTTGATAAGGCTGTCTTATCTTATGTCTGCCACATAATCTAGATAAGATAATAAAAATTGATGTACAATGGGTTACTCTTAATCTTGTCTTCAATAACTAGATATCTCTAAATATGTGGTGAGACAATTGTTGCTAAGAGATCATCTCTTAATTAAGAAAAGGCAAATCTTTTCTTATGGTTTCTCTCTCTTCCACCTCAGCAATTATCCTATGTGGCACTACTAAGATAGCACCATTGTACATGCCCAATATATATTAGCTAGAAACGTGCTGCTTCACAAGGGACTTGATTAGTTTTTGAAATAGTATTTTTTTCAGCTTAGCTCAATTCATGTATGGTTCTAGATAATCTTCTTGCTTGCAAAAACATTGGGTAGGTAATGCTAGGTGTTTATTTTGTTATGCAAATGAAAATGTTGACCATATGTTTTTTGGTTGTGGGTGACAAATTATACCGTGAATGTAGTTTGAAATGCTTTCAGTTACTGCTAGTTTTTTATAAGCTTCCTAACTGGTGCAATAAATTTAGTTTGAGATCCATAAATTTAGTATATGTTGGTGTAGCTTCTGCGATTTAGACTATGAGGAATGCCCTTAAGATTCATTGTTTTATGAATGTTTATCCCTATGAGCTTAGACTTTGTTATTTTTCACTAAATATATTTTTAGCTAATTTCAGCGAACAAAACTTAAAATAAATGTAGTTAGGCAGAAGAAGACTTCTAGTTCTGATGACCACTAAGGTAATCCTTGAAATTCATAAGGCCACGTAGGTGCGGGGGTATGCATTTGCCCAGCCGCACTCCGCAACATGATTGCCTCGCAATTGGCAAACTCGTTTGATTCCCCACATGGTTTCAAGTTTTTGTTTCTAAAACTTAGTGAATTTATCACTCGTTTGTACTATTTAGTAGGTGAAACTTAGTGAAGTTTCAAAAAGCTGTTAAAACGTATGTTTTTTCAAAGCCCCTATCACAAACTCACAAGGAACCTGAGTATGCAAACAGAATATAAATTTAACTTTTCGTTTAAAATAAATAATAGATTCAAATTCGAAAGACCAAAGCAGAAGCACGAGCCGTGGGGTGCGTGCCGCCACACCTGCGTGCAGAATAGGGTGGGGTGGGGGGCTCTTCTCCTCATAACAAAATTCCGAGAAAAGGAGAATGAAACTTAGTAGCTGACCATGGTCATCTTGTAGGGAAATTGTGTTGGGTCTGTCTGTTGTAGGTTTTTCAGAACGGAAAGGTGTGGCTACACTCGAGTGTACTACACCCGAATTTTCAAAAAACTGACGAAACACCTTTCAAACGGGATCAAAAAATTCTGATTTTTTTTACCTCAAACATCAATAAATGGTTTAGATGTTTGCAAAATTTCATCAACAAATAACATTCGAGGAGCTCTCACCAAAAATAACAAAATCACTGGTCAATGTTTCCTGCATTTTTAGTACATGATTTTTTTTGTCAAGAGCTGTTCGAATGTTAGTTTTTGATGAAATTTTGCATCAACCTAAAACATTTGATCATGTTTCATGTCGCAAAATTTCAGAATTTTTGGACCACGTTTGATGTTGATTTTTTGGGTTTTTGTAAACTCGGGTGTGGTACACCCGAGAGTAGAAAATCCACTCTCCTTTGAGAACCCAGTGCTATATACTTTTCATTTCAGCTCTCATTTTAGATGTAGTCTCCCCTCCTGTGTGACGTGGTCTGATACTTTGGTCTTGTGGTATTTTGTGTTTGTTATGGCTTTTGTCAGCTACTGTGCTACGGTCCAAAACCCATGGCCTAGATGTCGCAGGGGGCATGATACGATTGCAAACTCTTCATAAATTTCAGAAATAAAATCGGGAGAGATGCAAGCTCCTTTCCTCGAAAAAAAGAAACTAGAGAAAGTTCATTCTTTCTAACCTTAGGGCCGGCCGCGGAAGAAGAAGCAGTGTCCTGCAAAGAATCATCGTCCTCCTCCTCCTCCTGATCGTCCATCAGGTCGGATGTGATGAAGGAGGCCGAGCGGGAGCCGTCGCACAGGGAGGCAAAGGAGTAGGAGTAGTCATAGGAGAAGCTACTGTCAGATATCGTTCCTCCCTGACGACCCATGTCGTCCTGGTTGCCGTGCGCTGACGACGCCGCGAAGTCTGCAAAGTGCATCCCCCAGCTGCTCTCGCCGGCCGGCATGGATGCTGGTGGGCCGATGCATGAAGGGTGTGGTGCTGTATTCTCCATGGCTTATGGACTGCGAGCAGCTAGCGGCAGTGTCTGCTACGTTGTGGGTTTCGTGTGGCCTGGCTGGAATTAGTATGCTCCATATGGGCCGTCTTGCCCCTATATATAGCAGCTCGGCAGCCTCAACCGCAAGGAAACGAGTGGATATGAAGACAAGCACATGAAGGCAGCGAGAGCGGGCGTCAGTTGAAAAATGCCTCTGCAGGAAGGAATCTTCCCGTCTATTGTTTATTCTGCAATAATAATGTCTTAAACTCTTAATCGAGGATTACACTGTTTACTGGCACCAGTGTACAGTATGATCCTGACGTTGATTATGGTTACTGTTATTCTCTTGGAACGCGCTGTCGGCCGGCCGATCTTTGCACAGATCGGCCACGTTGCGTGCCTTTGGATCCGGTGCGCGGCAGCCGACCGATATGGGCCACTTCAGCCGAGTGCTTTGCAACATGAGGCATTCATGTTGTGCTTGGAGGTTTGCAACATGTTTGGCTTGAAGATTGACGAAGTCATCACGAGTGGCTAGCTTGTGACACGTGTGATGTGTGTATCACAAACTTGACTGACCAGCTGCATCCGAAGGAACTTTTGCTGTTTTGCATACGCGTATCTTATGTCATAAATAGATATATTTTTGAGTTGAATTTTATAGGTTCGCTTGTAAAATGTTTCATAGCTTGTTCATCAAATTAATTTGAGGCTTCGACCCAAACTGATATTTTGTCATATCACTTAGTCAAGATGACAACGGGGACGAAACCCGTCAGGTTTTGCATGCCCATCCCTGTCCCCGTGAGAAAACCGCAAGCCCGTCCCCGTTCCCGTCCCCATGCACAGGGCCTATTTTTTGCACACCCCCTAAACTTGTCGGCTTTTCTGTACCAGCGGGGAACCTGTCCCCGCGAGTGGTCAGCAAAACATCAGCTTTTCTCAAGAAAATAGGAGTATATTTCAGCAGCAAACCATGAGACCAATAGCAGCCACAAAGAATAGCATTTCAGCATTAAGCATAGTATATTTCAGCAACATTTCAGCAATAACATCAGCAAAATGGAGTATATTTCAGCAGCAAACCATGAGCATATTTCATCACAAAACAATAGCATATTTCAGTAACAAATAGGAGCATTTTCAGCTGGGTGGACAGAGAAAATTGGGGGATAAGACGGTACTAGGTTTTGGCGGCTCATGTCTATTTCAAGGTCCATACGGATATGGTTGGTTTTGGGTTCGGGTACTGCTGGAATGGGTTTGAACCCGCAAAACAAGTCGGGTTTTATAATTTACCCAACAACAGCCCCGTGTGGTTAGAAACACCCCCATCCCAGTCCCCTAATACAGTAAAAACCCACGGGGACGCGGGTTTTGGGGCCCCATTGCCATCTTGACTTACTAGCATGTAATTCAAGATTTTACTAGTTTCAAGAATGCAAAGTAATTTTGGAAGCCTTGCGCCTCTTGCTCGGTGGCGCTCACTAGTGGAGATGCGATCATCGACATGCATGATTCAAAACCCCATTAGACATGGTTTAGCAAACTGTCACTAAGTGACGGTAGACATTGTTCATCTTGCTCGATACCCTTGCCAACCAACACATTCTTTCCCATCTTGAGGAAGACTTGATCATTATCATGTTGTGGGTGAAATGCTTTTATTTCCTTGCCTCATGACCAAGAAGGTAGTTTGTGAAGTTATCCTCATTGAGTTGTTTTGTAAATTAGTGAATATAAAACATTCAAATGTTGTTATCTCAATATTCATCATGCATAGAGAGGAAAAAAACTAGCTAGTTTGTACTATCCTATAGTTTATCATTGTCTTGGTTATTGCACAAACATAGAGTGGACTAGTTGGTTTTCTTCTTCTAATGATCTTTCTAAGTTTATTTACTTGAGGCTTGTCCAGGAATATCTCATTGCTCCACGCAAAAATGGTCAAATCCCGAGTCTTTATCTCAGACATTGGATTTACATGCAAGAAGTAAATCTTAAAAAGTTAGAGCATCTCAAACCGAACTAAGCTAATTTGACCCCATATATGTCTGCAGCCACGTGATCCGTGCATGTAGTTGTGCCCTAAAATTTTCCAGTCACATGCATATGATTGATGGAGATGGAGACAGAAAGACATAAAGTGAAGTGGGGTCGGCACACGCCCATACACCCTCATATTCTATCGACTTATGGGCTAAGTTTGAGGGTTCACGGACATCCCGGCAATACGAGGATGATTCCGGGAGGTCCGGTTTGGTGGCGTTTTTTTTCTTCATGTCTGGGTTGTCCGCCCAGACATGTGAGGACAATTTGAGGGGTCCGATTGGGGATGCTCTTACCTTCAATTGCACAATAATGTAATGCAGGCCAAAGGATCAAGTAAACCTCGATGATAAACCACAATGTCTATCATTGCCATAATGCAATTAAAAATGATTTTTTTCTCCAAGAAAGATAAAGTATATATTAGAGTAAAATAAGAACTATCGGAGTTTCCATAATAGCTTCACAAAGAATTAGCACAATATCAGGAATCTTTTCTTCTTTAATAAAGGCTGGACGAATCTTAGAGACATGCTATACATCAACCCCTAGGAATAGACGCCATAATATAACCTAGAAACATCTAAACCAGCACTACAATATTGCATATGTAATTTGTTTGTATATTTTCTTTGAAATCTTAAATACATACTCGCTCCGTTTCTAAATATAAGTCATTTTAGAGATTTCAATATGGACTACATATGGATGTATATAAACATGTTTTAAAATGTAGATTCACTCATTATGCTCCGTATATAGTCAATATTGAAATCTCTAAAAGACTTATTTAGGATCTCACATGCCATTACAGGAAGAATAAATAAAGCCGAATATGGAACTCCACCGTACCCATTATCGACAACAATATCTCCTTCATCTTGGTTGACAATCCCTGTCTAGTACAAACAAATGAATCATGGCGGCTGAGAATCAAGCCGTGGTTGGATGGATAGCAAGATGATTGTACCCTCAGCAACCATGGATGAAACCTCAGGTTTGACATCAGCCTGTATCATCAAGGCAGAATATCCTTTTAGTCATAGGCAATAATTTCTATCAATTATTTCGCAAAAAAAAGTTTATGTCGATAGGAGACCTTTGGCTTTGTTAATCTTAAAACATGTCAGCTCAATCGCAGAAAATAGGATGTACTTTTGTGCGTTCATAAAAAGAAGTGTGTGTATAAATGAACTCGTGGCTCACTTGGCAACCGCAGAAGTAGACTAGTAGAGTGTATATATATGTATACAACGTAGGTCGCCTCTTCCTCCGGTCGATCATATCATATCTGGTCGACAGACCGAGCCCCTGGGCTGACCCTGACGTGATGGCCGGATATATACAAGGGAACAGGTCACGGGCAAGGTATATACTGCTCGCCAAGATATTTATGCAGTGGAGCCAAGGAGACACTAATAATTAAATCAGGGGTCCAAGCGATCCCCACTTTTGCATTGAGTGTTTTCAAGTTTTCAACAACTCATTGTGAGGAGCTTATGCACATGACCAGAGACTTTTGGTGAGGAGATGATAAAGATCGTCGACGTATTCACTGGTCGAGTTGGGAGAAACTTACAAAACGTAAAAGCCAAGGAGGTATGGGATTCAAAGACCTTAAAGTTTTTAACCAGGCTCTCCTCGCTAGGCAAGCCTGGCGACTTATTGCACCTCCGGACAGCTTGTGCGCGAGAGTACTTAAGGCAACATACTACCATAGGACTGATCTGCTAGACACGGCGTTTATTCAAAATGCGTCGCCGGGTTGGCAGGGCATCATGCATTGTTTAGAACTCCTTAAAAAAGGATGTATTCGGCGCATTTACAACAGAAATAGTGTCCGCATTTGGAGAGACAATTGGATCCCGAGAGAAAACATGAAAATAAACATAAATCCGACAAGCTCCCGAACCCGTTGGGTAGCAGACCTCATCGACCAGGAGAGTCACGCTTGGAAGGAATATTACATCATGCGTATATTTACACGTGAAGACGCAAATGATATTTTGAGCATCCGACTACCAAATTATGATGAAGAGGATTATATTGCTTGGCAGCCCGAAAAAAAGGGAATTTTTAGTGTTCGTAGCGCATACCGGTTAGCCATGGACGAAAAGGATTCTGTGGTGATTGGGTCTAACCACAATACCCAAGGGGATCGCAGTATTTGGAATAATATCTGGAAGACAAATGTACCCCAAAAAGTACATCTTTTTACATGGAAACTAGCAACTGAGTCACTGACGGTTCAAACTAATAGATTTCGACGAATCCCAGGCCTCACCCCGATTTGTAATGTATGTGGGGCCGATGATGAAACATGCTTCCATATGGCACAACGATCCACATTTGCAAGGGCCATGTGGCACGAACTCAAGGAGGTATGGAACCTGCCCCCTAAGCATGAAATAGAATACACTAGAAGGGATTGGGTCCTAATCCTGCTAGATAAGGTGAGTGAAGATATGAAACAAAAATGTATGCTATTTTGGTGGCGTGTTTGGCACCATAGAAATGACGCGATCTTCGCAAAAGGTAAAGCGAAAATTTCTCACTCTGCTCGTTTTCTGCAAAACTACCTTGTAAACCTCCGCTTGATTGCGGACAGAACTTCTAAGATAGATCGAAAAGGGAAAAGTCCGATGGTTAAATTGCCATCTGTGCAACAACATGATAATACAAGGGAGCCAGAGCTCGAATGGCTAAGGTCAATGTTGATGAAAGCTTTCTGGAGGAAAGTTGGAGTGGAGCCTGGGGCGCTGTGATTCGAGACCATGATGGAAGAATTATCTTATCAGTTTAGGATTATGTACCGCGGTGCAATGGAGCGGATTCCGCGGAAGCCATGGCTTGCCTAGAAAGACTACGAAAGGCAATGTCGGGGACGGATTTACCCTTAGTCATTGAGACGGATTGCAGCTCGGTGACAGAGGCGCTCATCCTCTCGTCTATTGATAAATCGGAGGTTGGAGCAATTGCAAAGGAGTTTCAAGCCATTAAAGGAAACAGAGAAATTAGAGTTTGCAAAGTAGATAGAAGGGACAATAGGTTAGCTCATAGTCTTGCCCAGTTGGGACGTAGAGAGTTGCATGGCGGGGTTATGCAAGGCACAGTGCCAACCTGCGTGTTGAGCGTGGCCTTGCACCATTGTACGAACTATGTTTTTCTCTATTTAATTAATACAACTCTCTATTAAAAAAAGATATTTATACACTAGCTCTTGGAAGTTGGATCGATCAACCGACGATGGGTGCCACGCTACGCGCGTGCGTGTATCATATCGTGTGTGCGGTTCGCTATGCTAGCTTCCGATCCGATCGATCGATCCACACGGTCAGCTATTAGAACGGCTAAGTAAGTTCACAGCTAGCCACGCGAACACACAGCAGGTCAACGGATCAGAACGTGTGAAGATTCTTTCTCTTGCGGCAAGTACGGAGGTTCTTTCTCAACAAAGGAAAAAAGAAAGAACATGTGGAGATTCTTTCTCTGACCCATACCGTATATAGTACACATATAGGAGATGCCACATACCATATATAGTAGCGATCAAGTACTACGGCTGGCAGCCAGGCCGAGCGAGCCATGTGCGACCAAACTCCAGCCAGCCGAGCCGGCCGGCGGTTGGTCAACTAATCGCCTCCATTTGGAGAGTGGGCACACACCTTTCCTGGCGGCCAGTGCGCTGGTAGTACATAAGGCTGGTCACAGGGGAGTAACTTATACTAGTGTCATGTATATGACACTAGTCTAAGTTCATGACACTAGTATAAGTTACTACCTTCATAATGCAAAGTAACGTAGTAGTAGTGTCATAGAGGACTTAATTTATTACCATGTAGACTCGTCTTGTCTTAGGAAGCACTATGTTACAGTAACATATTATGTTACCACTTCGCATTAACTATGTGCCACATAAGCAAAAGTTTCTTAAAGTGCGCTATGTTACTAGCTAAGTTACTCCCACTATGACTAGCCTAATGGCATGGGTATATGAAATCGCACTTTAACAGGGATGGCAACTCATCTTCAAAGTAAACGGTGTGGCCATCTTCGCAATATGCAAATGACATACTATCTTTGCTAAAAGATGGAGAAGAGAATGCCAAGAACCTCAAATTTATTATTTGCATGCAGATGTCGTCGCTAGCTGGTCTACGAACATGAATGGAATTTTTATTGCTTTATGTGTTTTAAGTACTGTCCTGATGTTTGATGAATGGATCAAAAAAATTCTTGTAAAAAAAGGTGACATACAAGTGGAGTTTTTTAGTGATGGTGGTGTTGGGAGGGGGGGGGGGGTTTAAGTCGATAGCTTTCTTAAGGAATAGCTAAAGAAAACGTTGTTCTCAAAAAAAAACTAAAGAAAACGCTCTCACGAATCCTATTTTCTGATTATGTATGCCGCGACATTACGGTTTGGAGTTTTGATCTGGCCATGTAGAGCACTCATAGAGGTCCAGCTTCACGTCAGTAATCTACCACACCCATGCTAGAATTTGGTAAAGGAAGGAATTCTTATCTATTTCTCGAGGCAATTATACTCATATCGACAATGAACTGCATGGGAATTAGCATATAGTAAGAAAGATGGGTAAGCCAGCTGGCCAGCTGGCCAGCTGAAAAACAATCCTAATATTAATATAGTTTTACTTGTATAAAGCTGGAGCTTTGCCCCGTACTTTTTACGGATACCAATTGATCAAACTAGAATTCTTAATAAAGAGAGGAAATTTGTGGTTGGATAGTTAGAGGGACTGTGGTAACTCCAGCCCACCAGGGTTCAAGTCCTGGTGCTCATATTTATTTCTGGATTTATTTCAGGATTTTCGGCGATGCGCATTCAGTGGGAGGAGACGTACCCGTTGATGACAAGGTGCCTACGGTGATTTCATAAATTTCAAGATGATATGTCGGCTCAGTCTTTCGGAGGTGCTCATAGGGGTAGGGTGTGTGTGTGCGTGTATGCGTGTATATGAGTGCTTGTGTTTGTACTGTGTTCAAAACAAGAGGAAATCTGAAAATGAAAAAAAAATGAATGTTGGCAGGGAAACCTACTACATATTACCGGTAGAGTTGTCTCGGGGAATGCTTGTCCCTCGTAACAGGCTTGCGCCTCGCTTTATAAATAAAGCAACCCAACAAAGTACACGGCCGAACGAACAATGTGGTGAGGAGGCCTTCTTACAAACCATATCAAAAGGTATAACATGACGTCTAGAACAAACCTAACACCTCACCGAGGCCCGACCGTAGATGCCTGAGCTCCACAACAAAACCCCCAGGAGGTTGACGACGTGAAGCGTTGCTGTTGCTGAGTCCGAACAAGCAGGCCGAGATTTTCATCTGGAGCCGTGGCACAAGGACGAGACTCATCACTTGTGCAGAGTCGTCACATGCAAACGGCTAAACCCCATTTCGCTGACACAATTCTGAATTCTCACGATAGGGGGGTCCATCGGACATGACCCAGATTAATCATGCGTGATAGGTCCTCTGATCATACACGATAAACACGAAAATGGACGTGTGTGCTCTGGAGAGCTATTGCAAATAATGAGAGATAGCAAGCCATGTGAGATGTTCTGAACATCACATATAATTTTACTAGAGAAAATGTTTGTGTTGGTACTGAGCAACACACACGATTCGCTCCAAAAAACCGTGTGAGATGTGTTAAAAATCATGCACAATTTTCTCATCGAAAACAATTTCATCGGTTCTGTACAACACACATGATTTGTTCAAGGAAATCGTGTGAGATAGAGTGATCCATCACAAACGCCTTTCTTGCTGTAAACATTTGCGGCCCAGTAGTGTATCGCAAACGGTTGTCCTGGACGGCATCGTACGTAGTGATTTATTGACCCACACACTTTTTTTGTAGCAATTGTGTGTGTTGTTAGTGGTCATCGCCGCCGGTACTTAATATATAACCTTGTGCAACGCATTGACCCAATTAACATGTTTGTTAGCCCGTTATTATTAATCCATGTAATGAGCAAATTCACATTTCATATCAAACAAAATTTTACCATGATTTCATATCTGACACATAATATATTTCAAATTCATCTAATGGTCATCAGGATTTTATAATTTATATCACAGTGCACAGCAGATAACTAGCTCACCACAAAACAGTACACCTGATAGCTAGTTCAGTGCACAAGCACCAAGTTTCACATGTAACATCTAAAACAATTTGGAAAGTAGCATCATAGATGGTAAATAGATAAATGAATCTCATCTAGAAAACTCTTGAAGCGGAAGATGCATATTGAGCCTTCAACGATGTTGAAGGTCCTTGCTACTTTAGTCCAACGCTTGTGGATGATCGCCCGTCCATCCTTCGCCCTCTTGAGAAAGACTTGAATATTATACCGTGGGTGTTGTATTTTCCTTGCCTCTTGAGTATAAAAGGGGTTTGAGAGGTAATCATCAGTAAACTGCTTTGGAAAAAACTGAAAACAAAGATATGCATAAATATGTTTTCTAAATATTGAAATGGTGTGCATATAGAAAAAAAAGGTAGACAGTAAGTACCATCCCATAGTTGACCGGTTTCTTCTTCATTGCATAGGCAAAGAGTTTGTTATTTTCCTTTGCTAGTTTCTTTATCCTAACAATCTTTTTGAGTTTTGTGATTTGACTGTTATTCATGTACATCTCATATTTTTCATATGCAATGGGTCGAAATGTGGGTCTAAACCTCTCATACTAGGACGTACCTGTAAGATCTAGATATTAGAAACCAAATATTTGAAAAAAATGAAATTGCACAATGATGTGTTATAAGCCAAAGGGCCATGTGCAGACCTTGATGGTAAACTTCAGTATCTCCCATTTATTACCCTGCTATTACATAAAGTGGATATTGATCAGGTTAAGTGGGAATTAACATACTATCAATAATAGGTTGGTGAAGAATATACATAGTGCAGAACTGCAGATCCAACAGATTCAAGCCATGGAAAGGCCAATTAATCACAACATGCTTAACATCCAAAAAATATAGCAAATGTATATGTTTCTCATGTACTTAGTACGTCCAAATTTTATCTATTTCTCACAGACATAAGAATACAAAATTGTATTCTAACAATTGAACATCACATTGCATGATTGAATGAAACAATGCAATTCAACACCACATTAATTGCACAATAGAACATTACACTGCATACATACTAGTTTAAGATCAGCATGCATATAGAATAACATTACATTCGATAAGTGAATATATAATAACATTACATTCGACAAGTGACTAGAATGTATAGCAGAAATGCAGGAGCAGCTCATGCAAAAGGTCAAACGAAGATACTTAACCGGCGTAGCAAGCTAAACCAAGGTTTCCAGTAAGCTAGAATGAGCTAGCTACTCATAATTGTCAGAGATGATAATGGCTTCCTTCCCCTTCGAAGAGGGCGAGGCCTCCACATCGTGGGTGCCCTCCTCATTGTCTGAGCAAATGAAGACTAGCACTGCCTAGTTCTTGTAGGTCGTCTGAGCTAGTAAGGGCACCAACCTGTTGGTCCTTGATTGGAGGTAAGTACAAGCACGATGAGAAAACACATCATAGTATTTGTCGTAGGAACCGACGATGGCATCGAAAAAATACCATGAGGTGTCAAAGCTATTCCTTGCTCGTTTTTCATAGTTTTATCAGTCTCAAGGTGCTGGGTGGAAGACTTGATTATAGGTTTCATTGCCATACTGTTAGACGGCTATTGCGCGAATAGCTTGATCACGTCATATGTAGATGTTGGGGAACGTAGCATACAATTTCAAAAAAAAATCATACGCTCACGCAAGATCTATCTAGGAGATGCATAGCAATGAGAGGGGGAGAGTGTGTCCACGTACCCTCGTAGACCGAAAGCGGAAGCGTTAGGTTAACGCGGTTGATGTAGTCTAACGTCTTCACGATCCGACCGATCTAGTACCGAACGGACGACACCTCCGAGTTCAGCACACGTTCAGCTCGATGACGTCCCTCGAACTCTTGATCCAGCAGAGGGTCGAGGGAGAGTTCCATCAGCACGATGGCGTGGTGACGGTGATGGTGATGTGATCCGCGCAGGGCTTCGCCTAAGCACTACGACGCTATGACCGGAAGAGTAACTGTGGAGGGGGGCACCGCACACGGCTAAGAGAATAATTGATGTGATTTGGGGTGCCCCCTGCCCCCGTATATAAAGGAGGGGAGGAGGAAGCGGCCGGCCAAGAGGAACGCGCCATGGGGGGGAGTCCTACTAGGACTCCACTCCTAGTAGGATTCGCCCCCACCCCCTATTTCCTTTCTTGATCGGAGGGGAAAAGGAAGGAGTGGGAAAGGGGGAGGGAAAGAGGGAAAGGGGGGCACCGCCCCCTCCCCTAGTCCTATTCGGGCTCCCATGGGGGGGCCTCCTCTTGTGGGCTGTCCCCTCTCTCTCCCGTGGCCCATGAGGCCCATGACTTCCCCCGGGGGGTTCCGGTAACCCCTCGGTACTCCGGTAAAATATCCAAACCACTCGAAACCATTCCGATGTCCGAATACCACCTTCCAATATATCAATCTTTACCTCTCGACTATTTCGAGACTCCTCATAATGTCCGTGATCTCATCCGGGACTCTGAACAAACTTCGGTCACCAAAACACATAACTCATAATACAAATCGTCATCGAACGTTAAGCGTGCGGACCCTACGGGTTAGAGAACTATGTAGACATGACCGAGACACTTCGGTCAATAACCAATAGCGGCACCTGGATGCTCATATCGGTTCCTACATATTCTACAAAGATCTTTATCGGTCAAACCGCAATAACAACATACGTTATTCCCTTTGTCATCGGTATGTTACTTGCCCAAGATTCGATCGTCGGTATCCTCATACCTAGTTCAATTTCATTACCGACAAGTCTCTTTACTCATTCCGTAATGCATCATACCGTAACTAACTCATTAGTCACATTGCTTGCAAGGCTTATAGTGATGTTCATTACCGAGAGGGCCCAGAGATGCCTCTCCGATAATCGGAGTGACAAATCCTAATCTCGATCTGTGCCAACCCAACAAACACCTTCGGAGACACCTGTAGAGCATCTTTATAATCACCCAGTTACGTTGTGATGTTTGATAGCACACAAAGTGTTCCTCCGGTATTCGGGAGTTGCATAATCTCATAGTCAGAGAGGAATATGTATAAGTCTTGAAGAAAGCAATAGCAATAAAACTTAACGATCATTATGCTAAGCTAACGGATGGGTCTTGTCCATCACATCGTTCTCTAATGATGTGATCCCGTTCATCAAATGACAACACATGTCTATGGTCAGGAAACTTAACCATCTTTGATTAACGAGCTAGTCAAGTAGAGGCATACTAGGGACACTCAGTTTTGTCTATGTATTCACACATGTACTAAGTTTCCGGTTAATACAATTCTAGCATGAATAATAAACATTTATCATGATATAAGGAAATATAAATGACAACTTTATTATTGCCTCTAGGGCATATTTCCTTCAATCTCCCACTTGCACTAGAGTCAATAATCTAGATTACATAGTAATGATTCTAACACCCATGGAGTCTTGGTGCTGATGACGTTTTGATCATGGAAGAGGCATAGTCAACGGGTCTGCAACATTCAGATCCATATGTATTTTGCAAATCTCTATGTCTCCCTCCTTGACTTGATCGCGGAAGGAATTGAAGCGTCTCTTGATGTGTTTGGTTCTCTTGTAAAATCTGGATTCCTTCGCCAAGGCAATTGCTCCAGTATTGTCACAAAAGATTTTCATTGGACCCGATGCACTAGGTATTACACCTAGATCGGATATGAACTCCTTCATCCAGACTCCTTCATTTGCTGCTTTCGAAGCAGCTATGTACTCCGCTTCACACGTAGATCCCGCCACGACGCTCCGCTTGGAACTGCACCAACTTACAGCTCCACCATTCAATATAAATACGTATCCGGTTTGCGACTTAGAGTCATCCGGATCAGTGTCAAAGCTTGCATCGACATAACCATTTACGACTTTGTCACCTCCATAAACGAGAAACATATCTTTAGTCCTTTTCAGGTATTTCAAGATGTTCTTGACCGCTGTCTAGTGATCCACTCCTGGATTACTTTGGTACCTCCCTGCTAAACTTATAGCAAGGCACGCATCAGGTCTGGTACACAGCATTGCATACATGATAGAACCTATGGCTGAGGCATAGGGAATGACTTTCATTTTCTTTCTATCGTCTGCAGTGGTCGGGCATTGAGTCTGACTCAACTTCACACCTTGTACCACAGGCAAGAACCCTTTCTTTGACTGATCCATTTTGAACTTCTTCAAAACTTTATCAAGGTATGTGCTTTGTGAAAGTCCAATTAAGCGTCTTGATCTATCTCTATAGATCTTGATGCCCAATATATAAGCAGCTTCACCGAGGTCTTTCATTGAAAAATTCTTATTCAAGTATCCTTTTATGCTATCCAGAAATTCTATATTATTTCCAATCAACAATATGTCATCCACATATAATATTAGAAATGGTACAGAGCTCCCACTCACTTTCTTGTAAATACAGGCTTCTCCAAAAGTCTGTATAAAACCATATGCTTTGATCACACTATCAAAGCATATATTCCAACTCCGAGATGCTTGCACCAGTCCATAAATGGATCGCTGGAGCTTGCACACTTTGTTAGCACCTTTAGGATCGACAAAACCTTCTGGTTGCATCATATACAACTCTTCTTTAAGAAATCCATTAAGGAATGCGGTTTTGACATCCATTTGCCAAATTTCATAATCATAAAATGCGGCAAATGCTAACATGATTCGCACAGACTTAAGCATCGCTATGGGTGAGAAGGTCTCATCATAGTCAACTCCTTGAACTTGTTGAAAACCTTTCGCAACAAGTCGAGCTTTGTAGATAGTAATATTACTGTCAGCGTTAGTCTTCTTCTTGAAGATCCATTTATTCTCTATGGCTTGCCGATCATCAGGCAAGTCAACCAAAGTCCACACTTTGTTCTGATACATGGATCCCATCTCAGATTTCATGGCCTCAAGCCATTTTGCGGAATCTGGGTGTTGGGGAACGTAGTAATTACAAAAAAATTCCTACGCACACGCAAGATCATGGTGATGCATAGCAACGAGAGGGGAGAGTGTTGTCCACGTACCCTCGTAGACCGAAAGCGGAAGCGTTAGCACAACGCGGTTGATGTAGTCGTACGTCTTCACGATCCGACCGATCAAGTACCGAACGCACGGCACCTCCGAGTTCAGCACACGTTCAGCCCGATGACGTCCCTCGAAATCCGATTCAGCCGAGTGTTGAGGGAGAGTTTCGTCAGCACGACGGCGTGGTGACGATGATGATGTTCTACCGACGTAGGGCTTCGCCTAAGCACCGCTACAGTATTATCGAGGTGGACTATGGTGGAGGGGGGCACCGCACACGGCTAAAAGATCAAACGATCAATTGTTGTGTCTCTAGGGTGCCCCCCTGCCCCTGTATATAAAGGAGCAAGTGGGAGAGGTGCGGACGGCCAGGAGGGGCGCGCCAGGAGGAGTCCTACTCCCACTGGGAGTAGGACTCCCTCCCTTTTCCTTGTTGGACTAGGAGTGGAGGGGGAAAGAGGAGGGAGAGAGGAAGGAAAGGGGGGGTGCCGCCCCCATCTCCTTGTCCTATTCGGACTAAGGGGGAGGGGCGCGCGGCCCTGCCCTGGCTGCCTCTCCTCTCTTCCACTAAGGCCCACTATGGCCCATTAAGCCCCCGGGGGGTTCCGGTAACCTCCCGGTACTCCGGTAAAATTCCGATTTCACCCGGAACACTTCCGATATCAAAACATAGGCTTCCAATATATCAATCTTCATGTCTCGACCATTTCGAGACTCCTCGTCATGTCCGTGATCACATCCGGGACTCCGAACAACCTTTGGTACATCAAAACATATAAACTCATAATATAACTGTCATCGAAACTTTAAGCGTGCGGACCCTACGGGTTCGAGAACTATGTAGACATGACCGAGACACGTCTCCGGTCAATAACCAATAGCGGAACCTGGATGCTCATATTGGCTCCCACATATTCTACGAAGATCTTTATCGGTCAGACCGCATAACAACATACGTTGTTCCCTTTGTCATCGGTATGTTACTTGCCCAAGGTTCGATCGTCGGTATCTCAATACCTAGTTTAATCTCGTTACCAGCAAGTCTCTTTACTCGTTCTGTAATACATCATCCCGCAACAAACTTATTAGTTGCAATGCTTGCAAGGCTTAAGTGATGTGCATTACCGAGAGGGCCCAGAGATACCTCTCCGACAATCGGAGTGACAAATCCTAATCTCGAAATACGCCAACCCAACAAGTACCTTCAGAGACACCTGTAGAGCACCTTTATAATCACCCAGTTACGTTGTGATGTTTGGTAGCACACAAAGTGTTCCTCCGGTAAACGGGAGTTGCATAATCTCATAGTCATAGGAACATGTATAAGTCATGAAGAAAGCAATAGCAACATACTAAACGATCGAGTGCTAAGCTAAAGGAATGGGTCAAGTCAATCACAACATTCTCCTAATGATGTGATCCCGTTAATCAAACGACAACTCATGCCTATGGCTAGGAAACATAACCATCTTTGATCAATGAGCTAGTCAAGTAGAGGCATACTAGTGACACTCTGTTTGTCTATGTATTCACACATGTATTATGTTTCCGGTTAATACAATTCTAGCATGAATAATAAACATTTATCATGATATAAGGAAATAAATAATAACTTTATTATTGCCTCTAGGGCATATTTCCTTCAGTCTCCCACTTGCACTAGAGTCAATAATCTAGATTACACAGTAATGATTCTAACACCCATGGAGCCTTGGTGCTGACCATGTTTTGCTCGTGGAAGAGGTTTAGTCAACGGGTCTGCAACATTCAGATCCGTATGTATCTTGCAAATTTCTATGTCTCCCACCTGGACTAAATCCTGGATGGAATTGAAGCGTCTCTTGATGTGCTTGGTTCTCTTGTGAAATCTGGATTCCTTCGCCAAGGCAATTGCACCAGTATTGTCACAAAAGATTTTCATTGGACCCGATGCACTAGGTATGACACCTAGATCGGATATGAACTCCTTCATCCAGACTCCTTCATTTGCTGCTTCCGAAGCAGCTATGTATTCCGCTTTACACGTAGATCCCGCCACGACGCTTTGTTTAGAACTGCACCAACTGACAGCTCCACCGTTCAATGTAAACACGTATCCGGTTTGCGATTTAGAATCGTCCGGATCAGTGTCAAAGCTTGCATGAATGTAACCATTTACGATGAGCTCTTTGTCACCTCCATAAACAAGAAACATATCCTTAGTCCTTTTAAAGTATTTCAGGATGTTCTTGACCGCTGTCCAGTGATCCACTCCTGGATTACTTTGGTACCTCCCTGCTAGACTTATAGCAAGGCACACATCAGGTCTGGTACACAACATTGCATACATGATAGAGCCTATGGCTGAAGCATAGGGAACATCTTTCATCTTCTCTCTATCTTCTGCAGTGGTCGGGCATTGAGTCTTACTCAACTTCACACATTGTAACACAGGCAAGAACCCTTTCTTTGCTTGACCCATTTTGAACTTCTTCAAAACTTTGTCAAGGTATGTGCTTTGTGAAAGTCCAATTAAGTGTCTTGATCTATCTCTATAGATCTTGATGCCCAATATATACGCAGCTTCATTGAGGTCTTTCATTGAAAAACTCTTATTCAAGTATCCCTTTATGCTATCCAGAAATTCTATATCATTTCCAATCAGCAATATGTCATCCACATATAATATCAAAAATGCTACAGAGCTCCCACTCACTTTCTTGTAAATACAGGCTTCTCCAAAAGTCTGTACAAAACCAAATGCTTTGATCACACTATCAAAGCGTTTATTCCAACTCCGAGAGGCTTGCACCAGTCCATAAATGGATCGCTGGAGCTTGCACACTATCATATACAACTCTTCTTCCAGAAATCCATTCAGGAATGCAGTTTTGACATCCATTTGCCAAATTTCATAATCATAAAATGCGGCAATTGCTAACATGATTCAGACAGACTTAAGCATCGCTACGGGTGAGAAGGTCTCATCGTAGTCCATCCCTTGAACTTGTCGAAAACCTTTTGCAACAAGTCGAGCTTTATAGACAGTAGCATTACCATTAGCGTCAGTCTTCTTCTTGAAGATCCATTTATTCTCAATTGCTTGCCGATCATCGGGCAAGTCAACCAAAGTCCACACTTTGTTCTCATACATGGATCCGATCTCAGATTTCATAGCTTCAAGCCATTTTGCGGAATCTGGGCTCACCATCGCTTCTTCATAGTTCGTAGGTTTGTCATGGTCTAGTAACATAACCTCCAGAACAGGATTGCCATACCACTCTGGTGCGGATCTTACTCTGGTTGACCTACGAGGTTCAGTAATAACTTGATCTGAAGTTCCATGATCATCATCATTAACTTCCTCACTAATTGGTATAGGCGTCGCAGAAACTGGTTTCTGCGATGAACTACTTTCCAATAAGGGAGCAGGTACAGTTACCTCATCAAGTTCCACTTTCCTCCCACTCACTTCTTTCGAGAGAAACTCCTCCTCCAGAAAAATTCCGAATTTAGCAACCAAAGTCTTGCCTTCGGATCTGTGATAGAAGGTGTACCCAACAATCTCCTTTGGGTATCATATGAAGACACATTTCTCCGATTTGGGTTCGAGCTTATCAGGTTGAAGCTTTTTCACATAAGCATCGCAACCCCAAACTTTAAGAAACGACAACTTTGGTTTCTTGCCAAACCATAGTTCATAAGGCGTCGTCTCACCGGATTTTGATGGTGCCCTATTTAACGTGAATGCGGCCGTCTCTAAAGCATAACCCCAAAACGATAGCGGTAAATCAGTAAGAGACATCATAGATCACACCATATGTAGTTGAGTAAGATTACGACGTTCGGACACACCATTACGCCGTGGTGTTCCGGGTGCCGTGAGTTGCGAAACTATTCCGCATTGTTTCAAATGAATACCAAACTCATAACTCAAATATTCTCCTCCACGATCAGATCGTAGAAACTTTATTTTCTTGTTACGAAGATTTTCAACTTCACTCTGAAATTCTTTGAACTTTTCAAATGTTTCAGACTTATGTTTCATTAAGTAGATATACCCATATCTGCTTAAATCATCTGTGAAGGTGAGAAAATAACGATATCCGCCACGAGCCTCAACATTCATCGGACCACATACATCTGTATGTATGATTTCCAACAAATCTGTTGCTCTCTCCATAGTTCCGGAGAACGGCGTTTTAGTCATCTTGCCCATGAGGCACGGTTCGCAAGTACCAAGTGATTCATAATCAAGTGGTTCCAAAAGTCCATCAGTATGGAGTTTCTTCATGCGCTTTACACCGATATGACCTAAACGGCAGTGCCACAAATAAGTTGCACTATCATTATCAACTCTGCATCTTTTGGTTTCAATACTATGAATATGTGTATCACCACTATCGAGATTCAACAAAAATAGACCACTCTTCAAGGGTGCATGACCATAAAAGATATTACTCATATAAATAGAACAACCATTATTCTCTGATTTAAATGAATAACCGTCTCGCATCAAACAAGATCCAGATATAATGTTCATGCTTAACGCTGGCACCAAATAACAATTATTTAGGTCTAAAACTAATCCCGAAGGTAGATGTAGAGGTAGCGTGCCGACCGCGATCACATCGACTTTGGAACCATTTCCCACGTGCATCGTCACCTCGTCCTTAGCCAATCTTCGCTTAATCCGTAGCCCCTGTTTTGAGTTGCAAATATTAGCAACAGAACCAGTATCAAATACCCAGGTGCTACTGCGAGCATTAGTAAGGTACACATCAATAACATGTATATCACATATACCTTTGTTCACCTTGCCATCCTTCTTATCCGCCAAATACTTGGGGCAGTTCCGCTTCCAGTGACCAGTCTGCTTGCAGTAGAAGCACTCAGTCTCAGGCTTAGGTCCAGACTTGGGTTTCTTCTCCTGAACAGCAACTTGCTAGCTGTTCTTCTTGAAGTTCCCCTTCTTCTTCCCTTTGCCCTTTTTCTTGAAATTGGTGGTCTTATTGACCATCAACACTTGATGCTCCTTTTTGATTTCTACCTCCGCAGCCTTTAGCATTGCGAAGAGCTCGGGAATCGTCTTATCCATCCCTTGCATGTTATAGTTCATCACGAAGCTCTTGTAGCTTGGTGGCAGTGATTGGAGAATTCTGTCAATGACGCTATCATCCGGAAGATTAACTCCCAGTTGAATCAAGTGATTGCAGTACCCAGACATCTTGAGTATATGCTCACTGACAGAACTATTCTCCTCCATCTTGCAGCTGTAGAACTTATTGGAGACTTCATATCTCTCAATCCGGGCATTTGCTTGAAATATTAACTTCAACTCCTGGAACATCTCATATGCTCCATGACGTTCAAAACATCGTTGAAGTCCCGGTTCTAAGCCGTAAAGCATGGCACACTGAACTATCGAGTAGTCATCAACACGTGACTGCCAGGCATTCACAATGTCTGCAGTTGCTGGCGCAGGTGGTACACCTAGAGGTGCTTCCATGACGTAATTCTTCTGTGCAGCAATGAGGATAATCCTCAAGTTACGGACCGAGTCTGTGTAATTGCTACCATCATCTTTCAACTTTGCTTTCTCAAGGAACGCATTAAAATTCAACGGAACAACAGCACGGGCCATCTATCTACAATCAACATAGACAAGCAAGATACTATCAGGTACTAAGTTCATGATAAATTTAAGTTCAATTAATCATATTACTTAAGAACTCCCACTTAGATAGACATCCCTCTAATCCTCTAAGTGATCACGTGATCCATATCAACTAAACCATGTCCGATCATCACGTGAGATGGAGTAGTTTCAACGGTGAACATCACTATGTTGATCATATCCACTATATGATTCACGCTCGACCTTTCGGTCTCCGTGTTCCGAGGCCATATCTATTATATGCTAGGCTCGTCAAGCTTAACCTGAGTATTCCGTGTGTGCAACTGTTTTGCACCCGTTGTATTTGAACGTAGAGCCTATCACACTCGATCATCACGTGGTGTCTCAGCATGAAGAACATTCGCAACGGTGCATACTCAGGGAGAACACTTATACTTTGATAATTTAGTGAGGGATCATCTTATAATGCTACCGTCAATCAAAGCAAGATAAGATGCATAAAAGATAAACATCACATGCAATCAATATAAGTGATATGATATGGCCATCATTATCTTGTGCTTGTGATCTCCATCTCCGAAGCACCGTCATGATCACCATCGTCACCGGCGTGACACCTTGATCTCCATCGTAGCATCGTTGTCGTCTCGCCAATCTTATGCTTCTACGACTATCGCTACCGCTTAGTGATAAAGTAAAGCATTACAGGGCGATTGCATTGCATACAATAAAGCGACAACCATATGGCTCCTGCCACTTGCCGATAACTCGGTTACAAAACATGATCATCTCATACAATAAAATTTAGCATCATGTCTTGTCCATATCACATCACAACATGCCCTGCAAAAACAAGTTAGACGTCCTCTACTTTGTGGTTGCAAGTTTTACGTGGCTGCTACGGGCTTAGCAAGAACCGTTCTCACCTACGCATCAAAACCACAACGATAGTTTGTCAAGTTGGTGCTGTTTTAACCTTCGCAAGGACCGGGCGTAGCCACACTCGGTTCAAATAAAGTTGGAGAAACTTACACCCGCCAGCCACCTGTGTGCAAAGCACGTCGGTAGAACCAGTCTCGCGTAAGCGTACGCGTAATGTCGGTCCGAGCCGCTTCATTCGACAATACCGCCGAACCAAAGTATGAAGTGCTGGTAAGCAGTATGACTTATATCGCCCACAACTCACTTGTGTTCTACTCGTGCATATAACATCAACGCATAAAACCAGGCTCTGATACCACTGTTGCGGCACGTAGTAATTTTAAAAAAATTCTACGCACACGCAAGATCATGGTGTTACATAGAAACGAGAGGGGAGAGTGTTGTCCACGTACCCTCGTAGACCGAAAGCGGAAGCGTTAGCACAACACGGTTGATGTAGTCGTACGTCTTCACGATCCGACCGATCAAGTACCGAACGCACGGCAACTCCGAGTTCAGCACACGTTCAGCCCGATGACATCCCTCGAACTCCGATCCAGCCGAGTGTTGAGGGAGAGTTTCGTCAGCACGACGGCGTGGTGACGATGATGATGTTCTACCGATGCAGGGCTTCACCTAAGCACCGCTACAGTATTATCGAGGTGGACTATGATGGAGGGGGCACTGCACACGGCTAAAAGATCAAACGATCAATTGTTGTGTCTCTAGGGTGCCCCCCTGCCCCCGTATATAAAGGAGCAAGGGGGAGAGGTGCGGCCTGCCAGGAGGGGTGCGTCAGGAGGAGTCCTACTCCCATCGGGAGTAGGACTCCCTCCCTTTTCCTTGTTGGACCAGGAGTGGAGGGGGAAAGAGGAGGGATAGAGGAAGGAAAGGGGGGCGCCGCCCCCCTCTCCTTGTCCTATTCGGACTAAGGGGGAGGGGCGCGCGGCCCTGCCCTGGCCGCCTCTCCTCTCTTCCACTAAGGCCCACTATGGCCCATTAAGACCCTGGGGGTTCCGATAACCTCCCGGTACTCCACTAAAATTCCGATTTCACCCGGAACACTTCCGATATCCAAACATAGGCTTCCAATATATCAATCTTCATGTCTCGACCATTTCGAGACTCCTCGTCATGTCCGTGATCACATCCGGGACTCTGAACAACCTTCTGTACATCAAAACATATAAACTCATAATATAATTGTCATCGAAACTTTAAGCGTGCGGACCCTACGGGTTCGAGAACTATGTAGACATGACCGAGACACGTCTCCGGTCAATAACCAATAGCGGAACCTGGATGCTCATATTGGCTCCCACATATTCTATGTAGATCTTTATCGGTCAGACCGCATAACAACATACGTTGTTCCCTTTGTCATCGGTATGTTACTTGCCCGAGATTCGATCGTCGGTATCTCAATACCTAGTTCAATCTCGTTACCGGCAAGTCTCTTTACTAGTTGCGTAATACATCATCCCGCAAAAAACTCATTAGTTGCAATGCTTGCAAGGCTTAAGTGATGTGCATTACCGAGAGGGCCCAGAGATACCTCTCCGACAATCGGAGTGACAAATCCTAATCTCGAAATACGCCAACCCAACAAGTACCTTCGGAGACACCTGTAGAGCACCTTTATAATCACCCAGTTACGTTGTGACGTTTGGTAGCACACAAAGTGTTCCTCCGGTAAACGGGAGTTGCATAATCTCATAGTCATAGGAACATGTATAAGTCATGAAGAAAGCAATAGCAACATACTAAACGGTCGACTTCTAAGCTAACGGAATGGGTCAAGTCAATCACATCATTCTCCTAATGATGTGATCCCGTTAATCAAATGACAACTCATGTCTATGGCTAGGAAACATAACCCCTCTTTGATCAACGAGCTAGTCAAGTAGAGGCATACTAGTGACACTCTGTTTGTCTATGTATTCACACATGTATTATGTTTCCGGTTAATACAATTCTAGCATGAATAATAAACATTTATCATGATATAAGGAAATAAATAATAACTTTATTATTACCTCTAGGGCATATTTCCTTCACTGGGCTCATCATCGCTTCCTCATAGTTCGTAGGTTCGTTGTGGTCTAGTAACATGACTTCCAGAACAGGATTACCGTACCACTCTGGTGCGGACCATACTCTGGTTGACCTACGAGGTTCGGTAGTAACTTGATCCGAAGTTTCATGATCATCATCATTAACTTCCTCACTAATTGGTGTAGGCATCACTGGAACTAATTTCTGTGATGAACCATTTTCCAATTCGAGAGAAGGTACAACTACCTCATCATGTTCTACTTTTCTCCCACTCACTTCTTTTGAGAGAAACTCCTTCTCTAGAAAGGATCCATTCTTACCAACGAATATCTTGCCTTCAGATTTGTGATAGAAGGTGTACCCAATAGTTTCCTTTGGGTATCCTATGAAGACGCATTTCTCCAATTTGGGTTCGAGTTTATCAGGTTGAAGCTTTTTCACATAAGTATCACAGCCCCAAACTTTAAGAAACGACGGCTTAGGTTTCTTGCCAAACCACAGTTCATATGGTGTAGTCTCAACGGATTTAGATGGTGCCCTATTTAACGTGAATGCAGCCGTCTCTAAAGCATAACCCCAAAATGATAGTGGTAAATCGGTAAGAGACATTGTAGATCGCACCATACCAATAAAGTATGATTATGACGTTCGGACACACCATTACGATGTGGTGTTCCAGGTGGCATGAGTTGCGAACTATTCCACATTGTTTCAAATGAAGACCAAACTCATAACTCAAATATTCACCTCCCCAATCAGATCGTAGAAACTTTATTTTCTTGTTACGATGATGTTCCACTTCACTCTGAATTTTTTTGAACTTTTCAAATGTTTCGGACTTATGTTTCATTAAGTAGATATACCCATATCTTCTCAAATCATCTGTGAAGGTCAGAAAATAACGATAGCCGCCACGAGCCTCAACACTCATCGGACCGCATACATCAGTATGTATTATTTCCAATAAGTCAGTTGCTCGCTCCATTGTTCAGGAGAACGGAGTCTTAGTCATCTTGCCCATGAGGCATGGTTCGCAAGCATCAAGTGATTCATAATCAAGTGATTCCAAAAGTCCATCAGCATGGAGTTTCTTCATGCGATTTGATGGCGGCTTGAAGCTACGTCGGTATTTCCCCAAAGAGGAAGGGATGATGTAGCACAGCAGCGGTAGGTATTTCCCTCAGATATGAAACCAAGGTTATCGAACCAGTAGGAAAACCAAGCAACACAACGTAAACAGCCCCTGCACACAAATAACAACTAATCGCAACCTGACATGTAAAAGGGGTTGTCAATCCCTTTCGGGTAGTGGCGCCCCAAGATGGGCAAACGAACGTGAGGAAATTATTGTAGATTGATAGATTGAACACCAAATAAAATAAATAGGAATAAAACGCAGCAAGGTATTTTTGTATTTTTGGTTTAGTAGATCTGAAAATAAAAGCAAAGAAAAAGTAGATCGCAAAGGCAAATAATATGAGAAAGAGACCCAGGGGCCGTAGGTTTCACTAGTGGCTTCTCTTGAGAAAAATAGCAAATGGTGGGTGAAAAAATTACTGTTGGGCAATTGATAGAACTTCAAATAATCATGTCGATATCCAGGCAATGATCATTATATAGACATCACGTCCAAGATTAGTAGACCGACTCCTGCCTGCACCTACTACTATTACTCCACACATCGACCGCTATCCAGCATGCATCTAGTGCATTAAGTTCATGGAGAAATGGAGTAATGCAATAAGAACGATGACATGATGTAGACAAGATCTATCTATGTAGAGATAGACCCCATCGTTTTATCCGTAGTAGCAACGATACATACATGTCGGTTCCCCTTCTGTCACTGGGATCAAGCACCGTAAGATCGAACCCACTACAAAGCACCTCTTCCCATTGCAAGATAAATAGATCAAGTTGGCCAAACAAAACCCAAATATCGGAGAAGAAATACGAGGCTATAAGCAATCATGCATAAAAGAGATCAAACAGACTCAAATACTTTCATGGATATAAAAAGATATAACTGATCATAAACTCAAAGTTCATCAGATCCCAACAAACACGCCGCAAAAAGAGTTACATCATATGGATCTCCAAGAGATCATTGTATTGAGAATTCAGTGAGAGAGAGGAAGCCATCTAGCTACTAACTACGGACCCATAGGTCTACAAAGAACTACTCACGCATCATCGGAGAGGCACCAATGGAGGTGTTGAACCCCATCCGTGATGGTGTCTAGATTGGATCTGGTGGTTCTAGACTCTGCGGCGGCTCGATGAATATTTCGTCGACTCCCCTAGGGTTTTGGGAATATTGGGGTATTTATAGAGCAAAGAGGCGATCCGAGGGCACCTGAGGTGGCCACAAACCAGCAGGGCGCGCCTTGGCCTCCTGGCGCGCCCTGGTGGGTTGTGCTCTCCTCGGAGCACCCCCAGGCGCAGCCAGGGCCCATTATGTGTCTTCTGGTCCAAAAAAATCTCTGTAAAGTTTTGTTGCATTTGGACTCCGTCTGATATTGATTTCCTGCAATGTAAAAAACATGCAGAAAACATCAACTGGCACTTGGAACTATGCCAATAGGTTAGTACCAAAAAATGACTATAAAATGATTATAAAACATCCAAGATTGATAATATAACAGCATGGAACAATCAAAAATTATAGATACGTTGGAGACGTATCACGCTTTACACCAATATGACCTAAACGGCAGTGCCGCAAATAAGTTGCACTATCATTATTAACTATGCATCTTTTGGCTTCAATATTATGAATATGTGTATCACAACGATCGAGATTCAACAAAAATAGACCTCTCATCAAGGGTGCATGACCATAAAAGAGATTACTCATATAAATAGAACAACCATTATTCTCTGATTTAAATGAATAACCGTCTCACATCAAACAAGATCTAGATATAATGTTCATGCTCAACGTTGGCACCAAATAATAATTATTCAGGTCTAAAACTAATCCCGAAGGTAGATGTAGAGGTAGCGTGCCGATGGTGATCACATCGACCTTGGAACCATTTTTGATGCGCATCGTCACCTCGTCCTTAGCCAATCTTCATTTAATCCGTAGCCCCTGTTTCGAGTTGCAGACATGAGCAATAGAACCAGTATCAAATACCCCGGCGCTACTACGAGCATTTGCAAGGTACACATTAATAAAATGTATATCAAATATACCTTTCACTTTGCCATCCTTCTTATCCGCCAAATACTTGGGGCAGTTCCGCTTCCAGTCACGAGTCCTTTTGTAGTAGAAGCACTCAGTTTCAGGCTTAGGTCCAGACTTGGGCTTCTTCCCGGGAGTAGCAACTTGCTTGCTATTCTTCTTGAAGTTCCCCTTCTTCCCTTTGCCCTTTTTATTCAAACTAGTGGTCTTGCTAACCATCAACACTTGATGCTCCTTCTTGATTTCTACCTCCGCAGCCTTAAGCATTGCGAAGAGCTCAGGAATAGTCTTTTCCATCCCTTGCATGTTATAGTTCATCACGAAGCCTTTATAGCTTGGTGGCAGTGATTGAAGAACTTTGTCAATGACACTATCATCAGGAAGATTAACTCCCAGCTGAGTCAAGTGGTTATGGTACCCAGACATTTTGAGTATATGTTCACTGACAGAACTGTTCTCCTCCATCTTGCAGCTATAGAACTTGTTGGAGACTTCATATCTCTCTAATAGGGCATTGGCTTGAAATATTAACTTCAACTCCTGGAACATCTCATCTTCTCCATGACTTCAAAACGTCTTTGAAGTCCCGATTATAAGCCGTAAAGCATGGCACACTGAACTATCGAGTAGTCATCAGCTTTAGTTTGCCAGAAGTTCATAACATCCGGACTTGCTCCTACAGTGGGCCTTGCACCTAGCGGTGCTTCCAGGACGTAATTCTTCTGTGCAGCAATGAGGATAATCCTCGAGTTATAGACCCAGTCCGTGTAGTTGCTACCATCATCTTTCAACTTAGCTTTCTCTAGGAACGCATTAAAATTCAAGGGAACGGTAGCACGGGCCATTGATCTACAACAACATAGATATGCAAAAACTATCAGGACTAAGTTCATGATAAATTAAAGTTCAATTAATCATATTACTTAAGAACTCCCACTTAGATGGACATCCCTCTAGTCATCTAAATGATCACGTGATCCATATCAACTAAACCATGTCTGATCATCACGTGAGGTGGAGTAGTTTTCAATGGTGAACATCTCTATGTTGATCATATCTACTATATGATTCACGCTCGACCTTTCGGTCTCAGTGTTCCGAGGCCATATATGCATATGCTAGGCTCGTCAAGTTTAACCCGAGTATTCTGCAAGTGCAAAACTGGCTTGCACCTGTTGTATGTGAACGTAGAGCTTATCACACCCGATCATCACCTGGTGTCTCGGCACGACGAACTGTAGCAACGGTGCATACTCAGGGACAACACTTATACCTTGAAATTTAGTGAGGGATCATCTTATAATGCTACGGCCGTACTAAGCAAAATAAGATGCATAAAAAATAAACATCACATGCAATCAAAATATGTGACATGATATGGCCATCATCATCTTGTGTCTTTGATCTCCATCTCCAAAGCACCATCATGATCTCCATTGTCACCAGCTTGACACCTTGATCTCCATCGTAGCGTCGTTGTCGTCTCGCCAACTATTGCTTCTACAACTATCGCTACCGCATAGTGAGAAAGTAAAGCAATTACATGGCGATTGCATTTCATACAATAAAGTGACAACCATAAGGCTCCTGCCAGTTGCCGTTAACTTTTACAAAACATGATCATCTCATACAATGACTTATATCACATCATGTCTTGACCATATCACATCACAACATGCCCTGCAAAAACAAGTTAGACGTGCTCTACTTTGTTGTTGCAAGTTTTACGTAGCTGCTACGGGCTTCTAGCAAGAACCGTTCTTACCTACGCATCAAAACCACAACAATTTTTTGTCAAGTGTGTTGTTTTCACCTTCAACAAGGACCGGCCGTAGTCAAACTCGATTCAACTAACGTTGGAGAAACAGACACCCGCCAGCCACCTGTGTGCAAAGCACGTCGGTAGAACCGGTCTCATGAACATGGTCATGTAATGTTGGTCCGGGCCGCTTCATCCAACAATACCACCGAATCAAACTAAGACGTTGGTGGTAAGCAGTATGACTATTATCGCCCACAACTCTTTGTGTTCAACTCGTGCATATCATCTACGCATAAACCTGGCTCGGATGCCACTGTTGGGGAACATAGCATACAACTTCAAAAAAATTCCTACGCTCACGCAAGATCTATCTAGGAGATGCATAGCAACGAGAGGGCTTAGAGTGTGTCCACATACCCTCGTAGACCAAAAGCCGAAGCGTTAGGTTAACGACGTTGATGTAGTCAAACGTCTTCACGATCCAACCGATCTAGTACCGGACGTACGACACCTCCGAGTTCAGCACACGTTCAGCTCGATGACGTCCCTCGAACTCTTGATCCAACAGAGGGTCGAGGGAGAGTTCCGTCAGCACGACAGCCTGGTGACGGTGATGGTGATGTGATCCGCACAGGGCTTCCCCTAAGCACTACGATGCTATGATCGAAGAAGTAAACTGTGGTGGGGGGCACTGCACACAGCTAAGAGAATAACTGACGTGCTTTGGGGTGCCCCCTGCCTCGTATATAAAGGAGGGAAGGAGGAGGCGGCCGGCCAAGAGGGGCGCGCCATGGGGGGTAGTCCTACTAGGACTCCACTCCTAATAGGATTCGCGCCCCCCCCCCTTCTCCTTTCTTCATCGGAGTGGAAAAGGAAGGAGTCGAAGAGGGAGAGGAAAAGAGGGAAAGGGGGGCGCCGCCCCCTCCCCTAGTCCTATTCGGACTCCCATGGGGGGGCGGCCACCCCTTGTGGGCTGTCCCCTCTCTCTCCCATGGCCCATGAGGCCCATGACTTCCCCCGGGGGGTTCCGGTAACGCCTCGGTACTCCGGTAAAATATCCGAACCACTCGAAACCCGAATACCACCTTCCAATATATCAATCTTTACCTCTCGACTATTTAGAGACTCCTCGTCATTTCCGTGATCTCATCCGGGACTTGATACGTCTCCAACGTATCTATAATTTTTTATTGTTCCATGCTATTATATTATCTGTTTTGGATGTTTAATGGGCTTTAATATGCTCTTATATATTATTTTTGGGACTAACCTATTAACCGAAGACCCAGTGCAAATTGCTGTTTTTTTGCCTATTTTAGTGTTTCGTAGAAAAGGAATATCAAACGGAATCCAAACGGAATGAAACCTTCGCGAGGATCGTTTTTGGAACAAACGCAATCCAGGATACTTGGAGTGGAAGTCAAGGAAGCAGCGAGGAAGCCACGAGGCAGGAGGGCGCGCCTAGGGGGTAGGCGTGGCCCCCACCCTCGTGTGGGCCCCTTGCAGCTCCACTGACCTATTTCTTTCACCTATATATACTCCCATACCCTGAAAACATCCAGGGGAGCCACGAAACCACTTTTCCACCGCCGCAACCTTCTGTACCTGTGAGATCCCATCTTGGGGCCTTATCCGGTGCTCCACCGGAGGGGGAACCGATCACGGAGGGCTTCTACATCAACACCATAGCCTCTCCGATGATGTGTGAGTAGTTTATCACAGACCTTCGGGTCCATAGTTATTAGCTAGATGGCTTCTTTTCTCTCTTTGGATCTCAATACAAAGTTCTCCTCGATCTTCTTGGAGATCTATTCGATGTAATACTTTTTGCGGTGTGTTTGTCGAGATCCGATGAATTGTGGGTTTATGATCAAGATTATCTATGAACAATATTTGATTCTTCTCTGAATTCTTATATGCATGATTTGATATCTTTGCAAGTCTCTTCGAATTATCAGTTTGGTTTGGCCTACTAGATTGATCTTTCTTGCAATGGGAGAAGTGCTTAGCTTTGGGTTCAATCTTGCGGTGTCCTTTCCCAGTGACAGTAGGGGCAGCAAGGCACGTATTGTATTGTTGCCATCGAGGATAAAAAGATGGGGTTTATATCATATTGCTTGAGTTTATCCCTCTACATCAGGTCATCTTGCCTAATGCGTTACTCTGTTCTTATGAACTTAATACTCTAGATGCATGCTGGATAGCGGTCGATTTGTGGAGTAATAGTAGTAGATGCAGAATCGTTTCGGTCTACTTGATACGGACGTGATGCCTATGTTCATGATCATGCCTAGATATTCTCATAACTATGCGCTTTTCTATCAATTGCTCGGCAGTAATTTGTTCACCCACCGTAATATATGCTATCATGAGAGAAGCCACTAGTGAAACCTATGGCCCCGGGTCTATTTTACATCATATTCGTTTCCCGTTAACTAGCTATTTCTGTCGCCGTTTATTTTGCAATCTTTACTTTCCAATCTATATAACAAAAATACCAAAAATATTTATCTTATTATCTTTATCAGATCTCACTTTTGCAAGTGGGCGTGAAGGGATTGACAACCCCTTTATCGCGTTGGTTGCAAGGTTCTTGATTGTTTGTGCAGGTACTAGGCGATTTGCATGTAGTCTCCTACTGGATTGATACCTTGGTTCTCAAAAACTGAGGGAAATACTTACGCTACTTTGCTGTATCACCCTTTCCTCTTCAAGGGAAAACCAACGCATGCTCAAGAGGTAGCAGGACTCCAAACAAACTTCGGTCACCAAAACACATAACTCATAATACAAATCGTCATCGAATGTTAGGCGTGCGGATCCTACGGGTTCGAGAACTATGTAGACATGACAGAGACACTTTGGTCAATAACCAATAGCAGAACCTGGATGCTCATATTGGTTCCTACATATTCTACGAAGATCTTTATCAGTCAAACCGCAATAACAACATACGTTATTCTCTTTGTCATCGGTATGTTACTTGCCCGAGATTCGATCGTCGGTATCCTCATACCTAGTTCAATCTCATTACCGGCAAGTCTCTTTACTCGTTCCGTAATGCATCATCCCGTAACTAACTCATTAGTCACATTGCTTGCAAGGCTTATAGTGATGTGCATTACTGAGAGGGCCCAGAGATACCTCTCCGATACTCGGAGTGACAAATCCTAATCTCGATCTATGACAACCCAACAAACACCTTCGGAGACACCTATAGAGCACCTTTATAATCACCAACTTATGTTGTGACGTTTGATAGCACACAAAGTGTTCCTCCGGTATTCGGGAGTTGCTTAATCTCATAGTTAGAGGAATATGTACAAGTCATGAAGAAAGCAATAGCAGTAAAACTTAACGATCATTATGCTAAGCTAACAGATGGGTCTTGTCCATCACATCATTCTCTAATGATGTGCTCCCATTCATCAAATGACAACACATGTCTATGGTCATGAAACTTAACCATCTTTGATTAATGAGCTAGTCAAGTAGAGGTATACTAGGGACACTCAGTTTTGTCTATGTATTCACACATGTACTAAGTTTCCTGTTAATACAATTCTAGCATGAATAATAAACATTTATCATGGTATAAGGAAATATAAATAACAACTTTATTATTTCCTCTAGGGCATATTTCCTTCAGTAGAGTGATGAAACCTTTCCATTTTGGCTTATCTTGGTCGGTACTCTATGTGAGGACCTGGATCTTTTTAGCTTCAAAACAAGCCTAAGACCCTCGAATTCATATGAAAAAGTTGCCCATGTTTCCGTGCCATGACATTGGCTATTTCCCATGATCTGGACCCTTCCAATGGTTCCAAAGATCTTTTGGATGTGCCAGGAGGTTGGCCCGGAAGTTTTGGGCATTCGTAGAGCTACATAGTGCCTGGGGGTTTCTAACGGATTGCACAAATCCCCAAAGGGGTTGATTCAGGCGCAACATAAAACCCCCTTCTTCCTCAATGGGATGAGAGGCTCAAGATCTGATTTCTCCCCATTGTTGGACCTTTAAGCTCCTCCTCCTCGAAAGTCCAAACCTCCATCTATCTAGAAATCATTTTGTTGGCCTAATCCATTGTTACAAGAACTTTTTGGAGTGAGATTAGTGAGAGCTGAGCACAAGGTGCTTTGATTTACATTTGTTGCATTGGTTTGTGCACTTTTTGTTAGTTCGAGTGAGATTTCAAGAGGTTGCCACTCTTAGAGGCCATCGCCTCCTAGGCAGTTTGGTGGTGTTACCTCATTGAACGGCCCCAGTTTGCGGAATGTTTAGGAAGCTTGTCGCCTTTGGAGTAGAGAAGAAGATATGTACAAGTGAAGGGAGCTTGGGAATCGATTGGCCGAGGCTTTCGGAGAAAAGGGTGAGACATTGATTGTCGTCTGAGGGCATAGGTTGGCCCTCCCTCTGCAACAAAGAGTAGTATCGATGGATATTTGGACTCCGGGAAGTACATCGGTTATCACCGATATATCTTTTGATAAGTTTGAATTGCTTGCTTGTATCCTTCAATTCAACATCTTGTTTAGTACTAAGTTGTTGGTGCAGTTATTATAACCTAGCATATTTAGGATTTGTTTGAAAAGTATTCAACTAGTTTACCAAATACGTAAGAGGTTTAAAAACACCTAAAAGAAGGTGACAAGACAATTCCAACAGCTTGATCAATTCTATGGGTTCTGGAAAGAGCAAATCATGTTGCAGATACTTTATTCATATGATGAACTACTTGTGTTCCTTTTGGCTTGTTGCGTTCTGTGGGTTTGAAATTTCAAGAGACGGTATTGTGAGATTGGATGATCATTCATAATATTGCATGCATAAACAAATCATGATGTAATCAAGGTTTTTCGTGCATTCAGAATAATCCCAACACATCCAACAGTATTCCACAACGTAAAAGGCACGTTCACAACACAGGTAGGGGCTATGACTTGGAAATATCTTAACTTAGGCTACAGCGATATAGAAAACGAACTGGTGGGACCTCAGACTTGCGATATCTTCAAGAGCTGTTTGGAGTGACATTTAAGATAGGAGTTGAGCATAAGGTGCTTTGCTTTACATTTGTTGCATGATACGTCTCCAACGTATCTATAATTTTTTATTGTTCCATACTGTTTTATTACCAATCTTGGATGTTTTATAATCATTTTATAGTCATTATATATCATTTTTTGGTACTACCCTATTGACATAGTGTCAAGTGCCAGTTGCTGTTTTTCCATGTTTTTTACATCGCAGGAAATCAATATCAAACGGAGTCCAAATGCCACGAAACTACATGATGATTTTTTATGGTCCAGAAGGAAGGCAATGGGCCCTGGTTGCACCTGGGGGTGCCCCAAGGGGGGCACAACCCACAAGGGCGCGCCAGTAGGCCCAGGCGCGCCCTGGTGGGTTGTAGCCACCTCGGGTGCCCCCGGACCACCTCTTTGCTATATAAATACCCCAAAAATACCAGAACCCTAGGAGAGCCGACGAAATATTCATCCAGCCGCCGCAGAGTCCAGAACCACCAAATCCAATCTAGACACCATCACGGAGGGGTTCACCACTTCCATTGGTGCCTCTCCGATGATGCGTGGGTAGTTCTTTGTAGACCTTCGGGTCCGTAGTTAGTAGCTAGATGGCTTTCTCTCTCTCGCTGAATTCTCAATACAATGGTCTCTTGGAGATCCATATGATGTAACTCTTTTGCGGTGTGTTTGTTGGGATCTGAGTGAACTTCAAGTTTATGATCAGTCATATCTTTTTATATCCATGAAAGTTATTTGAGTTTCTTTGATCTCTTATATGCATGATCTCTTATAGCCACATATTTCTTCTCCGATATTTGGGTTTTGTTTGGCCAACTTGATCTATTTATCTTGCAATGGGAAGAGGTGCCCGGTAGTGGGTTCGATCTTACGGTGCTTGATCCCAGTGACAGAAAAGGAAGCGACACGTATGTATCGTTGCTACTAAGGATAAAAAGACAAGATCTATATCTACCACCATATAGATAAACGGATCTTGTCTACATCATGTCATCATTCTTATTGCATTACTCCGTTTTTCCATGAACTTAATACACTAGATGCATGCTGGATAGCGGTCGATGTGTGGAGTAATAGTAGTAGATGCAGGCAGGAGTCGGTCTACTAATCTTGGACGTGATGCCTATGTAATGATCATTGCCTGGATATCGTCATAATTATTTGAAGTTCTATCAATTGCCCAACAGTAATTTGTTTACCCACCGTTTGCTATTTTTCTCGAGAGAAGCCACTAGTGAAACCTACGGCCCCCGGGTCTTGTTTCTCATATATTTGCCTTGTGATCTATTTTTTCCTTTGCATTTTTATTTAGATCTATTAAACCAAAAATACCAAAAATATCTTGCTGCATCTTATTTTATTTGTGATCTATTATTTCAATCTATTACAATTTTCTCCCTCCAAACGTGCCTTCTGGCGCCGTTACCCGAAAGGGATTGACAACCCCTTTAACACGTCGGGTTGCGAGTGGTTGTTATTTGTGTGCAGGGGCTGTTTACGTTGTGTTGCTTGGTTCTCCTACTGGTTCGATACCTTGGTTTCATTACTGAGGGAAATACCTACCGTTGTTGTGCTACATCATCATCTCCTCTTGGGGGAAACACCGACGTAGTATTGGCAAACATAATCAAGGGGATTTTCTCGCGCTGTTGCCGGGGAGGATCTTCAACATAACCAGGTTCCTAATCACAAATCTGATCTCCTTGCAATTTACATTATTTGCCTCTCGTTTTCCTCTCCCCCACTTCACAAAATTTTGCCATTTTATTCGCCCTCTTTTTTTTCGTTCGTCGTCTTCTCGTCAGATCTCTTGTTTGCTTGTGTGACATGTCTCTTCTATTATCTTGCATCTTCGCTTGCTAAAAATCTCTTGATATGGATCCCCATCCACTTGCTAATATTTTTAAAAGATCCAATCATTATGAACCAATTGATAGTGAGTGAGTGCACTAGATTATCTTTATGAAGTTTTGCTTGAGATTCGTGAATCTGAAAATTGTGATGAAGAAATTTACGAAGTGATTCATGATAGCCCCTTTAATGAAAAGCATGATTGCAATAATTTTACTATAAATTCTATTAATGTCAATTGCGCTAATAATATGCAAAACCCCAAGCTTGGGGATGCTTGTTTTGTTATGTCCGCTACTTATTGCAATGACCCTGATTGGGGTGATAATGTTTCTTATGATCTTGAAATTTTATTTAAGCCTCATGATGAATATGTTTGCGATAAAATTGAAAGTGGGTTTGGAAGAGTGTCAACTTTAGCCAAAAATAATCCCACTATTTTGGAAGAGTGTCAACTTTGCATGCATGTGGATCATAAAGAGAAAATTTTATATGATAGTTATATTATTGAATTTGATTATGATCCTACATATAATTATTATGAGATAGGAAAATATGGTTGTAGAAATTGTCATGTTATTAAATTTCCTCTCGCTGTGTTGAGATTGTCAATGTTTTATTCCTCTCCTTTGCATATGCTAGATATTTCTTGTCTTGATAACTTATTTTCCTATAAAATTCCTATGCATAGGAAGTATGTTACACTTACATGTGATTGTCACATGTTTCATGATGCTCACTTTGTGTTTCAATTATTATTTGTTGTGTGAGCATCATTGAAATATTATGCCTAGCTAAGGGCGTAAAACTATAGCGCTTGTTGGGAGGCAACCCAATGAATAAAATTTATTTTTGCCTTTTGCTTTCTGTTCTTGAGTGTTAGCACAATTATGCTGCTGTTATGATGTTTTAATTAGTGTTTGTGCCAAGTAAAGCCTATAGGATCTTCTTGGGTGATAGTTGTTTGATCTTGCTGAAAAAGACAGAAACTTTGTGCTCACGAAAAT
This sequence comes from Aegilops tauschii subsp. strangulata, assembly GCF_002575655.3. Classification (NCBI taxonomy): domain Eukaryota; kingdom Viridiplantae; phylum Streptophyta; class Magnoliopsida; order Poales; family Poaceae; genus Aegilops; species Aegilops tauschii. The sequence continues at coordinate 578,721,731 of NC_053036.3, forward strand.
AATTTTCATAAATCACAGTAAAGAGATTTTGCTCTAATTCTTTTTGCAGAAGATTAATATACAAATTACCCTGGTCTTCCTATGTTTGTAGAATTTTTGGAATTCCATAAGTATTCGCTAAAGTCAGATTACTACAGACTGTTCTATTTTGACAGATTCTGTTTTCTTTGTGTTGTGTGCTTATTTTGATGGCTCTATGGTTTTCTTTGATGATTTTTTGCCATAGAAAAAGTTGGAATACAGTATATATAATACAAAAATAAAATATGAATTGTTTTGATACAGCACTTATAGTAGTGGTTTGCTTTCTTATACTAACGGATCTCACAAAGGTTTTGTTGAGTTTTGTGTGATTGAAGTTTTCAAGTTTTGCGTTATCTTACGATGGAGGAAGGAAGGATGTAAGAGCCTAAGCTTGGGGATGCCCCGGCATCCCAAGCTATTATCCAATAATGAGCAACCAACTAAGCTTGGGGATGCCCCCAAGTGGCATCCCCGCTTTCTTCCAACAACTATCGGTATTTTACTCGAGGCTATATTTTTATTCGTCACATGATATGTGTTTTGCTTGGAGCGTCTTGTATGATATGTGTCTTTGCTTGTTTTATTTTGTGTTTTAAGTCATCAATCCTTGCTGGACACACCTATTTGAGAGAGCGAAAATTATATCATGACTTGTTAGAATTGATCTCTATGCTTCACTTAAATCTTTTATGATCTAGGACTTGCTCTACTGCTTCACTTATATCTTTCTGAGCATGGTGTGCTTAATTATTTTTGAAGAAATGCTCTCTTCTTCACTTAGATTTATTTGAGAGTTAGTAAAATTTTGAAGAAATTCTCTCTTGCTTCACTTAAATTATTTTGGGAGGAAGAAAATTTGTTATGCTCATGATCTTCACTTATATTTGTTTGAGCTTATGAAAAGCAACACATGAAAATTAGTCCCAAAGTGATAGATATCCAAGAAGGATAAGGAAAAGAAAATGTCATGAAGATCATTGGACAAAATAAACTTGATTCTTAGTAACAGTTTTGAGATATGATGATGTGATATGTGAGTTATGTTGATGAGTAACTGTGCTCTAGTAAGAATATTGGTGTTAAGGTTTGTGATTCCCTATGCATGCACGAAAGTCACAATTCATGCAATGAAAATTATATCCTACTTGTGGTGCATTATTCAGTGTTAATTATGCTTAATGCTTGCTTATGAGATTATTCGTTTCTTGGTTGGTCGCTTCTCAATCTTTTTGCTAGCCTTCATTTTGCACCAAGTATGACCTCTACTTGTGCATCCAAAATCCTTTAACCTAGTTTTGCCACATGAGTCCTCTATATCTACCTATATGCAGTATTCTTTTGCCGTTCTAAGCAAATTTGCATGTGCCATCTCTAATTTTCAAAATAAACTTCTCTTTTGTGTATTTGTTTCGCTCGCGGAACGGTAACGGGTGGCTAATATTTTCCATGCTAGATGTGCTATTCTCAAGATGAGTGTTTATTCACTTGTCATTGGATGAGAGTAGGGCAAAGATTTTAGGGATACCCAGTCCCGAAATGCAAAAAAATATTTACTTTATGTTGTCAAATAATAAATTCCTTGGAAAATGTTGGTATGGAGGGGACCAGTGGATACGGCTAGCCATGGAAAGTGAAAGAATGGTGGAAAAAGGAATAACCTTTATTTTCTGTTTGGGAACCGCCTATGGCATATCTAGCATGGAAAGTGTTCGTAGCTCAACGTCGTTTTCGTTGGTGGGGTGGATACACCTCCCAAAATGTTTTTATATCTAATTTTTCGCTTTGAGCTCTGGCACCTCTACAAATCCCTACTTCCCTCTGCGAAGGGCCTTTCTTTTACTTTATGCAATTTTTATTTTTACTTTGAGTCTCCATCTTCTCTTATAAAAAGCACCAACTAGGAGGCAATATGATCGTGCTCAAGTATTGGGTGTAGTTAATATTCGAGTGTGTTTCATGAATGGATCAATGTTTGAGCATGATGGGCTAGGGATAACTTATTTTAGCGTTGATATTTTGAAAGACATGGTTGCTTGTTGATATGCTTGAGTATCTAAATTATTATGTCAAAACTAGACTATTGCTTTGAATCACCTAAAATTCCAAATGTCCATGCTATAAAGAAAAGAATATGATATGACTTTATGAACAACACTCCACATCAAAAATTCTGTTTTTATCACTTACCTACTCGAGGACGAGTAGGAGTTAAGCTTGGGGATGCTGATACGTCTCCAACGTATCTATAATTTTTTATTGTTCCATGTTGTTTTATTATCAATTTGGATGTTTTATAATCATTTTATATCACTTTTTGGTACTAACCTATTGACATAGTGCCAAGTGCCAGTTGTTGTTTTTTTTCATGTTTTTTAACATCGCAGGAAATCAATATCAAATGGAGTCCAAATGCCACGAAACTCCACGATGATTTTTTATGGGCCAGAAGGAAGGTAATGGGCCCTGGTTGCACCTGGGGGTGCCCCGATGGGGGCACAACCCACCAGGGCGCGCCAGGAGGCCCAGGCGCGCCCTGGTGGGTTGTGCCCACCTCAGGTGCCCCCTAGACCGCCTCTTTGCTCTAAAATACACCAAAAATACCAGAACCCTAGGGGAGTCGACGAAATATTCATCCAGCCGCCATAGAGTCCAGAACCACCTAATCCAATCTAGACACCATCACGGAGGGGTTCACCACTTCCATTCGTGCCTCTCCGATGATTTGTGAGTAGTTCTTTGTAGACCTTCGGGTCCGTAGTTACTAGCTAGATGGCTTTCTCTCTCTCGCTAAATTCTCAATACAATGGTCTCTTGGAGATCCATATGATGTAACTCTTTTGCGGTGTGTTTGTTGGGATCTGATGAGAGTTTATGATCAGTCATATCTTTTTATATCCATGAAAGTTATTTGAGTTTCTTTGATCTCTTATAGCCTCGTATTTCTTCTTCGATATTTGGATTTGGTTTGGCCAACTCGGTCTATTTATCTTGCAATGGGAAGAGGTGCCCGGTAGTAGGTTCGATCTTGCGGTGCTTGATCCCAGTGACAGAAAGGGAACCGACACGTATGTATCATTGCTACTAAGGATAAAAAGACGAGATCTATATCTACCGCCATATATATAAACGGATCTTGTCTACATCATGTCATGGTTATTATTGCATTACTCTGTTTTCCCATGAACTTAATACACTAGATGCATGCTGGATAGCGGTCGATGTGTGGAGTAATAGTAGTAGATGCAGGCAGGAGTCGGTCTACTAATCTTGGACGTGATGCCTATGTAATGATCATTGCCAGGATATTGTCATAATTATTTGAAGTTCTATCAATTTCCCAACACTAATTTGTTTACCCAGCATTTGCTATTTTTCTCGAGAGAAGCCACTAGTGAAACCTACGGCCCCCGGGTCTTGTTTCTCATATATTTGCCTTGCGATCTATTTTTTCCTTTCCATTTTTATTCAGATCTATTAAACCAAAAATACCAAAAATATCTTGCTGCATTTTATTTTATTTGCGATCTATTATTTCAATCTATTACAATTTTCTCCCGTCAAACGTGCCTTCTGGCGCCGTTACCCAAAAGGGATTGACAACCCCTTTAACACGTCGGGTTGCGAGTGGTTGTTATTTGTGTGCAGGGGTTGTTTACGTTGTGTTGCTTGGTCCTCCTACTGGTTCGATACCTTGGTTTCATTACCGAGGGAAATACCTACCGCTGTTGTGCTACATCATCCTCTCCTCTTGGGGGAAACACCGACGTAGTATTGGCAAACTTCATCAATGCATTGGTTTGTGCACTTTCTGTTGGTTCGAGTGAGATTTCAAGAGGTTGTCACTCTTACAGGCCACCGCCTCCTAGGCAGTTTGGTGGTGTTACCTCACTGAACCGGCCCCGGTTTGCGGAATGTTTAGGAAGCTTGTCGCCTTTGGAGTGTAGAAGAAGATATGTACAAGTGAATGGAGCTTGCGAATCGATTGGCCGAGGCTTTCAGAGAAAAAGATGAGACATTGATTGTCGTCTAAGGGCATGGGTTGGCCCGGCCTCTGCAACGAAGATTAGAATATCGATGGATACTTGGACTCCGGGAAGTACATCGGTTATCATCGATATATCTTTTTATAAGTTTGAATTGCTTGCTTGTATCCTTCAATTCAACATCTTGTTTAGTACTAAGTTATTGGTGCAGTTATTATAACCTAGCACATTTAGGATTTGTTTGAAGAGTATTCAACTAGTTTACCAAAATACGTAAGAGGTTTAAAAACACCTAAAAGAAGGTGACAAGACAATTCCAACAGCTTGATCAATTCTATGGGTTCGGAAAAGAGCAAAACATGTTGCAAGTACTTTATTCATATCCAAACCTGTTGCGCATACACTAGTAGAAAACAGGGCTTTGGTTCAGGCCTGGCCAGCCCATTAGTCCCGGTTCAGTCACGAACCGGGACCCATGTGGGCATACGTCCCGGTTCGTGCGCCCATGGGACCGGCCAGGCCTCGTGGGGCATTGGTCCTAGTTCGTCTGGACCCTTTTGTCCCAGTTCTAGACACGAACCGGGACCAATGGTCCTCGCTCCTGGCCCACATCCATTGGTCCCGGTTCGTGGCTGGAACCGGGACAGAAGGGGGGCCTTTAGTCCTGGTTCCAGCCACGAACCGGGACCAATGAGGTGCCTATATATACCCCCTCGCCGGCGAGCAGAGCACTCCACACTGCTCTGTTTTTTCTGGCCAGCGAGGGGATCGCTTTGTGTTGCTCTAGCTCACCTCCTATGCACATGGGGTGTTCGATGAAATGCCCGAGCCACACTACTTAAGCTTTCTCCTCTCCAAGCTCGACCTCCAAGCTCCATTTTCCTCAAGATTTGTCTAGGTTTAGCGGTCCGTCACGTCCCGTCCCCGTCTTCACCGCCGTTGATCGCTCGCGCCGATCTCGTCGCGAGCACCACCGTGGTGATCCTCTTGTTCTTATGTTCTTTCTAAAAGGAAAAAAATTCTTACTTGTAAGATTTAGATAGATACTTGTATAATTTTCTTACTTTTATTATTGTTTGTTATTATATAGTGCGATGGTTTTGGTATCCGCCCCCGTCGGCCCTCGTCCTGTCTATGATTCGGATGTGGTATATATTATCTTTTATAACTATTTGGTTCATTTGTTGTTTATGACAATTATGTCGACCAACGTGACATAGATTTTATTTATCTAGGAGGTATGTGAACCGGAAATTCCAACCGACCCTATTGTCGAGAGGTTAAATTTAATTTAAGAAGAAAATAATTACTTGAAGGAAAAAATAAAAAAATTGAGGAGAAGATGATATTGGAGTTGTATGTTGCGGATGTCATCGATGATCACAAGATCAAGATGGATGCAATGCGCATGAAGATTAGAAAGATTTGAAAATATGCCATTCATACCGAGGCTTGGTATCATTATGCCGTTGGATCAATTGCCTTGGTTGCGATTATGATCGCATTTGTTGTTGCATTGAAATGTTTTACATAGTTTCAATGTATGGTTTAATTAGATGCTCTGGATAGCTATATGTTATTCAATGAGAACTATGTATGTACTTTGGTTTTAATGTGATGATGAACTTCTATTAATTTGGTCACTTATCTATTCATGATGTTCTGTAATGGTTTTTGACACACTTAATTATATATAATGCACGCAGATGAACTGGCAATGGATGTACGGTGACAGACACACCTCCGAGTACATTAAGGGCGTGCATAATTTTCTCGAAGTGGTTGAGGCAAACAAGCAGAATGGTTTTATGTGTTGTCCATGCCCTATATGTGGGAATACGAAGTCTTACTCTGACCGGAAAATCCTTCACACCCACCTTCTTTATAAGGGTTTCATGCCACACTATAATGTTTGGACCAAGCACGGAGAAATAGGGGTTATGATGGAAGACAGCGAAGAAGAAGAGGACGATGAAAACTATGTGCCCCCTGAATATGGTGATGCTGCAATGCGGGAAGCTGAAGATGGAACCAGACGATGTGCCCGATGATGATCTCCGCCGGGTCATTGTTGATGCAAGGAGACAATGCGAAAGTCAAAAGGAGAAGCTGAAGTTCGATCGCATGTTTGAGGATCACAAAAAAGGGTTGTACCCCAATTGCGAAGATGGCAACACAAAGCTTGGTACTGTACTGGAATTGCTGCAGTGGAAGGCAGAGAATGCTGCGCCTGACAAACGATTTGAGAAGCTACTGAAAATATTGAAGAAGAAGCTTCCAAAGGATAACGAATTGCCCGATAGTACGTACGCAGCAAAGAAGGTCGTATGCCCTCTAGGATTGGAGGTGCAGAAGATACATGCCTGCCCTAATGACTGCATCCTCTACCGCGGTGCGTACGAGGATTTGAACGCATGCCCGGTATGCGGTGCATTGCGGTATAAGATCAGACGAGATGACCCTGGTGATGTTGACGGCGAGCGCCCCAGGAAGAGGGTTCCTACCAAGGTGATGTGGTATGCTCCTATAATACCACGGTTGAAACATCTGTTCAGAAACAAAGAGCATGCCAAGTTGATGCGATGGCACGGAGAGGACCGTAAGAAAGACAGGAAGTTGAGAGCACCCGCTGACGGGTCGCGGTGGAGAAAAATCGAGAGAAAGTAACGGGCTAAGTTTGCAGGTGACCCAAGGAACGTATGGTTTGGTTTAAGCGTGGATGGCATTAATCCTTTCGGGGAGCAGAGCAGCAATCATAGCACCTGGCCCATGACTCTATGTATCTATAACCTTCCTCCTTGGCTGTGCATGAAGCGGAAGTTCATTATGATGCCAGTTCTCATCCAAGGCCCTAAGCAACCCGGCAACGACATTGATATGTACCTAAGGCCATTAGTTGAAGAACTTTTACAGCTGTGGAATGGAAAAGGTATACGTGTGTGGGATGAGCACAAATAGGAGGAATTTGACCTGCATGCGTTGCTGTTTGTAACCATCAATGATTGGCCTGCTCTCAGTAACCTTTCAGGACAGACAAACAAGGGATACCATGCATGCACGCACTGTTTAGATGACACCCAAAGTATATACCTGGACAAATGCAGGAAGAATGTGTACCTGGGGCATCGTCGGTTTCTTCCGACCAACCATCAATGTCGAAAGAAAGGCAAGCATTTCAAAGGCGAGGCAGATCACCAGAAGATGCCTGCCATGCGTACCGGTGATCACGTACTTGCTATGATTTACAGGTAATCTTTGGAAAGGGTCCCGGCGGACTATCTGTTCCGAATAACGCTGAGGGACACGCACCCATGTGGAAGAAGAAATCTATATTTTGGGACCTACCCTACTGGAAAGACCTAGAGGTCCGCTCTTCAATCGACGTGATGCACGTGACGAAGAACCTTTGCGTGAACCTGCTAGGCTTCTTGGGCGTGTATGGGAAGACAAAAGATACACCGGAGGCACGGGAGGACCTGCAACGTTGGCACGAAAAAGACGGCATGCCTCCAAAGCAGTATGAAGGTCCTGCCAGCTACGCTCGTACCAAAGAAGAGAAGGAAATCTTCTTTGAATGTCTGCTCAGTATGAAGGTCCCTTCTGGCTTCTCGTCGAATATAAAGGGAATAATAAATATCCCAGAGAAAAAGTTCCAGAAGCTAAAGTCTCATGACTGCCACATGATTATGACGCAACTGCTTCTGGTTGCATTGAGGGGGCTTCTACCGGAAAACGTTCGATTAGCCATTGTGAAGCTACGTGCATTCCTCAATGCAATCTCTCAGAAGGTGACCGATCCAGAAATCATACCAAGGATAAGGAGTGATGTGGTGCAATGTCTTGTCAGTTTCGAGCTGGTGTTCCCACCATCCTTCTTCAATATCATGATGCACGTCCTAGTTCATCTAGTCGACGAGATTGTCATTATGGGCCCCGTATTTCTACACAATATGTTCCCTTGTGAGAGGTTCGTGGGAGTCCTAAAGAAATATGTCCGTAACAGCGCTAGGCCAGAAGGAAGCATCTCCTTGGGCCATCAAACAGAGGATGTCATTGGGTTTTGTGTTGACTTCATTCCTAGCCTTAAGAAGATTGGTCTCCCTCAATCGTGGTATGAGGGGAGACTGACTGGAAAACGCACGCTTGGAGGGGACTCAATAATATGTAGGGACGGGCATTCTTGGTCTCAAGCACACTACACAGTTCTACAGAACTCTACCTTGGTGACCCCGTATGTCGATAAACACAAGAACAGTCTGCGCTCCAAACACCCGGAGCAGTGTGACGACTAGATTACATGTGAACACATCAGGACTTTCGGCAGTTGGTTGGAAACACGTCTCAGAGGTGACAACATTGTTTCTGATGAGCTGTACTCGTTGTCCAGGGGACCATCTTTGATTGTATTGACTTACAAAGGATACGGGATAAATGGGAATACATTTTACACGATCGCCCAAGATCAAAAGAGCACCAACCAAAACAGCGGTGTCCGCTTTGATGTAGCAACCAAGAGAGGAAAGGACACATATTATGGTTACATAGTGGACATATAGGAACTTGACTACGGACATGATTTTAAGGTCCCTTTGTTTCAGTGCAAATGGGTCAATCTGTCAGGAGGCGGGGTACAGGTAGACCCACAGTACGGAATGACAACAGTGGATTTGAACAATCTTGGGTACACAGACGAACCATTCGTCCTAGCCAATGATGTGGCGCAGGTTTTCTATGTGTAGGACATGTCTACCAAACCGAGAAAAAGAAAAGATAAGGAAGCGAACACATCATACGATGAGCCAAAGCACCACGTTCTTTCAGGAAAAAGACACATTGTGGGATTGGAGGGAAAGACAGACATGTCTGAAGATTATGAAAAGTTTCATGAAATTCCTCCCTTCAAAGTCAAGGCTGACCCAAGCACCCTGTTAAACGATGAAGATTATCCATGGTTACTGTGCAATAAGCAAAGGACACAAGCGAAGAAAAAGTGAAGACTTTCTGTCTACAACTATTATGATGATGCCTTTGATCTAGAATATCACTGCAGTTACATGTGAAGAAATGAAATGCCTTTTGTAATAGATGAGTTTTCCTCCGAAACCCTGATACTTCGAAAGAGATTGTCCATTTTGTACATGAAGTGCATCCAGTTTTTGTCTTAACCCTCTCAACTTTTTAGCACATGCTATGTGGGTGAACTGATGATACCATGCCAACTTTCAACCTTTTTAGAGTTTATTTGTAGTGTTTTTCAATTTCAAGGTCATATAGCTCAAAAAATAAGTAAATGCATGAAAAATAACAAATGAAGTCAGAAAGGGTTGAAATTGATGATGTGGCTTTGAATGGTGCATTTTGAACACACAAAAAGTCTAGAGTTCAAATAAGTTCAAAAAAATGAAATCCCTTTGTAACAGATGACTTTTCGTCTAAAACCCTCATACTTCGAAAGAGATTGTCCATTTTGTACACGAAGTGCATCTAGTTTTTGCCGTAACCCTCTCAACTTTTTAGCACATGCTATGTGGGTGAAATGATGATACCATGCCAATTTTCAACCTCTTCAGAGTTCATCTGAAGTGCTTTTCAATTTCAGGGTCATTTAGCTCAAAGAATGAGCTAATATAAAAAAAGAATGAACTGGAAAACTTTTATGAAACTCTAATAACAAAAATAATAAACTAGAAAACTTTAATGAAACTCTAATAGAAAAAAGAATGAACTAGAAAACTTTAATGAAACTCTAATAGCAAAAGGAATCAACTAAAAAGCTTTTATAAACCTCTAGAATTTTCATAAACTAAATAAAAAAAGAAAAAATAAATAAAATAAATAAGTAGAAACAAAATAAACTTTAATAAATAAGTAGAAACAAAAAAATAAATTAAAATAAATAAGTAGAAACAAAATAAAATAAAATAAACTTTAATAAAATAAATAAGTAGAAACAAAATAAAATAAAATAAAATAAACTTTAATAAAATAAATAAAATAAAATAGCAACAGTAAGTATTTTGTTGTAAGTAGAAACAAAATAAAATAAATAAAGCAAAAAAGAAAAGAAAAAACTGGGAAAAAAATAAAAAAATGCCACCTATTGGGCCACCACGTCCTGAATACGACTAGAAACCCAACCATGGGCCAGGATTCAGGCCCGCAGCAGGCCCAGTAGGCCCACGGGCAAGGAGTGACAGAGTAGGCCCGAAAGCCTGCAGTTGAGAGGAGCTCGAGAGGGTGGGCGCAGCAGCGCTTATAAACCACTCTCGAGCTCTCTCAACTAGCGAGGTGGGACTAAACATCCCACCGCACCGCGCCAGCGCAAGGCCTTTGGTCCCGGTTGGTGGCACCAACCGGGACGAAAGGGGTGCATTGGTCCCAGTTCGTGGCACCAACCGGGACGAAAGGGGTGCATTGGTCCCGGTTCGTGGCACCAACCGGGACCAATGCCCACCTTTAGTCCCGGTTGGTGCCACCAACCGGGACCAAAGGTCTCTGTTTCCCGCCCTTTAGGCTGCTGAAAAGAGACCTTTGGTCCCGGTTGGTGGCACCAACCGGGACTAAAGGGGGGCATTGGTCCCGGTTGGTGCCACGAACCGGGATCAATGCTCTATCTATATAAGCAACACTTAGGAAATTTTCACAATTTCATCGTCAGTTCGTGCTCGATGCCCCAGCGCTGCTCCTCGTCGCCGTCGCCGTCGTCGCCCTGCCTCCGACACCGTCACCGCGCCGCCCCTGCCTCCGATGCCGTCGCCGCGCCGCCCCTGCCCCCGACCATGCCGTCGCCGCGCCGGCCCCTGCCCGCGGCCCGCCCCCGCCGTCGCCGTCGCCAGCCGCCCCCGCTGGGAGCCGCCGCGCCGCCCCGGCTCTTTTTTATTTTTTATTAGATTAATTTTTTGTTCATATGTATATAATGTATATATGTATGTATGTGGCTATATGTATGTTCAGAACGTGTTTTTTATTAGATTTATTAGATTAATTTTTTTGTTCAGAGCATGTTTTTGTTCATATATGTATTTTTTTGTTCATATGTGTATTAATGTTTTTGTTGCATATATGTAATTTTTTTCAATGTATATATGTATGTGGTAGCTATATATGCATGATGAGGGGGGTGGGGGTCGATATACCCCCTCCCCGATAACTTCGACATGAGGGGGGTGGGGATCAATATACCCCCTCCCCGATAACTTCAACATGAGGGGGGTCTATATACATGCTAGAAAGAAAGGAATAAGGACGAAGAAGAAAAACTTTTATATATGCAAAAGTTACATTTTTAGAAAAGTTTTATCTAGGAAGAAGGAAGAAGGAAGAAGGGAAGGAAAAGAAGGAGAGGAAAAAGGGGAGAAAAAAGAGAAGAAGAGGAGAAAAAATAAGAAGAGAAAGAAGGAGAAGAAGAAGAAGAGAAGAGGAGGAGAAAAAATAAGAAAAATTCTTCTTCTCCTCTTTTTTTCTTCTTCTTCCTCTTCTTAATTTTCATCGGGAACTAGGGTGTCGAGGATCGCCGAGCGGTCGAGGGTCGGGAACAAGCGTAGAGGGTCGAGGGTCACCGAGGGGTCGATGGTCGCCGAGGGTTCGAGGGGCGAGGGTCGGGAACTAGGGTAGAGGGTCGAGGGTCACCGAGGGGTCGAGGGTCGCTGAGGGTTCGAGTGGCGAGGGTCGTCGAGGGGTCGAGGAACGCCGAGGGTTCGAGGGTCGTCGAGGGGTCGAGGGTCGAGGATCGCCGAGAGGTCGAGAGGTTGCCTTGTGTCAAAGTATTGAAGAAATCCATGGCTTCATCATTAGCCGAAAGTAACCGGGGCATGATGGTACGAAGTTCTTCAAAGTTATTTTGGAACGGGGTCCTGGTTAGGATAATTCGCCTTTTTGTACGAATTTCAGCAAAGGCCTTCCAAATGGCGATATTCGGAAGGCTCTTGCTGAACTCTGTACCAAAAAGCGAATTATTCTATCTGGGACTCCATTCCAAGATAACTTTGGAGAGCTTCGTACCATCATGCGCCTGTTACTTTCACCTAACGATGAAGACATGGTTTTGTTGAATCCTTTGACACTAGACAAACATGACATGAGGGGGACGAGGGTCGGGAACTAGGGTAGAGGGTCGTGGATCGCCGACCGGTCGAGGGTCGTGAACTAGGGGGGTCGAGGGTTGCCAAGGGTCGAGGAACGCCGAGGGGTCGAGGGCGCCGAGGGTTCGAGGATCGAGGGTCGTCGAGGGGAAAAGGGTCGAGGATCGCCGAGGGGTCGAGAGGTTGCCTTGTGTCAAAGTATTGAAGAAATCCATGGCTTCATCATTAGCCGGAAGTAACCGGGGCATGATGGTACGAAGTTCTCCAAAGTTTTTCGGGAACGGAGTCCCGGATAGGATAATTCGTCTTTTGGTACGAATTTCAGCAAAGGCCTTCCAAATAGCGATATTCGGAAGGCTCTTGCTGAACTTTGTACCAAAAAGCAAATTATCCTATTTGGGACTCCGTTCCAAAATAACTTTGGAGAGCTTCGTACCATCATGCGCCTGTTACTTTCGCCTAATGATGAAGACATGGTTTTGTTGAATCCTTTGACACTAGACAGACGTGACATGAGGGGGTCGAGGGTCCGGAACTAGGGTAGAGGGTCGTGGATCGCCGAGCGGTCGAGGGTCGTGAACTAGGGTAGAGGGTCGAGGGTAGCCGAGGGGTCGAGGGTCGTCTAGGGGTCGAGGGTCCAGATTTATCAAGAATGCCCCCATTATGGATGTGCACAATTTGATCCAATTTTTTTATGATCTCATATATATATATATATATATATATATATATATATATATATATATATATGGCTTCATCATTTGCTGGAAGTAACAGGCGTATGATGCTACGAAGCTCTTCAAAGTTGTTTTGGAACAGAGTTCCTGATAGAATAATTCGCCTTTTGGTACGAATTTCAGCAAAGGCCTTCCAAATAGCGATATTCGGAAGGCTCTTGCTAAACTTTGTACCAAAAAGCGAATTATTCTATCGGGAACTCCGTTCCAAAACAACTTTAAATAGCTTCGTACCATTATGCGCCTGTCATTTCCGGCTAATGATGAAGTCATGGTTTTCTTGAATTCTTTGACACTAGACAACGTGACATATAGAAGGGTAGATGAGATTAGGAAAAATATGGACCATTTTCTGCACATCCAGAATGGCGCCATTTTGTTAAATCCCTTGTCGGTCCGGACGTCGGACATTCATGAGAGAGGCGGTCCGGAGCGTTGCCGAGGCCATCCAAATTTACCAAGTTAAAAGAGCGTTGTCGTCGAGGCCACCCCAAAACGTAGAAGCGTCGAGCTAGCTAGGTCTATGTTTGCCACTAATATATCTATCTCTCATGTTAGTATATTAATTGCCATGTTGTAATATTTGCAGAAACTATGGAGCACCGAGACTTCGAAGCAGAAGAGTTGTCGGGGGACATAATCCTCGGTGGAGGTGATGTCTTGTCATATCTCAACGACACCGATGGTCTGGAAGGAGAGGGTGAAGCAGGCTCCGGTGATCGAACAATGGAGGTGGAAGGACATGATCATGATGGCTCCGGTGACCGAATGCCGGTGGAAGAAGGAGACCGTGATGACGGCTCCGGTGACGGAACGGAGGAAGGAGCTGTTGCAAAGTCCGGCGAGGTATATATATTATTAATTTAGCCTGTGCTGACTAGATAATTGATGCATTAATTGTTTTGGTATGTACACATATTAACTCTCTTCTTTCTTATTTTCTAGCCCTCCGGATCGAGCCAAACTTTGGTAACGAGACGAGGCCCGAAGAAAAGGTTGCGCAAGGATGAAAGGTTCACGATCACAGCAATCAAGGGCGATGGCCAACCGATTGAACCCAGCCGGACCAAGGAAGCATTTTCTGCTCAGTGCGGGGTTCTTGTTAGGGACATGATCCCAATCAGCATCCACCAATGGAATAAGCCTAAGGGCGAAGACCCTCAAGTGTCTTATTTCAACGATAGACAGAAAGATGATCTTTGGACCACGCTGAAGGCAAATTTCACCCTACCGCCAGAGGAGGATCCGGATAAGCCAGTTATAGAGCCATTGATCAAGGCTCATGCTCTTAAGAAGATGGCAGATCTTTTCAGGAGGTGGAAGAATGAGTTGAAATCAATGTTTGTCGACAAAGAGAAGACTCCAGAATTCACCGGCCGATTTGAGAAGATAAGAGATCACCGGCCCGCATTTGTGGCCCACAAGACATCGGAGAAGAGTAAGAAGATGTCAGCGACAAACAAGATAAATGCTGCAAAGAAGGAGCATCACCATCGCACGGAGTTAGGTGGCTACCTCAAAGCCCGGTCGTTGTGGGACAAGGCTGAGAAGGACCTGCTTGATAAAGGGGTCGAACCAGAGACATTGAACTGGCCAGACCGTTCAAGGACTTGGTTCTTCGGGGTTGGGGGAACCTTGGACCCTGAAACAGGGAAGTACCGTTGGACGAACGAGCAAATGGGAATACCCGTCAAGAAGCTTCAGCAGTATATCGCCGCAGCGCAGCAAGGGGCGTTCGTTCCCGACAGAGAGAACGACGACCTCACAAAGGCCCTCGGCAATCCTGAGCACCCAGGACGAACATGAGGCACGGCAGGCTCCGTTGCGTGGAAGGTTGGGTTTCCCGATGCAGGCGGGTACAAAACCCAGGAGAGGAAAAGGAAACAGGAGCTCAGCGATCTGCAGAAGCTGAATGCAAGAGTATTAAAGCTAGAGCTACAAGTTGAGAGCCAGCGAGTTGCCGACCAACCAGATCAGCGGCACGAAGCTATCCCAGAAGCTACCCCGCCATCTCGGCGGAGAAGCAGCCTGACTTCACGGCTCCCAGCTACCCCGTGGATGCTATCACGGAGGCTCAAGAGTGCCACCTTATGATGCAATGGCAGCACCTCAAAGTCAAGGCGGTTGTCGGCTCTGTTGCACCTCCTGAACCCGGCGCAACTTTTCATTGCCTTTCGATTCCACAAGGCTATGCTGTTGTGATGGTCGATGAAATAACGGAGGGATTTGAGGAGCTCGAGCTTGACCACCCTACCGATGAAGGGGAGACTCAGCTGCGTCTTGCTCTGAAGACTCCATGTCTATGGCAGAAGGAGCTCATCAAGCTTCCGAACTGGACGCCTCCCCCTCCTCCTCCGGCGAGTCAGGGCACTCTGCCTCCTCCTCGGCGAGTGATCAGGGCACTCCGCCTACGCCGGCGTATCCGAGCAGCCCGCCTCGTCAGCAAGGGCGTAAGAGAGCCGCCGCCGCTCCAGCTGCTCCGGCACGTCGTAGACTCCGCCTCCTTCTCCGCCTCGTAAGCAACAAAGGAAGACAGCCGCCGCCGCTCCGGCCGCTCCGGCATCTAGCAGTACAGCCAGAGGCGGGAGGTAATACAGATTCGGTCCATCTCTCAAGCCTCTAGAGAAGTTACCATACGAGATGACCGAGGAGGAAAACGCGAAGATCTGTAAAGCCCAAGTGAAGGAATTTTTTGCAAAGAAAAATCCACCTCCGGAGGGGAAGATAGATCCGATGAAATTGAAGCGCACTTTGGATGCCCTGAAGCGACCACCACTGCCTCCGTCGGATGACAACCATGTCCACGCTCTTAAAAAGGCAGCGCAAGAAGCGCGCCGGTCGGGAACTACTTCAAGTGACAAAAGGTTACAAGAACGAACAAGAAGTGGGAAAAAATTCCCCAGCTCGGAGAACAGGCGAACCAATCGTGCCCCCCGCTGAAGGTGTCTAGCGATGTTGTCGCAAATCTGCTGGGGATGCTGCTCGGTACCAATCCTGGTGATTACCTGCCCGACGATGCACATTTTGATATAATGGAGGTGGACGAACACAAATACCGGTACGGGAAGCCTCTCGTCAAACCTGGTCATCCTCCTCTAACAACGATGATGCGAAGATTCCATAAGTGGTACATGGACACCTGCAAGTCTGGGAAGGATATTTTGACGCTGAGAGTTAAAGAGGAGCACGACCTCGTTGGAATTGATCTGTTGTCTGTTCCATTTGAGGAGTTCTTCCAGTTTTTCAATCAAAAGGCCCTCGATAAAATAATCATCACTTGCTACTGTCTGTAAGTACTACTTTTGTAATTAAGTCTCTATATATAGCTCAGCTCTTTCATTGCATCTATATATAATTATCCTCACTATATTATGCAGATTGAAGATCGTCGAATGCAAGAAAAGACAAATCTATGATATTGGGTTCATTAACACAAATCTCTTAGATGAATGGACGGTTAAATTTGATGCCAAAGAAGCCGAGGCCAACTTGCTAAAATCATTGCTTTAAAATCAAAACAAACAGAAAATAATCTTTCCTTACAACTTCAAGTGAGTGTTACTGCCTTGTGCATATTCGGTTTCCCTTATTACTCGAGGTTATAGTAATGTAATTGATGAGTTATGCATGCATGCGCAGCTTCCACTTTATTCTCCTAGAGATTAAGCTTGAGCAGGGACTAGTAATCGTCTTAGACTCAAGACGAAAAGATCCCAAGGAGTATGCGGCCATAACTGAAACGCTCCAAAAGTAAGTTCAATCGATCATTATCGCACCATATCGGCAACTTTGTTCATTTCCTGATATCAAGTAATAATTATTTTCTTTATCTCGCAGGGTTTGGAAAGTGTTCACCACAGAAGCTCCGGGACTGCCGGGGGAGCTGCGATTTACACACCCGAAAGTAAGTACTACTAGCTAGTTCCACGCATCTCCCATTGATTCTAGCTAGTTTCATCAATACCATTTATAATGCTTGATTATCAGTTTGATTGACCTCTATTTCTCGTAAAGTGGTTGTGGCAGGAAGGCGGGAATAATTTTTGTGGATACTACAATTGCGAGTACATCTACAACGCGACGACCTCTAAGAGGGGCTACTCTAAAGAAGATTATGAAGTGCGTAAGCAATAATATTCACAATTTTATTTTATTACCATCATTTGTGTTGAGTTTCATTCATATATATGTGTTGACCCCCTGCGGGATGAACTCCTACCACAAGATCGCATAAAAGCAATTCAAGAGGAATTGGCGGGATTCTTTCTTGACCACGTCATAGATAAAGACGGAGAATACCATGTGGAACTTGACATCAGATGCTACGGATTGTAAGAGATCTTATATTGTATATATGTAGCTAGTAGCGTCGGATAGATGTACGAAAACTTGTTGTTCGACCAATCTCTCGGAGAAAGAGAGGTCGATCACTTTTCTTTGTATATGTTCATGACGATCTTGTGTACTTAATGGTTTCCTTCATTTGCTTACTAGCTAGCGTGTCGAGTCTTCTCTATACGTATAGTACGTAGCGTCGACCAAGCACGAAGATAAGAGAGGACACTTTTCTCTATTAGCTAGCTAACACAATATATGAAACCCCTAAATTAACTCTACAAAACCCCCAACCCCCCCCCCCCCCCCCCCTAAAAAAACAAAACCTCAACCCCTGAACTGCTGACGCGTGGATGCCTTTTGGTCCCGGTTGGTGCTACCAACCGGGACAAAGGCCCTCCTGCCTAGGCAAGCCGCAGCGGCCACGTGGAGCCCCATCTGTCCCGGTTCGTGGGTGAACCGGGACTAAAAGTATTGGGCTTTAGTACCGACCCTTTAGTCCCGGTTCGGGAACCGGGACAAATGGGCCTTATGAACCGGCACAAATAAGCCTTTTTGTACTAGTGATACTTTATTCAAATCCTGGGCGGGCATTAAGTTGCTCATCTTTAATTTAACTATCTAGCTCAACACGATGTTCAACTAGAAAATACCGATTTGTGATGAACTCTTGTGTTCCTTTTGGCTTGTTGCGTTCTGTGGGTTTGAAATTTCAAGAGACGGTATTGTGAGATTGCATGATCATTCATAATATTGCATGCATAAACAAATCATGATGTAATCAAGGTTTTCCGTGCATTCAGAATACTCCCAATGCATCCAACAGTATTCCACAACGTAAAAGGCACATTCACAAGACAGGTAGGGGCTATGACTTTTGGAAATATCTAACTTAGGCTACAGCAATGTAGAAAACGAATGGGTGGGACCTCAGACTAGGTAATATCTTCAATCGGGTTGGAAAATAGCTGTGCTTGTGTGAGTAATGCTAGCCAAACCCCCCTCACTCAGATTCAGATTCGCTAATATAATTGCTGTCATATTCCTCGTCGGTGTCGTCGTCAGTATCATCGTCCACTGCTCCCACATGATCTAATGCCTCACACGAGATGCTGATGATCCTATAGTTCGTGTAGGACTGCATGACGCCGCCTGAACAGGATTCCTCTTCGTAGGGATCTATTCCACAGGCCATGTTCTGAAACTCCAGGTCGCGCCCTTTGAACTGGAATTCCTCCATAGCCGGGTGCACAATTTTAGTCCCTTCGTAGTCACAGTACATGAAGCGGGTTTGTTCTGAAGCACACAAACAAGATAACTAGATTAGCACCCATTGAAGAATGTAGCACAACCTATCTGCAATAAAAGGAAGTTGTTGCAAAATGAAATTTCTGAGGAGAAACTCAGTTTTCCCGACAATCATGCATAGACGATAGTGTTTATTTTCGTGGCAAGCAACTCAAATGCTTCTGCTAACAGCTATAAAAGCTTATAGATTTAGTCTAGTGGTTTATATCAGCATACTACTCACAAGTTCTGATTCTCACTGACAATGTGTCCCAAGATTTGGACCAGATGTGTTTAAGAAAAATCGGTATGATCTATTATGGGTATCTACCAGATAAATCTAATTCATATCAGGATATGCATCTTGCAAAAGTTAAACTCGGTTCAGCCAACTTATTGAGCAACTTCGAGCCCTGCTGGATAGCAACTTCGAGCAAGAGAAGTAAATCATCGGTTTGTTGAACATCTGGGCTTTAGATCAAACAGAAAATATAACCAGAATGTAGATCAGATGTGGATGACCAGGGCCTATACTTTGAACTAATTATCTAGTGGTTCTTACACTGCCAGTGGTAGCTTGGGAAGGAACACTATTGATGTATTGGTCTGAAATTTGCAATACATGTACACAAAATAGTACTCCCTCCGTCCAGAAATACTTGTCAGAGAAATGCATAAAAATTGATGTATCTAGAACTAAAATACGTCTAGATGCATTCGTTCCTCCGACAAGTATTTCCGGACGGAGGGAGTAGTAAAGTCACAAATAGAAAGGGAGTAATGGGGTTGGTCTGAATGTTCAAACTTTACCAAGCTGCCGGATGAGATATATATGTTCCATTTTATTTAAAAAACAATCGTATCTTATCACTAGCAGTAAAGCGTTGGACCCTTTGTCGAAAAACTAGCAGTAGAGCGTTGAGACTTAAAAAGCCAAATGTTAACATGCAGGTTTAGTCTACTTGCTGTATGAAAAAATATAAGATGCCTTGGTGTGGTTTGGGAAAATCCACAGGACAACACAAGACCTTCCCACCTCCATCCTCTTCCTCGTGGTCATTGCTAAGTTCAGCAAAGAAGAGTTTTGGATTTCCACCTCTTGGACTTGCCAGAAAATTAACATGAATGTGATGGTATATGAAAACGGGTTTGTTAGTATCCATGCAGTACACAGGGCCAGACACATTATGGTTGACGCCACAAATGACATGAAGATCATACAGTTCCTGTAAGTGGGCATTGGCAAGCAGCAAATCAGTGACTGTAACATGTCAGCTGGGTGATAATTAGAAGTAAAGATACAAATCTCAAGGTGAACTAACTCTGATCTCCAGTGCATATGAGGCCAGCGCCGCTCTGACTTTCTTAGAGATTCTTGTATGCTCATTGGTCCGGGTAATTTCATATCGGGAGAGCTTGGGCATGGGAACTGCCTGATGCTGCAGTGAATTTCCAGGGGTGGGGCGTCCTTGAAACATCTCTCTGGTAATGCGGCCAACATCAGCAGAGTCGAGTGGAGCATTAATCTTCAGACATGACAATGTATGACTGCATGAGGAAATAAACTCTGCTTGAGCGACAGGGTCGGGGTGCCAAGCAGCCACGCCGGCAGCCCTGAAGGCATGACAGATTTTGTCTTGATCCCCGAAGTGAGCTAACGGGTTCGAAAAGGGCGCAGCACTCTTCCCCAGAGTGCAATCAGTAATGAGCAGGAAGCGCATGGCTTCGTAGAGGTTCTTGCCGGAGGTGCAGAGGAAGGAAACAAGGCCGTAGAACGAGCGAGCCTCGATGCGCAACAGACTGCCGGTACTGATCATGTCAATCTCAGGTTTTTGGCTCGGTGGGGAGACGGTGTTGTGCCAGATGGTGTTGATGATGATGTTGGAGACCGGGTCGAAGGGGCCGTAGCAGTGGCCAGCCTTGAGCATGCTGCGGTGGTAGCACGACGACCGGAGCTCACTCGCCGGCATCAGGGCGAGCGCCTTGAGGTAGAAGGCGTGGATCCGCTGGAGGAGCTCCGATCTCTCACGGTTTACAACCCTGAGCCGTGGCTCGAACCTTGCAAGGTCCTCCGGCTTATAGACGCGCTCCATCGCCGCCGCCGCCGCCGGTTGAGGCGTCTGGGAGGCGGTGATGGAACCGAACTCCCAGCATAATCCCACAAGACTATCATAAAAAATAAAAATAAAAATGGAGAAAATAACAGTTTCAGCCCTCCGCATGTCTCTTCTTGCTTCATTTCTCTGGCGCCTCTTTCTGTTTTGTTATGCATCTTTGTTCAAGACTTGGCCACCTTGTCTGAAGATAGGAATCGGTTTGTGCTGTAGTGTGTGGGTGTGCTATCTGAACCTTTCTTGGTTTGACAGCAATGTGAGCGGTTCGATCCTTTGTCTGAAGAGCATGTCAATTCGATTTAGTAGCTGGTCAATGCATGTCTCTGACGCGCAAAGGTACTGTATGTCTCTTATTTCCATGGGGAAAAAGTATTACTACATGACTCTATGTTTTTTTTAGAAGATACAGTAGTAAAAAATATGTTGACCAGAGTGGGATTTGAACCCACGCCCTTTCGGACCAGAGCCTTAATCTGGCGCCTTAGACCAACTCGGCCATCTGATCATTCTTGCTTCATTTTCACGTTTGCCTTATAAAATACAGTACATGATTCCAGGTAATTTCCATTAGACCGACAAAGGGAGAGCCACATGCTTCCTAGACCAGCGAGGCGTTTCCCTGCAACTCTGCCTCTTTTTGCAGCACCTTGAGACATTTTGATCCAGCACAACGAACCACCGTGATTCAGAAATCATCAACTTTCCAAGCCAACTATACAAGTACCCAGGACAGTTTTTTTGCTCGACAAAAGGAGCGCACGCCCCCAAATGAAACTGATAATACGTACAACGTTCAGCAAAATAAAGCCTGACTATGGCCTCAAGGCAGTAATCAAAGCAAACTGAACCACCTCACACAGGATGGATACACCAGCAACGTAACGCTTAACCAGCTTCACGAGAGATTTGCTTCAACAGAACTGCCCAGAGGTGTATCATAAAACAGGAAACAACTGTCAACTGGACAAAAATTTCATACCTCGCATACGACGACAGCCTCAACCCGACAACAATGGGCGTCCTCGGAACAACTTCCTCCTTGTGGCGGCACAGGCATTTCCCAGAATCCTGCCCCTTCTTGCTACACCTTTCAGACATTTTGATCCAGCACAACGAAGCAACGTAATTCAGAAATCATCATCGAAGCAATGCACAAGGTGAGCGGTCTAAATTGTCTCAAAAATAAAAGGTGAGCGGTCTAACGCAGCTGATATTGTCCTTGGTGCAGAAGCAATGAAGCAAATTATACACATCCATGTATACAGGAAAGCGCGCTTCATCGATTCCATGGCGGCACCATAGTGGCCGGGTTCGCGGGTCGAGGGTCGCCACTCCTTGGTTCAACTCTAGCAATGATAACTGAGAAAGGTTACCAAGTGAAGCAGGAATGGGTCCACTTAGCTGATTGTGTCCGAGCTGCAGTGACGATAGTTTGCCCAGCCGTCCAAAATTTTCTGGAATGGGTCCTTTCAGCTTGCACCGTAACAGGCTCAAGGCACTTAGCCTTGTGAGGTTGCCACTTGCCAAGTAGAGAAATAGAGACCACCTCTCCCCTGGGTCGCCCCGGCGCGGTGACCAAGGGGGAACCCTAGCGCCGCCAAGCCCTCGGCTCCCTCTCCCACCTCTCCTGCCCGCCGCCGCCGGGCAAAGCCCGTTTGGCGTCGGCGGCGGCGGGATCTCTCCTCTCCGCAGCGGTCGGACCTGGCGCGGGTGGCGTTCGGCGGCGGTTGGCGGCGCGTTGGCGACGGGGCGCGCCGGCAAGGACTCAGGGAGCGACGGCAGGAGCTGCTTCCCCCGGTGGTCGCGTGGGGGCCGTTCGAAGCGCTCCTATGGTGGCCGTGGTCGATCTGTTTCAGATCTGATCGCCGGTGCCTCGGGCGGCGCGGGGATCTCGTGGCGGCGGCCTCGATTGGTGGCAGCGCTACGGCGGCTCCTCGATGGCCGACCGGTGTTCCATGGGAGGCGTCGTCTCCGACTCGATCTACTCCGGTTCGTGCTGGCTACGGTAGCGACTACGGTCGACGCCAATACTGCCTGGATGGATCTGGCAGGTGGGCATGGATCCGGGGGAAACTCCAGGCCGGCGTGGCGGCCGCACCAAAGTCGACGCCCTCGGCGCCGATTCCCTTCCTGGAGGCTTCGGTGTGGATCATACGCCCCCCACCTCTACCATGAGCGCAGGCGAAAGCCTCTGTTCCTCTGTTTGGGCGACGATGGCACTTTGGTGTCGTGTTCCTTCCTGAAGGCGTCGGCCGAGGACTGCTCAGGGTGGTGGAGTTGCTGGTAGTTCGAAGTCGACGCGAGATGGCATGTAGGTGGAGCGGTGTGGCATCAACGGTATCATCGACGCTGGGTCTCGGCGGCATGGCGCAGTAGAGACTCGGCGTCTGATGCGCGGAGATGGACTCGCGCAGGAGGAGGAAGATGTCTGGCGTCGTGGTGGCGTCGACGGTAGCTAGACCGTGCAAGGTAGATGCAGCAGTACAACTCTGAAGATGGATTGGTGGCAAGTGGCTGCGGCAGCCTCATACCCGGCAGACGTCCTGGTTGAGGAGCACGCCGGACTGGTGGATGCCCATACCCGGCAGGCGTCCTGGTTGGAACTTCAGGTCTTAGATGTTAGGTCTGGCTGCGATGTCTGTTTGGTATTAGGCCCAGGCTATCAGCGCCCCTTCATCAATTGGATAGGTGTAGCGACAGTTGTTGCTTAGACGATGGCTTTACTCTTACTATTGTATGACTTTGTAAGGTCCTGTGAGAATAATTAATAAAATGGTCGTATGCATCGCCCAGATGCAGAGACTGGGGGGTCATCCTCCTTTTCTAAAAAAACTTGCCAAGTACAGTAGGGACTTGGCCAACAAGGTTATTTTATTCCCACCCAAGGAAAGGTAATATAGATGAGGAAACTTGTCCAGCCATGTTGGCAAAACACCTTCAAACAAGTTATGGGGCATGGAGATTACTTTGAGGCCTCGACAAGATGCCAGCCCCAATGGAACCTGACCAGTGAATTTGTTAAATCCCATGCTGATTATTTGCAGCATGGGGAGACTAAAACTTCTGTTGTCAGGGATTCCGCCAGTTAAGTTGTAGTTGCGGGTGAGAAAGATGGAATGGAGTTTAGACATGCATGTTGAAGATAGCCGGAGGCAATGGGCCGGTGAGATGATTGTACTGCAGGTCAAGAAACTCGAGCATTGGTAACAAGGCAATGAAATATGGTACCGGCCATAGTTGCCAAGTTCCCGGGACGATGGGAACGAGAGGGACGGGAACGAGGGTCGAGGATCGCTAGATAGCCATTCTAGGGAACGATGGGGGGGTATACATCTATCATTCGAACCGATCGATAAGTGGCACGTGACCCAACTAATTTGGGAACGATGACCCGGGAACGATACGGCGGGTCAAGGAACGCGAGCCTTGACAAATTATCCATCTTTCATAGAATATATAGAAATTACATTTTCATTTATGAAAGTACATCTTCTTTTTTGGAAGGTGACATCGAGGGAGGGAAAGTGTGAAAATATCCCGCTGATGTTTTAACAGCATAAAGTAATCTACTCCACAGAATTTGCCCCGTATGATTCCCAAACTCCAATCAACAGGATGGCCAGCGCGAAGAGGGCACCGCATCCGCAGGTCCACGCCAGCCGCCGGCGCCGTCCAGCCTTCGAGCACCGCTTCCGCAGTCCGCCGCTGAGCACTGCATTCGCAGTCTGCACGTCGACACCAGCCGCCGGCACCGCCCGGCACCACGTCCGCACGTCCACACCAGTCTCCGGCACGCATCGTTTTGGTGGATGGCGGAAGGATCATACCATGGACTCCAGGTAAGTCTCGATGAAGCGGATACAACACTTTCGTCCCCCCGCGAGCGTCCGTGTCGTCTCCCCCGCGGGCGACCCGGACGTAACCTAGCCGCCGCCGCCAGAACCTACCTATCCAGCCTTCTTTCCCTCGCCGCCGCCGGCAGGCGCCGCCGGGCAAAGCCCGCGTGGCGTCGGCGGCGGCGGGGCCCCGTTCATCCCATCTCGCGACGCCATGGCTGCTGCGGGGCGCTCGGCCGAGGAGGTGGTAGTCACCGCGGCGAGACGGCGATAGTGGACGCGGTGAGCATGCGGCTCGCTCGCGGAGGCGCGTGGGGTGTGGGCTCAGGCTTCGCTAGAGTTGTCTGTCGCACTGCTGTGGCCGGCAGATCATGGCTGTGCTCCAGCGTGGTGCTTGGACGTCGGCCTTGCGGCACGGATCTGCAGGGCGTGTGGTACGGGAGTCCATCGGTAGGCGCCATCATCGCGGATCTGCCGGCCGGAGGACTTGCGGACTCCGTTGACCTGATGGTCGCACGGCGGCTCACTGGTCGGGCGGCCGGATCCCGACGGCTCCAGAGTCGTTATACGCTAGCGGTCATGGCGTGAGGTGGTTCCCCGTCCCCGTGCCCCTCTCGTCAGATCCGTTGCGGATCATCTTGGCACGCGGCTCTCCCCATCAGCTGGTCCTGATCTCCGGCGATGATGTTCTTGGCTGGCCCGGTGGGTGCCGGGGTGGGAGCTTGTCCGGGGGAAACCTCTGGCCGACGGCGGCAGCCACGTTGTCGATGACGCTCTCGGCGTCATTTCCCTCCTTGATGGCGACGGCGAGGTCTACTCCCCCCTACTCCCCTCTTTGTATGTGCCCGGGTGAAAACCTTAGTTCTACGTGAATGGGCGGCGGCGGCGTCATGACGTTGTTACCTCCTTGGAGGCGTCTTGGGCATTGAGACGGAGGGTGTGCGCGCGTGTGCACGGATGGTTCGTGGTGCCGTAGGTGGTGCGGTGTGGCATCTATCGTGTCGACGGCGGCGGGTCTTGGTAGCGTGGAGCAGCGGAGTCCTGGTGATGGACATGTATTCATCGACGAGCACAGGGCGGTGGAGCTGTCTGGCGCCATGGTGGCGCCGACGGCAGCGAGATCGGGCAAGGTTGATGCAGCAGTACAACACTGAAGATGGATTGGTGGCAGGTGGCTGCGGCGGCCTCATACTCGGCAGGCGTCCTGGTTGAGGAGTGCGCCGGACTGGTGGGTGCCCCATACCCGGCAGGCGTCCTGGTTGGGACCTCAGGTCTTAGATGCTAGGTTTGGATGCGAGGTATGTTTGGTATTAGGCCCAGACTATCAGCGTCCCTTCATCAACTAGTTAGGAGTAGCGACAGATGTTGCCTAGATGGTGGCTTTAGTCTTACTGTTGTATGACTTTGTACGGTCTTGTGTGAATAATTAATAAAGTGGCTGCATGCATCGTCCAATGCAGAGGCCGGGGGTCCTCCTCCTTTTCTAAAAAAAGGTAAGTCTCGATTCTATCCGCTAGGCCTTCCTTTCCTTGGAAAGTTGGGTCGAGAACTCGCGATCCAGTATTTGGGCTAGCTGAATCGGAGCTGTGAACCTACGTTCCCGGGGTCGCGTTCCCGTCACCGAATCGCATCGTTCCCTGTGTCGACCCCGACCCTTGATCCGGGTCGATGTTCCCGTCGATCCGGGTCGATGTTCCCGGTACAGGGGACGTGGCACCGTTCCCCGTTCCCGGCAACTATGGTACCGACCCCGACAAGCTGTTATTGCTGATGGTTAGATAAGTTAACATAGGCGTACTGTTGAATACATCAGCTGGTATTGAACCAGTGAGGTAATTCCTTCGGAGATTCATGAACCCAAGGTTGTGTAAGTTTTGCAGCTCTGCCGGGATTGAATCAGAAAGATAGTTAGCCTCCAAGACGAGAACTTGGAGTCTACTGAGGTTTCCTATGGTGCGTGGGATGCTACCTAACAGACCATTGCGGCCCAGGTTAAGGAATTTGAGGCGACGTAGTTTTCCTAAATCGACTGGAACGGCGTATTGAATTCATGCACCGATCAACTCATCCAAAAGTCTGAACTGATGGAGGGAGGTGGGCAATATATTTCAACACTCCCCCTCACGTCTAATCTATTTTAGTAATTAGACGTGGGTTCGATGTAGGCCGCAGAATTGTTTTTTATAATACTGCGTTGGCAGGGTCTTGAACTCAAGACCTTTTGGCTCTGATACCATGTGAAATATTATGGGAAGCGTAGAACCCTTTGCTCGGGCCGCATTGCATTATATAGGACATATGCCGTGGCTTGCAAGATTGGATCGAGGCTAGATCGATCGGTTACAGAAGGATATTCAGGAGAGGTTGAAACGGAAGAAGAGATAGAATAGGTTTACAGTTCAAAGAGAATTCTATCCCTATACAACAACTAATTCTAACACTCCCCCTCAATCTAAACCTCATGAAGCTTTGCCAAGGTTGAGATTGTACTTGAACTCATCTAACCTTCTCATTGTGAGTGGTTTTGTGAAGCCATCAGCAAGTTGGTCTCCTGTAGGTATGAACCGAATGTCAAGTAGCTTTCGAGCTACTCTTTCTCTGACAAAGTGAAAATCAACTTCAATATGTTTGGTACGTGCATGGAAAACAGGATTAGCTGAAAGATAGGTGGCACCAATGTTATCACACCATAACCTAGCAGCTTGTGGAGCCTTAATCCCAAGCTCATAAAGCAAAGTCTGTATCCACATTACTTCAGCTGTTGCATTTGCCAAAGCTTTATACTCAGCCTCAGTGCTTGACCTTGAAACTGTAGCCTGTTTTCTTGCACTCCATGATACAAGGTTTGTTCCCAGAAACACAGCAAAACCACCTGTGGACCTTCTGTCATCAGGACAATCTGCCCAGTCTGCATCAGAATATGCAATAACAAGCATGGATGAAGACCTGGTAATATGAAGCCCAAGTCCCTCTGAAAACTTAAGATACCTCAGTGCATGTAAATATTTACATACTTTGTTCACAGAATAAGAAATGTCAGGACGTGTAAGAGTCAAATATTGTAAAGCACCTACAACACTTCTGTAATTTGTTGCGTCCTCTGGTCCAAGTACTTCTCCACTTTCAACTGTAAGTTTTTCTGAGGTTGAGATTGGTGTACTCACAGGTTTACAATGTTCCAATCCCACTCTCCTGAGACTATCAGTAGTATATTGGTCTGTGTGAGAAGTATGCCATCCTTTACCTGTTTAACCTCTATACCAAGAAAGTAGTGAAGATCACCTAGATCCTTCAGAGCAAACTCCAGTTTCAGATCCTTAAGCAAACAAGTGGTGGCATCTGAGCTTGAACTAGCAACAATTATATCATCAACATAAACAAGCACAAATATGGTGATATTGCCTTTATTGTAAAAGAACAAAGAGGTATCTGCTTTTGATGGTGTAAACCCAAGTTGTTGTAACTGCATGCTCAATCTTAAGTACCAAGCTCTAGGGGCCTGTTTCAAACCATATAAAGCTTTATCCAACTTATAGACATAATGTGGTGTGCTTTGATTCTCATATCCTGGTGGTTGCCGCATGAACACTTCTTCCTCAAGAACACCATGAAGAAACGCGTTCTGAACATCTAGCTGTCGTAGACTACAACCTCTGGAAATGGCAATAGACAACACAAGCCGAATAGTAGTTGCCTTAACAACGGGACTAAAGGTATCTTCATAATCAATGCCAAACCTTTGTTTAAATCCTTTAGCAGCTAATCTAGCCTTGTACCTGTCTATACTTCCATCAGATTTTCTCTTGATCTTGTACACCCATTTACAATCTATAACATTATTTCCCTTCCTTGGTGGTACTAAGTGCCAAGTTTTGTTTTTCATGAGTGCATTGTATTCACTATCCATAGCCTCCTTCCATTCTTTATGATTAAGTGCATCATGCAAGTGGGTTGGTTCACCAAAACTACTAAGAAAAGCTCTTTTGATCCTGTCATACCTTACGGTGCCATCAGTATATTCTTTTGCCTTGATAATACATGACTGAGATCGAGTATGGCGACGAGGAGCTGCTGCTGGTGAAGTTTGCATAGAAGATCCCGGCGTGGCAGTCGTTGTTGGTTGCGCCACAGAAGATCCTGCGAGATCAGTTGCAACCGAGACAGCCGCAGGTTCCCGATCCGGCTCCCGATCCGAGGCGGATCGCGACCCAGACGCGCCAGGCATCCTGCTGTCGGCTCCTGGGTCGGCCCACGGGCTGGTGGCGCGGGGTGATTCGCCCCCGTTCGCTCCTGATGAGGTGGGCTCAGCGTCGGGCCCGGTTGCGCGAGGGCTGTCGGCCACCGGCGCGGCTGAAACGGTGGGCTCCACGCGGTCGGGCCTGTCAGCCGCCCGAACGCGATTGGCAGCATGCGGACGACCGCGATCGTCGTCGGATCGCGCAGCGCTGGAGATAGCAGGGCTGGCGCGGGGATCTGCCTCGGATCAAACGCTGCTGCCACCCGAATCTGCATGGGATCCGGCGCCTCCTTTGTCTGTTTCTGCATACATAAAATCATGACCCGAATATGCACAAATATCACTAGAATCCGAATTTTCTATGGAATTCTTCACAGGATCAGCTTTATATAATTCTCCCCCGTGATCTGGAAGAAGTGCTATTTCAGCACGTAGGAGAGCTCCAGCATTTGGGTGAAGTTTGGCGAATGGAAAAAGAGTTTCATCAAAGACAATGTCTCTAGAGATATAGATACGGCCAGTTGCAATCTCTAAGCATTTGTACCCTTTGTGGAGATTACTATAGCCAAGAAAAACACATTGGGTGGATCGAAACTCGAGCTTGTGGCGATTATATGGACGTAAATTTGGATAGCAAGCACACTCAAAAAATTTAAGAGAATTATAATCAGGTGTTTGATGATATAATCGCTCTAATGGAGTAGAGTTACCAATGACCTTACTAGGAAGGCGATTGATAAGATAGGTGGCTGCAATAAATGCTTCATCCCAATATTTGAGAGGCATGGAGGAATGTGGAAGTAGGGAAAGGCCAACTTCAACAATGTGGCGATGTTTTCTCTCAGCAGAGCCATTTTGCTGATGAGCATGAGGGCAAGAGACATGATGTTCAATGCCTATGCTATGGGAGAAAGAGTTGAGCTTTTCATACTCCCCTCCCCAGTCACTTTGGACTGCCAAAATTTTCCTGTTAAAGTGCCTTTCAACAAGCTTTTGGAATTCTTGAAACACAGAAAAAACTTCAGATTTGTGCTTTAACAAGTAAATCCAAGTAAACTTGCTAAAATCATCAATGAAACTGACATAATATTTTTTCTTCCAAAAGAATCTCTAGCATGACCCCATACATCACTGAAAATAAGCTCTAAAGGAGCATGAGACACACTGTTTGACCTAGGGTAAGGGAGTTGATGACTCTTGGCACACTGACAAGCTTCACAAATGGACTCACTGGATTGTTTATATGACAAGGGCAAATTGCCTTTATTAACTACTTGTTTGACTATGATTGATGATGGGTGTCCTAATCTTTGATGCCACCGTGCCAAAGAGGGCTTGATGGCAGAATAAGCATGACGACGCTTGTGGTTGAATACTCCGGATGGGATGGGGTAGAGCCCTCCAATGCATCTACCGTGATGTAGAAGTTCCCTCGTTGCCCGATCCTTTATAAAAAAGTAACGAGGGTGAGTTTCAAAGAAGACATTATTATCGGTGGCTAAACAAGACATAGAGGCAAGGTTTTTATCAGCTTGTGGAACATGAAGGACATCGTTTAGAACAAGATCACGTTTAAGAGTAGGAGAATTAATAAAAGCTTGACCGATGTGTAGAATATCCATACCTCCACCACTTGCAGTATGAATCTGATCGTTGCCAAGGTATTTCTCCCGGAGAGTGAGTTGCTCTAGTTCACGAGTAACATGGTCGGTTGCACCAGAGTCCACGTACCACACGCCATCGCCCCCTTGCTCGCGCATAGCTGCGGCAACAAGGCGTGCATCGGGGACAAAGTCTTCATCATACCGGTGCCAGCAATCCATAACTTCATGGCCTGCCTTTTTGCAGAGTTGGCACCGCGGACGCCCCCGGGAGGAAGAGGAGCGGCGGCCGGAGTTGTTGTTGAAGTCGCCGCCTGCTGGTTTGTTGGTGTAGTTGCTGGAGTTGTTGTAGCCGCCGCCAGAGCTGCTGTAGCCGCCATCTCCCTAAAGGTGGCCACGCCCGCGCCCACTGATGCGGGACTGCCCCTGGTGACCGCGCCCACGGCCGCGACCACGAGAAACAGCGTTGGCAGAAGATTGGCGAAGGTTGGTGCCGTGAAGAAGGCTAAGGTGGGCATCAAAGCTCAGGAGCTGGCTGTAGAGCTCCTGAACCGTGATCGGTTCCACCTGAGCAGCGAGCGCCGAGACGACAGGGTTGTATTCCATGTCCAGTCCGGCGAGAATTTTGGAGACGATCTCCGGATCGGAGAGCGCGGCGGCAGTGCAAGCAACTTCATCCGTGAGACTTTTAATTTTGCCAAGATACTCGGCCATGGTCATATTACCTTTCTGAAGATTGGTCAGCTCGATGCGGGTGTTAATGGCTTGAGCTTGACTCTGAGCAGCAAACATGGCATGAATTGCACGCCAAACTTTGGCCGACGTCTGTAACGTGGCGACCTGTGCAAGAATATCGTGGGAAAGAGAGCCCATCAAATATCCTTGAAGTTGCTGCTGTTATGCATACCAGAGGGTTCTTGCAAAGTTGGCGATCAGCTCTTCTTTGCCGTCCTTGGTGATGGTGAGGGTGGGCGGCGGTGCCGGGCTCTTCTCGTCGAGGTGATGCTCCATCTGTGCTCCTTTGATCTGCGGCAACACGACGGCCTTCCAGAGAAGAAAGTTCCCCCTCGTCAGCTTCTCCTGTGGTGGTGGTCCGAGGGATGTAGTGGTGGTGGTGGATGATGAGGCGAAGGTGGAGGAGGAGGTGGTGGAAAGTGCACCCATGGTGCTGGGCGACATGGCGGCGGAGGTGGTAGACATGCTCTCGATGGAGGAAGGTAGCTAGATGCGTTTTTGTTGAGGAAGAGGCTCTGTTACCATATTAAATTCATGCACCGACCAACTCATCCAAAAGTCTGAACTGATGGAGGAAGGTGGGCAATATATTTTAACACGGCGCCCGTCAGGACGGTGTTGGTAAGGTTGATGATGGAGAGGAAGGAGAGGTTACCAAGGTGAGGAGCGAGCGATCCACGGAGCGGCACGTACGGCAGCTCCACAGCCGTGACACGTTGCCTGCACCGGCTGCACGAGACGCCGATCCAATGACAGAAAGATGTGCTGCTGGTCCAGTTGCTTGCAAGGATGCCCTGAGGATCAGAGATGTGGGCTTTGAAAGCCAGTAGCGCGGCAAAATCGGTGTCGCTACCGTTGACGCTTGTTGGAGACGGAGAAGCAGCACTGGCACCGGGTACTATGGCTGCCACCGAGATGACCAGTAGCACGACAATAGGAAGGCAAGGAGCTGTCATTGAGCTGCTCATTGTTCTGTTCATCCAGCTTATATATATATATATATATATATATATATATATATATATATATATATATATGGAAAATACATCCTACCACCTAGGGATAGTTATCTCACATGTCTCTTATATTACCATGTTCTATTATATATATATATATATATATATATATATATATATATATATATATATATATATATATATATATATATACTATTTTATCATTTTAAATATGTTCATATAATATATCTAAGATATTTCAAAGCAAGTTACTTGGAAAAATTGCATATGAGCCCATAATTTTTGTTATATTTATAAAATACATACATATTTGTACGTAAAAAAGAGTATGCTCAAAATATGATACATACTATCTAAAAAATAGTGTATATACTACCTAAACATCGTTATATACTACATACTACACGTGCATACTCTCGGTTTTAACAGATACTACATACAACATATAAAATGTGGTAACTACCACTAGTGGTAGGAAAATTTTGTCATATATATGTTGCTTTCCACAGCTTTTCAACATTTCCTTTTTGTTTTGCCTTGCCGGCCAAGATTGCAGGCCAAATAATATAAACAAGCACATACTCATGGACCAAACAAGCATACTGCCTAACCTGTTCACATTGGTCCACCCACCAATTGAAAACTTGAATGCTATTTAGTACTCTCTCCGTTTCTAAATATAAGTCATTTTAAAGATTTCAATAAAACTACGTACAGATGTATATAGACGCATCTTAGAATGTAGATTCACTCAATTTGCTCTGTGTGTAGTCCGTATTGAAATCTCTAAAAAGACTTATATTTAGAAACGAAGGAAGTATTATGCTGCTAAGAGGCGAGAGAGTAGTCAATCGAATGCTAATTAATCGTTTCTCCAGTAGTTAGTTCTCTTTACCTTGTTGCCAAGGTCTCCCATCAGCTAATCAACCTTTCAGTCTTGCATATAATATAAGAACGTTTTTCTAGCTATGGGTCGGAGGGAGTATATTTGTTTACTAGGTATTTGGTGACCGACTAAGAAGGGGCCCGCCTGACCGGCATCAGCACCCAGCCCGCCGTCTATTACCCTCCGCGACGGCTCTACCTCGTCCTATATTTCAGCGCTCTGGCTCGCTCAGGCCGTGGGGGTGGGAGAAGGGGTGGCCGGCGGCTTGGGACATGGAGGAGGTCGAAGCGACGGAGCACACGGGAGAGCTGCCGGAGAGGGGAGGTGCCGGCACAGGTGGGTCCGGTAATTGCAGTAGGCCCCGCCATTAAACGAGTGATATTTTTTAACACGTCTTTTCTTTCTGTGGTTTTTAGCACGCTATGTTTTTTTTGGAGAATAGCACGTCTATGTTTTTCTTTGTGGGAGTTTTTCTTGCTGGGAAACCCACAGCCCGCTAAGGAGCAGGTGGGGCCGAACTCAGCCACCTCTCCCCGTTCAACGCCTGACCGAGCGCGAGACTGGGCCAGCCCAGCGTGCGGGAGACCACAGGCCACAACCTCATTTTTTCTGAGTTTCTTTCACATATTTTGCTTTCGATTTTTAGTTTCTTTATAAATTTTATTTATACTTCACAATACACTAAATACATATATTAAAAATAATTTTACATAAAATATTTAAATAAAGGTTAATCAAGCATTTGACAAATGTTAAATGTGCATAGAATAAAATTTTCTCATGTATCCAAAAATATACAATATGGATGAAAAAAGATGGTCACGTATTTAAAAAATATCAACCAAGTATTTTAAAAATGTTAATTGACCATTTGAAAAAATATGTATAGAAAAAATGTTTCTCATGTATACTTTTTTTGCATGGTAATATGTGTCTCATTCATATCATAAAGATTAAAGTACAAGTCACATAAAGACTGACATGACAAACTGAAAAGACAGCAGAATGTCTCTGAGCTTGACACCAACGCCTGTCACCTGCCTCCGGCACCACCATAGCAGCCACCGAAAGAAAAAATGACGGATCACCTTCTCACCCGAACTCGTCGCGGCTCCATTGCTGATATGCAGCTTTTTTGCGGACCTCGAAGGTGGCTCGCCAAAGACGAAACCATTACCGTTGAACGAATCAGACCAGGGCAACACCCCGGACACTCTATCGAACTCCAAATCTGGCACCCCCACATGACTAAGACGTTGGAGGAGGAAGTTGTACCTGCCATCCATGAAACACGAGCCCAGCACACGTTCCGTCTTCCAGATGTCGTCGATGCAGACCACAATCTGCATCCGCTCCTCGACTACCTCCCAAGTTCTGCGCCGACGTTGGAGCAAACGCCCTCGCAAACAGCGGAGCCCGAGGACACATGTCCACCACAAGAATGACGCCGCTGCCATGGCATCCGCGCTTGAACATACTGGTTCCCAGATCCTTCACCGACAATAGAGACGATTGCCTCGCTGGAGAAGAATCCGGAGCTTCTTTATTCAGCATCGCCGTTGCCGCCGCCGAAACCAAGACGTCGAACGATCCAAAACCATAAACTTCTTGGGCCCTAAAACCTAAAGCTAAAACAATCCACACGTGCGGGGTCCGGCGACCTCCCTCCCCACCGATGACCAAAAGGTCGCCGATGGAGGAGAGCCGCCGGAAGACGGCGCGGGAAGGAGTAGCTCTCCTGTGGCGGCGGCTAAGGTTTCACTACATGAGGAAACTTTCTGTTGTGCGTGTTGGAGTTGGAGTTGGACCAATTAACAACACGTAGAAAGGCCCGACCCAAATGTCATGTACACGAAAAATATACAACATGCATGAAAAAAATATTGTGTATTTTTCGTGTATTTATAAAATGATAAACGAGTATTAAAAATGTACCTGGTGTATATAGAAAATATAAAATGTACACTAAATAAAGGTAGACAGCAAAGAACACATATTTTGAAAAAGTTAATTCTGAATTTAAAAAATGTTCAAAATGTATATAAATTTTTTCCTGATGTATAAAAAAATTATATTGTGTGCAAAAAAATGTTTATTTCCAATTAAAATACTCACCCTGTATTTAAAAAATATTGACCATGAATTCAAAAGTGTTTTAAAACTAGTATTTAAGAAAAAATGTACATTGTGTATTTGAAAAATGTTCAACGTGTGTCAACAAAAATGCTTCACGTGGCAACGGTGTGTAGATTAAAAAATGTACATTATGCACCTGAAAAAGTAGACATGTGTTGAACAAAAAAGTAACCAATCGAAATCAACAAAGAAACCAATGAAAGCGGAAAAATAAAAAATGCAAAAAAGGAAATGAAAACCAATGCAAAAGAATGGAAGCAGTGGAATTGAAAAAAAGAAACAAAAACCCAAAGTATAACAAAAAAAAAGGAAAACCTCAGAAAACCGGTGGGAAAAAACCGAAGTATAACAAAGAAAAAAACTGAAATAAATAAATAAAGAAAACCTGATCCAACCAACTAAGTGATCGCGAGCAAGCGAACATGACAACTGCATGCATATGGGTTGGTCCAGTACTATAGCACATAGAAGATTCCTTTGGGCGAAAGCTCCTTTCAACTCACTATAAGCGAGATATAGTTCTCGCGGATTCGGCATTTAACATAAGTGGTCACACTTATAATGAAATTTCAAAACACATCAATATGCAATATAGATAAATCTGAGAGCCAAGTGGTTAATTTTTTTGGATTAACTAGGACGATTTCAACCACCCACAATAGAGTAAGAAATAGCGTAATAACAATGATAATGTTGTAACTAAATGCACATGAATAATGTGTCAATCAGTGGATAGTGGCCAAATAATTCTTTTATGGCAAACAGACAAAGAAAAAATATGGAAAACTGGATTCTAGCTTCACCCCACGCCCGCGTAATCCCATGGACCGGCCCTATTTCTAGCCATGCAAACTAGCTTAGACGGTGAACATAAAAAATTATGTTCTCTTTTGAACGAGGTGGTACTTACATTTCCTATTTGATGCTCGGTGCTTCAAATAGTCGACGAAATGCACAAGAGTGGAGCGAAGGGAGGTGACTTGAGCCAACCCATTTATGTTTTTATAAATATTTGTGGTTTTGGGAACCCTCTCAAGGTTTAGGTTCAGCTTTTTCGTGTGTTTTTTACCTGTCTTTTAAAAAATCAAAAAATTGTAAACTTGATTTTTGTTTGGAATTTTAAAAAATGTAAAAAATGCTTGAGTTTTTAAATAGAGTTCGGAATTTTGAAAAAATGCATTCCTTTTCTAAAACTATTCAATTTAAAAAACACATAATTTCAAGAAATGTGGTTGTTGAACATCTTGACTGGTGTATCTTGTTGATTTTGCGCATTTGGCAAGACCGGATGTTGTCGATGTCACTATTGTTTCTCCGGTAGCAATTGATTCCTGATAGCTACTACAAGTCTATTTCTCCATGCGAGCAAATTCATTACGGTGGAAATAATCAAATGTAAAATGCTAAATGAAGAGTTTTGGTCAACTCCAGCTATAAAAACTCGGAAGACGAAACCATCTTCCTGGCCAGCTGGCCCTCTCGGTGGTTGGGTTCTACTCGGCTAAGGACGGGTCTGCCGGCTCGGGTATGATTGTGAGGAGAGGTGATGGGAGCACGATCTGTGTTGCATACCGCCTCTTGTTCCATTGTAGCAATGCTCTTGAGGCTGAGGTGCATGCGCTTATGGAAGGGATCACACCGACTATCCAACACACCGATCTTCCGATAGTGGCACAATCGGATTCTTCAACGGTGTGACTACCCTATCTTCTGAAGAAATCAGAATCTTGCTAGTAGGTAGGGAGTTTGCTCCCCAGAAAACTACTCATGATCGAAATATAGTGGCAGATAGCCTAGCAAATCATGGTAGAATTGATTGTAGCACTGCTTGTTGGCTACACATAGATCCTTCGTGCATTGCTGATCTTTGGCTAGCTGATTGTAACTCTGAATTGATGGAATAAAACTCCCTTTTACCTCGCAAAAGCCAAAAGATCATGAGCCTTCTTTGTGTTGCATGTCAAAAGCCAAAAGCCAGCGTCCGGATCCTAGCCCAACTAGTGTGTCAAGTGTTCCTTTGGAGTTAATTTTTTCAGATATATATGGCATGCTCTGGTTTCTTTTGGAAGATATATAAGTGTTTTGTGAGTTCTCTTGATGATATAGCCAGTTTACCTTAATTTACCCGACTAAAATAATTTTGATGTTTCTTTGGAAATTTCAGTTTGTCCACACCCCCATGGAGGGTCTATTTGACCAGCAAATTCTAGCCATGCCAACTGACCGAGACAGTGAATATATATAAAAAATCATGTTCTCTTTTGAACGAGGTGGTTCTTCTAATGGCATTTCCTATTTAACAATCGGTGCATCAAACCGACGACTAAATGCATTGAAGTCAAGCGAAGTGAGGTGAGATGAGCCGATTCATTTAAGCTTTTATACATTGTACATATTTGCTAGTTTTGGGAACCCTTTGGCAGGTTCTGGCTTGGTTTTTTCGTGTTTTTCTTTACGTATATTTTTATATTTTATTTTAATTATTTAAAACAAAAATTCCAAATGTTTCAACTTTAAAAAATGTTTGAAAATTTAAATTTGGTTTGGAATTTTTAATGATGCTTAACAATATTTGAGTTTTAAAACAAAGTTCAAAATTTTCAGGAATTTTTCCTTTCTTAAAACTATTCAATTGAAAAAACATAGAATTTTGGATAACATTTGCATTATTAAAAAAACAATTGAAGGCATGTTTGCATTATTAAAAAGTTTTAAAGTTCTAAAAAATATTTGAAATTTCAAAAAAGGTGCAAAGTTCTAATAATAATTGCATTTTTTTCAAAAATTGTTCACAAATATTTTTATAAAATGTTTGCATTCTCTCGAAAAAATTGTTCAGAAATATTTAAAAAATGATCACGTTTTTTCATAAAATGTTCTTGATTGTTTAAAAAACAATTGTTTTAAAAAATGTTTGTTTAACCTTTTTATGTTATTTGGGAAACTGGTGGAGAAACTAACTGAAAACCAAAATAAACTGCTGGAAAAAAAACACTATATTTCCCGCTTGCTACCGTTTCCCGCCGATGGGTCAGCCCGGTTAGAGGGCGCTTGTGTGAGTGAACAGCGAACTGACGCACACAACGTCCTACATAGGAGCACCCACTTTTAAGGGCATCTCTAACCAAACCCACGAAGTTTAACTCCCCTAACACCTCCTCACTCTAACTCCCCAAATTTGAGGAGTTAAAAAAAATGTGTAGCTAATCGAACCCTCAAACTTAGCTCCTCAAACGAATTAGATCCGACATGGAAGTCTCTCTCCCTATTCTTGCTTCCTTCTTTCTCCTTCTTCCTTCTAAAGTTCCAAGCAACCAAGGATGATTTCTGGGTGGTAGATAATGTGAGCTAGCTAGGGCATATGGTAGATGGCATGCAAAAGCAATTTGACAGAGGCTCATCGAGTTTCATTTCATTATTAACAGTTTAAAAACACTGCGGGTGTCCTTATTTAGTCTCCAGAAACATGAGTCATGTGGAGGTGTCCTGCGACAATATGGACGAAAACGTTTTCCTTCCTCTTGAATTGATCGAAGGAAACCAGTGACGCAACAACTAACTACTTCATAATTGACAGGCCAAGTCCTCAACTCGTCTACTTGCATGATTTTTGTGTATAAATCTGGGAACTGCGACCCGGCGATTGCCATGACATGAGCCATGACGATAGGCATTTCGTGGAAGATGGACTTGGTAAGTGTATTAATCTGCGAGTCACCTCCGATCTTGAGATATACGTAGTACTAAAATTGAGTCACTTATTTTGAGACGGGGGAGTACCAAATTACCGGAGATTTGGAGTGTCACCCGAGATTTGCTCCGAACATGTAAGCTTGGCCAGGAAGCTTCCGCTGTGACCTGCGTTGGCCTCTGGTTTCTTCACTGCCACCTACATATAACGTGCCGTAGTGCAGTTCAGTCTCATCGGCCACTCAGCAGTCAGCACCACAGAACGGTGATGGGGACGGAGAAGCACGCGATGGATCCTGTGGCCGTCGTGGCGGTGCCGTTCCCGGCGCAGGGCCACCTAACCAGCTGCTGCACCTGTCGCTGCAGCTCGCGGTGCGAGGCCTGGACGTGCACTACGCCGCGCCCGCGCAGCACATCCGGCAGGCGCGCGCGCGCGTGCACGGCTGGGGCGACGAGGCGCTCCAGTCCATCCAGTTCCACGACCTCGGCATCTCCGGCTACGTCTCCCCGCCTCCGGACCCCGCCGCCGACTCGCCCTTCCCCTCCCACCTCATGCCCATGTTCAACGCCTACATCGCCGGCGCGCGCGCTCCGCTCGCGGCTCTCCTCGACACGCTCTCCGGCTCCTGCCGCCGCGTAGTCGTGGTGCACGACCGCATCAACGCCTTCGCCTCCGAGGAGGCGGCGCGGCTGCCCAACGGCGAGGCGTTCGGGCTGCACTGCCTGGCCTTGTCGATGCTTGTTGGAAGGATGGACGCCAGCCACCGGCTGCTGCGTGGGAACGGCCTGGTCTTCACCCCCGTCGAGCACTGTGCGACCAAGGAATTCCTGGAGTGCGCCAACCGGGCCAGGCCGTCGAAACAGATCTCGCCTGGCGCCGGCATCCTGGCTAACACATGCCGCGCTCTCGAGGGTGATTTCATCGACGCTGTCGCTGGGCACCTCGCCGCCGACGGCAAGAAGCTCTTCGCCGTCGGGCCGTTAAACCCGCTGCTCCACGCCAGCGCGTCGGAGCAGAGGAAGCAGCGGCACGAGTGCCTGAACTGGCTCGACAAGCAGCCCCCGGCGTCGGTGCTCTACGTGTCCTTCGGCACCACGTCGTCTCTGCGAGACGAGCAAATCGAGGAGCTCGCAGCAGCACTGCGCGGCAGCAGACAACGGTTCATCTGGGTGCTGCGCGACGCCGACCGCGGCGACATATTCACGGAGGCCGGCGAGAGCCGCCACGAGAAGATGCTGCCAGAGTTCACCAAGGACACCGAAGGGACGGGGCTGGTGATCACCGGGTGGGCACCGCAGCTGGAGATCCTAGCGCACAGCGCCACGGCGGCGTTCATGAGTCACTGCGGCTGGAACTCGACCATGGAGAGCCTGAGCCACGGCCAGCCGATTCTCGCCTGGCCCATGCACTGCGACCAGCCGTGGGACGCGGAGCTTGTCTGCAACTACCTCAAGGCCGGCATCCTCGTGCGTCCATGGGAGAAGCACAGTGAGGTGATCACGGCGAAGGCCATCCAGGAAGTAATCGAGGAGGCCATGCTCTCTGACAAAGGAATGGCAGTGCGGCAAGGGGCGAGGGTGATCGGGGACGCCGTCCGCGCTTCCATGGTGGACGGCGGTTCGTCGCGCAAGGACCTAGATGATTTCACTGCTTACATCACAAGGTGATCGACAAAATGCCATGATGCCGAATACCATGTGGGACGAGCCCTTTGATGCCGATTCAGTTCAGCCAGTGTATTTAAAGCTAGTTTTTTCACTGCAAAAACAACAGATTATGCATCCTTTGATAATTCATGTGTCAGACTTGGAGCTCAGAGATTTCAGTTTGCAATGGACTATGTACACACAGGACTTAAATTTTCTTTTATTTTCACCATAAGACGGTTTTTAAATAAAATGTGTATAAGAGATGAGCTACCCAAAAATACTGGATGGTCAACAACTAAATGTAAATGCCATAAACTAGCTATTAGAGCGTCTCGATTGTAAATAAATAAATGGAGCAAAAGACACTCCCCAAACCTTCTTCATATCTTCGGGCGCACTGTCCGCATACATTGCAGACAAAAAAAAACATGCCTTATATGTCTAGACAGTTCAGACTTTCCGAAACCCGTCTTCGTATGTAAAAGAAAGATGGGGGTTGTTTGTATATGCCCGTTGT
The DNA here is from genome assembly GCF_002575655.3 of Aegilops tauschii subsp. strangulata. Taxonomy (NCBI): domain Eukaryota; kingdom Viridiplantae; phylum Streptophyta; class Magnoliopsida; order Poales; family Poaceae; genus Aegilops; species Aegilops tauschii. Next base: position 578,762,557 of record NC_053036.3, read on the forward strand.
GTCAGTTTTGGCCCATCATGTACCAATTTATCTCTATTTTTTCCCCGCCCTCTCTCTCTACCCAATCATATGCATGTGGCTAAACAATTTAAAATGGGAAACAAATCGTTGCCATCCATTGACAAGTCCACCGACATATAAGGGATAAAATTTGACACTTGCCCTTTTTTAGGCTCAACCCATCGTGTCAGACATGTCTGCGGACATATGAAAGTTGGAATTTAACATTTGCCCTTGGAGATGCTCTTATGGCATCACATGGGCACAAGACACTCATTCTGCCATCGATGTCCATCAATGCCATAGCACGAAAACAGTTGTTCCTATCGGCTCCCATGTTGCTTGCGTTTGGGCGGCTCGGGAGGCGACCAGATCAAGCCACCACAACACTTGATCTCCCCTTTCTCTTCCTTGCCGTCGTCGGATGACGCCACCGGGCAAAGGACGCGCTGCCAACGGTGTTGGCGGATATCTTCTCACGGCGGAGGGGCACTGGTGGGCGCGAGGCGTGGGTAGTTCATGCACGTGGCAGTGCATGTAGCAGGAGGCGACGTGATGGGGCGTCTCTGGAGGCTCGACGAGAGGCATGTGCCGGCGTCAATGGTAGTTGAAGAGGTCGAGGATTTTGGACCTGACCCGTCCAAATTCGATGCATCCAACACCGGTGCGGTTGCAAGATGATCTCTGATGTTGGTGTTGGTCTATGTGTGCTACATCTTCGATCTGCTTGTGGTTGTTCCCGGGGCCGACGACCTCCTGCCTTCATGGTCCTGATGGTGGTAGGATCCAGACTCATTCTCAAGAGGGAGTAGGGACTGTCGACAAATGTCGGGCTTAGAATGTGGTAGGAGCCAATGACGACGGCACATGCGAGCGCGCGTGATTGAGAAGATCAATATCACCATAGCAAGCGTGAACACCCATTGGAACGCCATATCCAACAAATTCATCCTCGTCTCGATTCTCCGTCTACCACCTCGATAGCAAAGGAAACTGAGAGGACATGTCGGGTAGATCCAAGTGCCCACCAAGGTCATTGATGTTGCAAAGAGCCCAATCCACCATGACACCACAAGCGGCCGACCTCCACCATGGATGGAAGCAACAGTAGGAGACCGACCGCTAGGCGGCTCGCCCACTCCAGTGACGAGCTCTCTAACAAAAAAAGGTAACCCCAAGGCCTTTACATCCCTATATCTACCATATTCACGACCAACCGAGATCCCCTCCCATCCCACTCCGGACAACAAAGTTGTCGAAGTAGAGGGAGTCAGGGAGAAGGAGGAGACTCTTAAGGGAAAGGGGAGGAGTAGAGAGAAAGGGGAGAATGAGAGCCCACTCAAATCAATCTTCCATACCATCTTCTTCTAGCGATCCACCCTTTTAGTCTGCTCAATCGCCCCTCGCTCGCGGGCTAGAGCCGCAGTCATGCCACCTTGTATTGATACAATGGCAGTCACTACCATTCCTCTAGTTACAGGCATGAGTCTCTCTCCTTTTTTTTGAGAAAAGCTTGTTAGGCCTTTATTTATTAGCTAAAATGTTCATAGGAATTACAATCGGGTCATGCGAAGAACCCAACCACAAATGCCTCCCTACAGGGAGAGAAACACAAAACCTAGCAAGCCTATGAGCCTCATAATTCGACTCTCGAGGTTCAAAAGAAAAATTACACAACGAAAAAAGCATAGATGGCTGTAAGATCTCTAATAATAGTACCATAGTGTCCTCCGACTCTTTGATGAATATGATGCACCACCTGCTTACAATCTGAAGAGATTTGAAGGCGACCCATTCCAAGATCATGCGCTAGGGACATCCCCTCTCTGCACGCAATCGCCCCAAGCGTCGTAGGGTCTATCATGCCATGAATGACCAGCAAAGATGAGCCCAAAAAAGTTCCATCACGAGCTCGACACACAACAGCTGCCGTACCCACGTTCTGATCTGTAGATACTCCGGCATCAACATTGATTTTTACTAATCCTTCCGCTGGTGGCATCCACATGAAATCTTGACGAGGTTACTGTGGGGTTGTCCTCAATTGTGGTTGTGACGCCCGATTCAATTGGTCTAGCTCAGCTAAGAAATTGAGAACAAACCTGTGTGTGTCATAGGGACTTTGGTGTATTCTTCATGGATCAATTGCCTCCGAGCGTACCATATTGCCCACAAAGTGACCGCGGCCCACCCTGAGATTTCATTCCGGCCTATATATACGTATCATAGAAGGAAAGAAATTGGCCCAACAACACTTTGCGGCTTGACCCAAAATAACCCACGCCAGACCAGACACCACGCACAGCCGTCTTCCCCGGCCCGACGCCCAGCCGCCGGCTGCCCCATCCCCGCCTCTCCCTGCGTCGTCGCCCTCCCCGGTCGCCGGCCGCCCAATCGCCTAGGAGGCTCCTCCGCACCTGCCTCTCGGTCGCGCCCTCGCGCCAGCTGCGCCACTGCCCCCGGCGGCGACCCTGCTACCCAAGTGTGCCCTGCCCCAGCCGCCTGGCACCCCTGCAAGCCGGCGGCAATCGCCCACCGCCCAGTCTGCACTGTGGCACTAGGCTCGGTCTGATTTGAGGTACCATTTCCCAATTCCCCAATTTTTGATTTAGGGTTTGCTTCATTGCTGGCTATTTGTTGTGTTGTGCACTGTCCAGTAAAATACATGAAAATGAACCGGTCAATTTCTGTTCAATTGTGTCATTGTGATTGATAGAAAGTAAACTCTTATTGCATAATTATTAAAGAATGAAGAGGACAGGTGATATTGCAAAAAAACAAAAAAAACACATGCATATTTAGGGTAAAAATCACAAGCATGCTATGAAGATAGGGAAACGATATACTAGATGTGGTAAAAGAAAATTTAGGCGGACCACCATGATGTCAAATGCTAGCTCCACCACTGACTCCAACCCTGTATCTCCGCTGTAAATTTGACATATAGACTTGATCGGTGTCGCCACTGGATTTGCTCATGACCGCCTCCACAATTGTGTGCCCTTTGCATTGTAACCACCCCTTCCCCTTAATGTTTACGATCGGCCATAGCCCATAGGTTTCAAGTCAATTGCGGAAAGAAACAGTCACATGTCATCTAGATAGTACCCCCTCTGTAAACTAATATAAGACCGGTAATATTACCCAGCTGACGTTCGCTGGGAGAAGGGTGGCAAGCGAACGTCATTTGACGACAATTTTAGTTGAGAAGAAAAAACAAACGATGGTAGTTTTCAAACGAAAAACGCCTTCCCTGAAGAAACTGACATGGCATTCAGAAGAAACTGCCACTCCCTCAAAACTAAAAATGCCACCTAAAATGTTCGAATGTGTCATCCTTGCTGGCAAACGTTCGCCAGTTATGAGCGTCCGAGAGGATAGGTTTCTGCAATATTGCGAGCCCTAGCCTTCACGGGGCCAGCCGCCAGGTGCGCAAGGCGGCGACCTCGGACCTCCTGACCTCGTGGCAGCTCGTGCCAGGTGCTGGTCTCCGGCGTCAGGCAACACCGCAGTGGCGCAGGATTCCAGGGTGAAAGCAGCAAGCGCTTCCCTCCTCTTCGGCGTCTTCATCCCTGCCACTCTGCTCGTCCGCGATTACAAGGTGTGCCCCCTCCCGCCGGAAAAATCCCCCTAATCTGTGCTGGAAACGGCGGAGGTCTGATTGGTTGTCGCCCGCGTAGCTCCGGGTCCCGACTTTGTTGTACTTTTCCCTGATTGTTTGCTGGATCTGATTATATAGCGAGTGATGTTTCCCTGTAAAATGACGGTCAACCTTAGCTGTTAGGCATTCCCTTTTGTTAAATTACATGGTCTCCAGGTATTGTTTTCCCTCGTGGATGCTCAAAAATCTGAACTTGCATTGTTCTTACTCGTTTTAATATGTCAAGCCTATGTGGACGCAATATGTTTTTGCCTTCTGTAGTTAGCTTCCATGACAGCTGGTTATGTTAACTATGTGAGGGGCATCAGCAATCAGCAAGGTATTTGTAGTATGCAGAAGCACTCTCAGATAGTGAATTTTGCTTGCTGATGGCTGCGTTGTGCTGACTGCTTAGAACTGTGTTTGTCCCCAACTGATTTGTCATTTCTCTAACACCAGGGTCAAGCTGCTGTGAGATGGATATTTTGTATCTATGCAAGGATATCTTAAAGATTCAGAAGTTTAGGCGACTGGCGTCTTATGCTGGATTCTATTCATTCACCACCCTCGTTACCTATGCTTACACAAGCAATACGTATGCCCCTGCTGAATTGCCCTTCTTTACAGTCCTGCAGTGTCTTGCCACTTCTTATTCTTACCTGCCAACATTCTTCTCTCCTTCCCAACTTATTGCAGGACAAGGGCTGGCATTTCGAGGGCTGATCAGTATTATGCCGCCTACCCTTCTGGTACTGACCTGCTGACTGATACTGCAAAGGTATGAAAACCGAAAAGAGCATTTGTGGTTAATCATGTCAGATTTTTTGTTAAATCTGAGCAGCAAGCAGCAAATGTAACAAAGTTGTTGTTTTGTTTACTAATTTAATCGAGTTGACTTGCTTAAGGGAAGCGGCACCTGATTTATTTTGTCTGTTTGCAGCTTTACAAGGCTGCGTTGGGTAATTGTTTCGAAATAGACGACTGGGGTCCAATAGAATTCTCCATCATGGCAAAGCATTTTGACCGGCAAGGCAAACCACCATATGCTTACCATGCTGTAAGTTTCTTAATACTTGCAGATACAAATTTGAAAACAGTTCTGCTCCTTGTTCTGGGGTTTTCTCCCTGTGTGCTTCGCAAGTCTTACAGCAATTGCTTACCGTGTGTTTTCAGCAATACATGTCACACCTTCTATCCCATGGCCAGCTCGATGGAAGTGGTTAACTGCAGGGATGTGTTCTGTTAGATTCTCTTGAGGCTTCATTGTAGTCCTTCAGTTATTTGTAAGAAAGAGATGGCTCACTGAAATCTTGAATTGTTCTGGCCTGTTACGATGGATGGCAGAGTCAAAATCGTAGATGCTGAGCTGTTGCAATATCAACTTAATAATAGTCAAAACTGTGCGGAATTTCCCCATGAATAATCATGGTTGCACCTAGTTGAAGCAAGCAATGGCGATCTCTTATCCCTCCTTTTTATTATTGCTGAATGTAACTCTTGTGTGTGCCAGCCCACTGGTGCCAGTGTTCATAGCAGAATTAGTTTGTGTTCTCTTGCTCGATCTGCCGTTTCACCAGCAAAGACCAGTGACCTTAATCCTGCACCTGGAGTTGTAGGTGCATGAATGGCAGATGCTGGTTGGCTCCTGAATTAGAGGTTTTCAGTGCCGGTTCAGGAGTTCCCCGAGAGTTTCTGCTCAGGCACTTGTACATTACTATATTCTCTATAACGTTGTCAAGAGTCATTTTATTGTACACAATATTTCCAGTAGACTTTTAAATACCTTCTCAATGCTGGTATGAATCTATGTAGAGCTATACTTTGAAACAACAGTGTGAACTGCGCTAGTTATAAAATCAACAAGGACTGTTTTTGCAAGGGGTGTTGCGCGGCAACCTTTGTCTTGTAAGGAGCCCATAGGCAGGGTTGATGATTGTTCTATGTTCGGCGAGTAGTTCTTGTAAGGAGGAGCCTTCGGTTGTTTGCCTTGCTTTCCAACGGAAGCATATATCTGTAAATGAAAGCGTGGTTTCTTCTTAACAAAAAGGCATAGCACAGAAGTGTTATTTTGCCAAACTTTTGCCTATCAGGTGAGGCAGACACCGCGTCACAAGGAACGCATATATCTTGCAATTTACTTAGCACAATGAAAGCAAGACATTAGACACAAAAAATCAATGGTAAAAGATAAGGTTAAAAAAGACTTCACAGCAAAACACATCTATCAAACAGCTTGGTCGTATCACCCCTTTCAAAACCTCCTTAGAGCAAAATTAACACAGAAACACCATCTAAAAAAAAAATCATATCTGGTCTTTGGCTTAAAGTATGTCTAGAACATATGCCTCATTGCCACTCTGTGCTCTTTCTGGGTTATAGTACCAAAACGCTGACTACTCCCTCCGTTCCTAAATATAAGCCTTTTTAGATATTCCAATATGAATTACATATTGAGCAAAATGAGTGAATCTACACTCTAAAATACATCTATATACATCCGTAAGTAGTTCGTACTGAAATCTCTAAAAGGGTTTATACTTAGAAACGGAGGAAGTACATATTAATGTATGACCCAACCTGAAAAACTTATTTGATACTGGCAACACTTCTCTGATCCAAACAGATGATAAAGCATACATTGCAGAAACATGTTTCCAGAATGACATACAACAAATGAAAAACATATTTACATACTTATTACATACAGTACAAATTATTGAAGATGCCTAACAGAGTCCACTCAGTACAAAGCACTCCCTCTTTATCAAAATGTAAGACATTTTTTGGTTTAGATTGAGACTCAAAAACATCTTACATTTTGATACAAAGGGAGTACTTTTCAGCAGATACAGATATATTACAATAACAACAAAAAAACATGTGGAAAGCATATACACACTCAGCTTTAATGTACATGAAATTCATTTATACCCAGCTTATCAGCCAATGTGGCTGGAATAATCAGTACACAAAAAGGGGGGCCAAGCTAGGTTGTGTGTACAGATCACACTTCAAAAAGGGGTGCTTATGAAAGCAGTACAAAAGTTATTTGTGATGTTCACACACAGTACCAACTTGCAGCAAGTGAGTTCCCTCTACATAGCTTGCTTATAACAAAATTGCCCATAGGGCTATCAGAAAAGAGTAATGGTATGACATCTAGGTAATGTGAACAAACTGTCCAGTAATCCCCTTGGAAAAAGAACTCCCACAAAAAAAATGACAACACTTGATGTTACAGTAGCAAGGCAGAGCTACCATCCCTCGATTTTCAATGAGCCGGCACAAACTAAGGCCCAAATATTCCATTCTGGCCTTCTGGATAATTTACAATGCAGTTAAGTCTCCCACTGAAAGAAATTGCCTGATATCATCAGAGGAAATTCAGCTAATTGGTAAACATGAACAGTGTTTTCCTTCTCATCTACTGTCCTGAGTAACACAGATAACCTTCAAAATGGATTGCTACCTGCCTCATTTGATTCACATGAATTCTGCAAAAGTACAATTTTAGTAACCCTAGATTTGCTCCACATCCAAAAGGGTCTCTTGTGGTCTCTTGTTACCTGATATGTACAGCTACCGTATAACATCGTCATCATGCACAGACCTAGCTAAGCAATGAACTTCTTATGTGGCCTGGTCTCTTTGAACAGGTGGTGCCAAGCCATGCTCCTTCATCATGCAATTATATTTTGGTGATGCTCTTGCACCTACTTGCACACAAAGCTCCACAACAGCAGGAGCATGACCATAATAATCTCGCCCACTGTCCACCAGAATTGGTGGGTCATGAGGCCGCTGATGCCACACAATCTTTTGAGGAACCAGGTCATCCACTCCAGCCTTCTTCCACTTGTGTTTTCCCCGCCAGCCCTCAAACTTAAATACTCCACACATCCTGGCCTTGTGCCCTGATATCCCAACATGCACTTCAGAGCAATTCTCGCACACTTTGGATGGGTAGACCAATAGGAGTTTTGTCACACCTAATCTGAGCCTTTCCCATGCTTCCAGTGTTCTTTGACCTACCAATCTAAGTTCAGAAGATAGCAAAGGGGCAGGATTTTGGTTGTTAGCTTCAGCTGCCGTACATAGCTCATCACGTCTGTATAGGAGTCCTTCAGGTAGCTCTGCACCTGCCTGATGACATAGCTCGAGTACAGCCGGGACACGAGTGAAGTCGAACCTCTGGTCATGCCTTATCTCATCCTGAAACATGTTTTCCTGATGGAAGGCCTCAACAGGGACAAGGATGTTATTCAAGCCGCCTGGGCCCCATTGGTGAGGTCGATCCTTGATCATACGTTTGAAACCGTGACATGATTTCATCTGATGTGCCATTGCTCCAACATGAATTTCAGGACAAAACCTACAGGATGAGTCAAAACATAAATCACTAATTAAAATGACAGCACATAAAACATCTGAATGAATAATGCAGAAAGGTCCACTCTGATCAACAAATGAGAACAAATGTGAAAATCAAAGAGGACTGCTTGAGTAACTGGAATTCACTCAGACTAAAAGGCAAACTTGGCAACAACATTACACAACAACAATACTAGTTTAGGAACACTAATATTCTACGTATGTCTGTTTAATTATCTGTCCATTTCTTCAGACTTCTTAGCAATACCTTTGCTGATGATCTGCCAAAATAAGGATCTTTCAGCAACAAACAAGAAGACGAAGTTTATTATTGTATTGTATCCTCCTATGATCAAGTGGAAAACACTTATAATTTCATATTTCTTGCTTACTTGCATGAATGTATATGGAAACAATAACACTAGCCTATGAACACCAATCTTCTATAGTACTTATTTTTGTTGAATTGTTTTGCCATTTCTTCAGACTTCTTGCAATACCTAAACTGGATAATGATGCAAAGCAAGGAACTTTCAGCAACAAACGAGAAGACCAAGTTTATTGTATTGTATCCGCCTATGATAAGACAAAAACTTAATAATTTCATACTTGTTGCCCTTACTTGCATGATTGTACAGGGACAGCTCTGAGGAGTATCGAGACGCCTTCAGTGAGAATCTCTCTGGCCCTGACCACCTCCTGGGCCACCGGGATCATTCGCTTGATAGGATAATCCTTTGTTCGGTTCTTGATCCTCTTTAGAATCATGGGCCGCAGCTGCTTCCAGTCCACCCTCGAAGAGTACATCCTCAGATTCACGATCGAGCCGCACAGCTCTGAGAAAATGCGACTGCCGGCCATCCGCCCCATGAACGCCATTGCAGCACACAGAGCCTACAGGTTCAAAATTGTTTTTCATAAGGACAGGAAACAGGCATCCATGGTAGTATTATTATTAGCAGGAGATATGACGAACAACAAACGGAACATGTACATTTCCTCTAAATTTTATTGCTTTCTCCACCTGGGTGTTGCGTCGATGCTTCTCCAGAAGATGAGAAGGGGAACGAGGGAAGGGGATGACGGACGATTACCTTGCCCGCAGTCCGCCGGTCTCCCTGAGCTCGCTGGCGGCGCGGCAGCCAATGGAGGGGAGCGGCGGAGGAGATGGGACGGGGAGCCGCCCGCAATAGAGCGGAGACGCACAGGGTCTCCTTCCCCTCGGTGGCGGCGCCGCACCCGCCGATCTGACGAGCACCGCCGCTCGCCTCGGGTCCGGGGAAGCGCCGGGCGCCGTCGAGCAGCCGAGGAAGGCGTCGGCGCTGGGCGGCGAGAGGTGGAGCGAGCTTTGAGGGAAGCGGTGGTGCGCAGCCTGTGAGCGAGACGAGACGCTACGGCCGGCACGGACGGCGGCGCGGCCGGGCGGGCGGGGGAGGATGGAAGAAATGCGACGGCGTGCCCGATCGATCGATTCGCCTCCGGCTGCCAGGCTTTGGGCTCAGCCGAACGAATTAGGGATCGGCAGCGGAGTTAACCTGGGCCCAGCCCAATAATGGTAAGGACGTTTCGGTGAGATCTAAGCCCAGCGAACTTCTTTTTTTGCGGGAAATTTAGAGAAAGCCCAACGAACTCCGAAAATTTAGAGAAAGCCCAACAAATATCCACTTCGGTGCCCGGGCTCAACAGTACAGTGGTTAGAAATAGAAATTGTTTTCTCAAAACAAGGTTAGAAATAGAAAAAATATGAAAAAATTCTGATTTTTTTGCAAGCAAGATGTCCATGTGTGTGATTTTCATGCAAAATTTGGTGAAGTTTGAACAAGGAGCGCGAGGCAAAAAAGAAAAATTCGGGCGTGAACAGTGCTATTTTCAAATATTTCTCACCAAACCTTTTTTTTGCCACGAGCTACTTGAATGTCCAAACTTCATGAAATTTTGCACGAGTATCTCGCATCTGAGCATCTTGCATCACAAAACAAATTAGAATTTTTTGAAATTGTTTTGATATTTTTACGATTTACTGTTCATGCCCGGGCTCATCTTAGCCTCGGCACCAAACCCACACTTTACTTTTCACTTTGATCATTTGTCCCCCCTACCCCCCAAGATTGATGGGTGGGGCTAGGGCCACTGGTCATTGAGACAATCCTAGGGCAAATCATCTGAACCTTAATAAAGCAAAGCGTGGCAAATTATCTAATCCCCCTTAACCGAGAAATTGACACGAGCTCCTGATCCAGACCCAGAAGTCGGCCACGTTCCTTTACGGAAACTACATCGATCAACATGAATACTGATCACACAAACTGCTCGTGCCAAGTTGCCGACGTCGCGTTGATGAGCTCCCAAGCCAGACGTGGGGGTTCAGTCAGGGGGGATTAGATGATTTGCCACGGATCGGGAGCTCATGATAATTTCTGGGCCTGGATCAAGAGCTCGCGGCAATTTCTCAGTTAGAGGGAAGTAGATGATTTGCGATCCCTCTCTAAATAAGGAATGTGGTCGACTTCTGAGCCTGGATTAGGAGCTCGCGGCAATTTCCTAGTTAAGTCTGCTTATATATGATGATCCTGAATACAGTACAAAACTTAACGAGAGAATTGACTTGAAGATGACGCCCATCTGACACATCAGGAACTATGCGTGGACGTTGGCGTCTTGCCTAACACAGGAACATGTCCACCTCAACCACCTATGTTATACGCGGTACCGAGGATTCTTGGAGACATGCTTTGATGGACTGTTCAATGGCGTTTGGGCTCTATTTAAGAAGGGGTTAGTTGAACACATATGCCTAAACCAGGTTGCGAATGCAAACAACTGGATCTTTGCAATGCATGAAATGCTACCATGGTGACTTTATGCACATGATGGTTAATTACCCTATGGGCATTCTGGGGTGGGGTGCAAGAAGGAAAGCTTATGTATGAGGACATCTTTTAGGGTCCCCTCTCATTTTATAGCAGCCTTTATATTAGATCTTCATATATTTGACAAACCGACTGTGATCATCACACGTGCGCCATCCTCAAAATCGACACAATGGCTCCCTCTGGCGGTGAGCATGACAAAGATCAATGTCGATGCATCGATAGCGAGGAGTTCGGATTTTGGAGCTGCTGCAGCGGTGAGACAAGACCATGCTGGTGTCTACTTGGGAGCTTTGGCATTTTTATGCAGAGGCATTCTGGATCTTGCAACCCTGAGCACTACCTGTTCGGGAGGCACTAGTCCTCGCCAATAATCTAAATTAACCTGTTCGGGAGGCACCAGTCCTCACCAATGATCTAAATTTACGAAGGATCCATATTGCGTCTATGCAAGGTGGTGATTGATGATATCAAACAACAACTCGGCTGACTATGGAGCTAGAATACATGAAATCATATAGCACTCGAGTGTTTTTACTTTATGTAATTTTGTTCACGAGTTTAGGAGTTTGAATTTCGAGGCTCGCAATTTAGTGAAGCATGCTTTACGTTACACTCTGTTTGGATGTCTGTATTGGAGGTCTCCGTATTGAATTGGATGGAATACCAATTCAACCAGGAAACTATAATGGGCACAATACAAATTGTTTTGTTTGGTTGTTCATTGAATTTAAGCATTAAACCCTAGTTAGGCTTCAGTTCCAAATCATGTTTGCATGGCAAACATTGGAATTGCATATTATATGTATCAAATGAAATCTGCACAACAAATTGAATTAAAAGCTAACATATACTGTTTACTTTACAAATCTTCACAATACAAATTAGATTAAAAGTTAGCATGTACATGCATAGAAATTCCAGGGCTTGAGCGATGGAGTGAACGGGGGAGAGGGCGAGGACGTCACCGTCAGTGCCCGCATCGACCTTTGCTAGCCAAGCGGGTCTCAGCTCCTCCGCCGTGCTTCTCGCCTCTTGTCGATTTATTTTTTACGGTAGACTGAACCGGTATGTTTTGCGGGAGAGTGGATAAAGGCAAATTCAGCGAAAATCAGAGCCTCGAGGGTTCGTATCATGGGAGGGTGCATTCACGCACTGACTTTTCTGGTCGGCATTGGGCCAGGTTTTGACGCTTGAATAGAGAACACATCTAGACAACCAAATATGAACATCCAAACACACCGTTAGAGGGTTGGCTATTATGTTTGGTTAGGTCAACTTGGTGATCTTTTGTTTGTCCTTGTAAATATTGTAACGACTTACTAAAAGCTTCATGAGATTGTCTATAAAAAAACACATGCGGTGGTTTCCTAAAAAACACATAGGAGGTTGTGCCACGTGGGTCGTGGCAATTGGCTGCGAGGCGTGGCGGCAAATGGGTGCTTCCGAATTCACCTACTGTAACACCCCCAGTGTCATGCTATAGTAATACCCTGTTAATGGTGCCATGTCATCATGTTACTGTTGCTAATCTTCACTTGATCCAAATCACCGATTCAAATTCAAATCCAATCTAAAGTCAAAAACTCATATTTGTCAGACATGAAATCTAAAATGTTCATCTTGTGGCAAATAGTCATTTGTTAATATTGGTGGTGACCCAACATTTTTGCAAGGTGTTTAAATGGCCTAAACCAATTAAAGCAGTGGCTAAAACAATAGTTTAAATGGATTTTTTAAATTATAAAAATTACAAACTATTTCAAAAGCCTCACAACCTTTTTGTGGCAGTGCTAACTATTGCAATGTAATTATGTGGCCAAGTCCCACATTTTACAAAATCCTTTTGGCAGCCCAACTATTACCATGCTTTTTCTGTAAAAAGAAAAGAGCAAAAGTAAAAGAAAACCCCCTGGGCCTTAGTCATCTGGGCGGCCCAACCCAGCAGCCTATCTCCCCCGGTTGCCTCCCTCCTCTCTGTTCACCCGACCCAGCGACCGCGCTCGCCGGTCGCCACCGAACCCTGTCGCCGTCCCCGTCGGGGAAGGGATAAGGGCGATGCCCTGCCTCCCCTGGCCCCCCTGGCCTCACTCCTCCTTGATGCCCCCTCCCAGATCCACTTCTCTCCCTCGCTCTCTAGATCCCCTCCCCACCTCAACCGAGCGCCGCCGTCGCCATGGCTATGCCGTAGCCGCGGCCACTGCCCACCCCGCGCCTCGCCAGCACGTCCAGGAGGCGCGCAGTCGACGCCTTCGTCGACTACCTCACCGGAACGAGGTGTTGGGGATCGTAGCAGAAATTAAAATTTTTCTACGCATCACCAAGATCAATCTATGGAGTCATCTAGCAACGAGAGAGAGGAGTGCATCTACATACCCTTGTAGATCGCGAGCGGAAGCGTTCAAGTGAACGGGGTTGATGGAGCCGTACTCGTCGTGATCCAAATCACCGATGACCGAGCGCCGAACGGACGGCACCTCCGCGTTCAACACACGTACGGTTGGGGAAGACGTCTCCTCCTTCTTGATCCAGCAAGGGGGAAGGAGAGGTTGATGGAGATCCAGCAGCACGACGGCGTGGTGGTGGAAGTAGCGGGGATCTCGGCAGGGCTTCGCCAAGCTCAGCGAGAGGGAGAGGTGTCACGGGAGGGAGAGGGAGGCGCCAGGGGCTTGGGTGCGGCTGCCCTCCCTCCCCCTCTTTATATAGGGGTCCAGGGGGGCGCCGGCCCCCAGAGATCCCATCTCAAGGGGGGGGGGGCAAGGGGGGGGGGGTACTTGCCCCCAAGTCAAGTGGGGCGCCCCCCCACCCCTAGGGTTTCCAACCCTAGGCGCAGGGGAGGCCCAAGGGGGGCGCACCAGCCCACCAGGGGCTGGTTCCCTTCCCCACTTCAGCCCATGGGGCCCTCCGGGATAGGTGGCCCCACTCGGTGGACCCCCGGGACCCTTCCGGTGGTCCCGGTACAATACCGGTGACCCCCGAAACTTTCCCGGTGGCCGAAACTGGACTTCCTATATATAATTCTTCACCTTCGGACCATTCCGGAACTCCTCGTGACGTCCGGGATCTCATCCGGGACTCCGAAAAACTTTTGGGTTACCGCATACTAGTATCTCTACAACCCTAGCATCACCGAACCTTAAGTGTGTAGACCCTACGGGTTCGGGAGACATGCAGACATGACCGAGACGACTCTCCGGCCAATAACCAACAGCGGGATCTGGATACCCATGTTGGCTCCCACATGTTCCATGATGATCTCATCGGATGAACCACGATGTCGAGGATTCACTCAATCCCATATACAATTCCCTTTGTCAATTGGTACGTTACTTGCCCGAGATTCGATCGTCGGTATCCCAATACCTTGTTCAATCTCGTTACCGGCAAGTCACTTTACTCGTACCGTAATGCATGATCCCGTGACCAAACACTTGGTCACATTGAGCTCATTATGATGATGCATTACCGAGTGGGCCCAGAGATACCTCTCCGTCATACGGAGTGACAAATCCCAGTCTCGATTCGTGCCAACCCAACAGACACTTTCGGAGATACCCGTAGTGCACCTTTATAGCCACCCAGTTACGTTGTGACGTTTGGCACACCCAAAGCACTCCTATGGTATCCGGGAGTTGCACAATCTCATGGTCTAAGGAAATGATACTTGACATTTGGAAAAGCTCTAGCAAACGAACTACACGATCTTGTGCTATGCTTAGGATTGGGTCTTGTCCATCACATCATTCTCCTAATGATGTGATCCCGTTATCAATGACATCCAATGTCCATAGTCAGGAAACCATGACTATCTGTTGATCAACGAGCTAGTCAACTAGAGGCTCACTAGGGACATGTTGTGGTCTATGTATTCACACATGTATTACGATTTCCGGATAACACAATTATAGCATGAACAATAGACAATTATCATGAACAAGGAAATATAATAATAACCATTTTATTATTGCCTCTAGGGCATATTTCCAACAGTCTCCCACTTGCACTAGAGTCAATAATCTAGTTACATTGTGATGAATCGAACACCCATAGAGTTCTAGTGTTGATCATGTTTTGCTCTAGGGAGAGGTTTAGTCAACGGATCCGCTACATTCAGGTCCGTATGTACTTTACAAATATCTATGTCTCCATTTTGAACACTTTCAAGAATGGAGTTGAAGCGACGCTTGATATGCCTGGTCTTCCTGTGAAACCTGGGCTCCTTGGCAAGGGCAATAGCTCCAGTGTTGTCACAGAAGAGAGTCATCGGGCCCGACGCATTGGGAATAACTCCTAGGTCGGTAATGAACTCCTTCACCCAGATTGCTTCTTGTGCTGCCTCTGAGGCCGCCATGTATTCCGCTTCACATGTAGATCCCGCCACAACGCTTTGCTTGCAACTGCACCAGCTTACTGCCCCACCATTCAAAATATACACGTATCCGGTTTGTGACTTAGAGTCATCGAGATCTGTGTCGAAGCTAGCATCGACGTAACCCTTTACGACGAGCTCTTCGTCACCTCCATAAACGAGAAACATATCCTTAGTCCTCTTCAGGTACTTCAGGATATTCTTGACCGCTGTCCAGTGTTCCATGCCGGGATTACTTTGGTACCTTCCTACCAAACTTACGGCAAGGTTTACATCAGGTCTGGTACACAGCATGGCATACATAATAGACCCTATGGCCGAGGCATAGGGGACGACACTCATCTTTTCTCTATCTTCTGCCGTGGTCGGGCATTGAGCCGTGCTCAATTGCACACCTTGCAATACAGGCAAGAACCCCTTCTTGGACTGATCCATATTGAACTTCTTCAATATCTTGTCAAGGTACATACTTTGTGAAAGACCAATGAGGCGTCTTGATCTATCTCTATAGATCTTGATGCCTAATATATAAGCAGCTTCTCCAAGGTCCTTCATTGAAAAACACTTGTTCAAGTAGGCCTTTATGCTTCCCAAGAATTCTATATCATTTCCCATCAACAATATGTCATCCACATATAATATGAGAAATGCTACAGAGCTCCCACTCACTTTCTTGTAAACACAAGCTTCTCCATAAGTCTGTGTAAACCCAAACGCTTTGATCATCTCATCAAATCGAATGTTCCAACTCCGAGATGCTTGCACCAGCCCATAGATGGAGCGCTGGAGCTTGCATACCTTGTTAGCATTCTTAGGATCGACAAAACCTTCAGGCTGCATCATATACAATTCTTCCTTAAGAAAGCCGTTAAGGAATGCCGTTTTGACGTCCATCTGCCATATCTCATAATCATAGTATGCGGCAATTGCTAACATGATTCGGACGGACTTCAGCTTCGCTACGGGTGAGAAAGTCTCATCGTAGTCAACCCCTTGAACTTGTCGATAACCCTTAGCGACAAGTCGAGCTTTATAGATGGTAACATTACCATCCGCGTCCGTCTTCTTCTTAAAGATCCATTTGTTTTCTATCGCTCGCCGATCATCGGGCAAGTCTGTCAAAGTCCACACTTTGTTTTCATACATGGATCCTATCTCGGATTGCATGGCTTCAAGCCATTTGTTGGAATCTGGGCCCGCCATTGCTTCTTCATAGTTTGAAGGTTCACCGTTGTCTAACAACATGATTTCCAGGACAGGGTTGCCATACCACTCTGGTGTGGAACGTGTCCTCGTGGACCTACGAAGTTCAGTAGTAACTTGATCCGAAGTACCTTGATCATCATCATTAGCTTCCTCTCTAGTCAGTGCAGGCACCACAGGAACATCTTCCTGAGCTGCGCTACTTTCCGGTTCAAGAGGTAGTACTTCATCAAGTTCCACTTTCCTCCCACTTACTTCTTTCGAGAGAAACTCTTTCTCCAGAAAGGACCCGTTCTTGGCAACAAAGATCTTGCCTTCGGATCTGAGGTAGAAGGTATACCCAATGGTTTCCTTAGGGTATCCTATGAAGACGCATTTTTCTGACTTGGGTTCGAGCTTTTCAGGTTGAAGTTTCTTGACATAAGCATCACATCCCCAAACTTTTAGAAACGACAGCTTAGGTTTCTTCCCAAACCATAATTCATACGGTGTCGTCTCAACGGATTTCGACGGAGCCCTATTTAAAGTGAATGCGGCAGTCTCTAAAGCATAGCCCCAAAATGAGACCGGTAGATCGGTAAGAGACACCATAGATCGCACCATATCCAATAGAGTGCGATTACGACGTTCGGACACACCATTTCGCTGAGGTGTTCCAGGCGGCGTGAGTTGTGAAACTATTCCACATTTCCTTAAGTGTGTGCCAAATTCGTGACTCAAATATTCCCCCCCACGATCTGATCATAAGAATTTTATTTTCCTGTCACGTTGATTCTCAACCTCACTCTGAAATTCCTTGAACTTTTCAAAGGTCTCAGACTTGTGTTTCATTAGGTAGACATACCCATATCTACTCAAGTCATCAGTGAGAGTGAGAACATAACGATAGCCTCCGCGAGCCTCAACACTCATTGGACCGCACACATCAGTATGTATGATTTCTAATAAGTTGGTTGCTCGCTCCATTGTTCCGGAAACGGAGTCTTGGTCATTTTGCCCATGAGGCATGGTTCGCATGTGTCAAATGATTCATAATCGAGAGACTCTAAAAGTCCATCAGCATGGAGCTTCTTCATGCGCTTGACACCAATGTGACCAAGGCGGTAGTGCCACAAGTATGTGGGACTATCGTTATCAACTTTACATCTTTTGGTATTCACACTATGAATATGTGTAACATCACGTTCGACATTCATTAAGAATAAACCATTGACCAGCGGGGCATGACCATAAAACATATCTCTCATATAAATAGAACAACCATTATTCTCGGATTTAAATGAGTAGCCATCTCGCATTAAACGAGATCCAGATACAATGTTCATGCTCAAAGCTAGCACTAAATAACAATTATTGAGGTTTAAAACTAATCCCGTAGGTAAATGTAGAGGTAGCGTGCCGACGGCGATCACATCGACCTTGGAACCATTCCCGACGCGCATCATCACCTCGTCCTTTGCCAGTCTCCGTTTATTCCGCAGCTCCTGCTTTGAGTTACTAATATGAGCAACCGCACCGGTATCAAATACCCAGGAGCTACTACGAGTGCTGGTAAGGTACAAATCAATAACATGTATATCACATATACCTTTGGTGTTGCCGGCCTTCTTGTCCGCTAAGTACTTGGGGCAGTTCCGCTTCCAGTGACCACTTCCCTTGCAATAAAAGCACTCAGTCTCAGGCTTGGGTCCATTCTTTGGCTTCTTCCCGGCAACTGGCTTACCGGGCGCGGCAACTCCCTTGCCATCCTTCTTGAAGTTCTTCTTACCCTTGCCTTTCTTGAACTTAGTGGTTTTATTCACCATTAACACTTGATGTTCCTTTTTGATCTCCACCTCCGCTGATTTCAGCATTGAATATACCTCAGGAATGGTCTTTTCCATCCCCTGCATATTGAAGTTCATCACAAAGCTCTTGCAGCTCGGTGGAAGCGACTGAAGGATTCTGTCAATGACCGCGTCATCCGGGAGATTAACTCCCAGCTGAGTCAAGCGGTTGTGTAACCCAGACAATTTGAGTATGTGCTCACTGACAGAACTATTTTCCTCCATCTTACAACTGAAGAACTTGTCGGAGACTTCATATCTCTCGACCCGGGCATGAGCTTGGAAAACCATTTTCAGCTCTTCGAACATCTCATATGCTCCGTGTTGCTCAAAACGCTTTTGGAGCCCCGGTTCTAAGCTGTAAAGCATGCCGCACTGAACGAGGGAGTAATCATCAGCACGCTGCTGCCAAGCGTTCATAACGTCTTGGTTCTCTGGGATGGGTGCGTCACCTAGCGGTGCTTCTAGGACATAATCTTTCTTGGCAGCTATGAGGATGATCCTCAGGTTCCGGACCCAGTCCGTATAGTTGCTGCCATCATCTTTCAGCTTGGTTTTCTCTAGGAACGCGTTGAAGTTGAGGGCAACATTAGCGTGGGCCATTTGATCTACAAGACATATTGTAAAGATTTTAGACTAAGTTCATGATAATTAAGTTCATCTAATCAAATTATTCAATGAACTCCCACTCAGATAGACATCCCTCTAGTCATCTAAGTGAAACATGATCCGAGTCAACTAGGCCGTGTCCGATCATCACGTGAGACGGACTAGTCAACATCGGTGAACATCTTCATGTTGATCGTATCTTCTACACGACTCATGCTCGACCTTTCGGTCTTCCGTGTTCCGAGGCCATGTCTGTACATGCTAGGCTCGTCAAGTCAACCTAAGTGTATTGCGTGTGTAAATCTGGCTTACACCCGTTGTATTCGAACGTTAGAATCTATCACACCCGATCATCACGTGGTACTTCGAAACAACGAACCTTCGCAACGGTGCACATTTAGGTGGAACACTTTCTTGAAATTATTGCGAGGGATCATCTTATTTAAGCTACCATCGTTCTAAGCAAATAAGATGTAAAACATGATAAACATCACATGCAATCAAATAGTGACATGATATGGTCAATATCATTTTGCTCCTTTTGATCTCCATCTTCGGGGCGCCGTGATCATCTTCATCACCGGCATGACACCATGATCTCCATCATTGTGTCTTCATGAAGTTGTCACGCCAACGATTACTTCTACTTCTATGGCTAACGTGTTTAGCAATAAAGTAAAGTAATTTACATGGCGTTATTCAATGACACGCAGGTCATACAAAAATAAAGACAACTCCTATGGCTCCTGCCGGTTGTCATACTCATCGACATGCAAGTCGTGATTCCTATTACAAGAACATGATCAATCTCATAAATCACATATATTTCATTCATCACATCCTTTTGGCCATATCACATCACAAGGCATATGCTGCAAAAACAAGTTAGATGTCCTCTAATTGTTGTTGCATGTTTTTACGTGGCTTCTATAGGTTTCTAGCAAGAACGTTTCTTACCTACGTAAAACCACAACGTGATATGCCAACTTCTATTTACCCTTCATAAGGACCCTTTTCATCGAATCCGATTCGACTAAAGTGGGAGAGACAGACACCCGCTAGCCACCTTATGCAACTAGTGCATGTCAGTCGGTGGAACCTGTCTCACGTAAGCGTACGTGTAAGGTCGGTCCGGGCCGCTTCATCCCACGATGCCGCCGAAACAAGATAAGACTAGTAGTGGCAAGAAAATTGACAACATCTACGCCCACAACAAGTTTGTGTTCTACTCGTGCATAGAAACTACGCATAGACCTAGCTCTGATACCACTGTTGGAGATCGTAGCAGAAATTAAAATTTTTCTACGCATCAGCAAGATCAATCTATGGAGTCATCTAGCAACGAGAAAGAGGAGTGCATCTACATACCCTTGTAGATCACGAGCGGAAGTGTTCAAGTGAACGGGGTTGATGGAGTCGTACTCGTCGTGATCCAAATCACCGATGACCGAGCGCCGAACGGATGACACCTCCGCGTTCAACACACGTACGGTTGGGGAAGACGTCTCCTCCTTCTTGATCCAGCAAGGGGGAAGGAGAGGTTGATGGAGATCCAGCAGCACGACGGCGTGGTGGTGGAAGTAGCGGGGATCTCGGCAGGGCTTCGCCAAGCTCACCGAGAGGGAGAGGTGTCACGGGAGGGAGAGGGAGGCGCCAGGGGCTTGGGTGCGGCTGCCCTCCCTCCCCCCTCTTTATATAGGGGTCCAGGGGGGCGCCGGCACCCAGAGATCCCATCTCAAGGGGGGGGGGGCAAGGGGGGTGGGGGACTTGCCCCCCAAGTCAAGTGGGGCGCCCCCCCCACCCCTAGGGTTTCCAACCCTAGGCGCAGGGGAGGCCCAAGGGGGGCGCACCAGCCCACCAGGGGCTGGTTCCCTTCCCCACTTCAGCCCATGGGGCCCTCCGGGATAGGTGGCCCCACTCGGTGGACCCCCGGGACCCTTCCGGTGGTCCCGGTACAATACCGGTGACCCCCGAAACTTTCCCGGTGGCCGAAACTGGACTTCCTATATATAATTCTTCACCTCCGGACCATTCCGGAACTCCTCGTGACGTCCGGGATCTCATCCGGGACTTTGAACAACTTTCGGGTTACCGCATACTAGTATCTCTACAACCCTAGCGTCACCGAACCTTAAGTGTGTAGACCCTGCGGGTTCGGGAGACATGCAGACATAACCAAGACGACTCTCCGGCCAATAACCAACAGCGGGATCTGGATACCCATGTTGGCTCCCACATGTTCCACGATGATCTCATCGGATGAACCACGATGTCGAGGATTCAATCAATCCCGTATACAATTCCCTTTGTCAATTGGTACGTTACTTGCCCGAGATTCGATCGTCGGTATCCCAATACCTTGTTCAATCTCGTTACCGGCAAGTCACTTTACTCGTACCGTAATGCATGATCCCGTGACCAAACACTTGGTCACATTGAGCTCATTATGATGATGCATTACCGAGTGGGCCCAGAGATACCTCTTTGTCATACGGAGTGACAAATCCCAGTCTCGATTCGTGCCAACCCAACAGACACTTTCGGAGATACCCGTAGTGCACCTTTATAGCCACCCAGTTACGTTGTGACGTTTGGCACACCCAAAGCACTCCTATGGTATCCGGGAGTTGCACAATCTCATGGTCTAAGGAAATGATACTTGACATTTGGAAAAGCTCTAGCAAACGAACTACACGATCTTGTGCTATGCTTAGGATTGGGTCTTGTCCATCACATCATTCTCCTAATGATGTGATCCCGTTATCAATGACATCCAATGTCCATAGTCAGGAAACCATGACTATCTGTTGATCAACGAGCTAGTCAACTAGAGGCTCACTAGGGACATGTTGTGGTCTGTGTATTCACACATGTATTATGATTTCCGGATAACACAATTATAGCATGAACAATAGACAATTATCATGAACAAGGAAATATAATAATAACCATTTTATTATTGCCTCTAGGGCATTTTTCCAACACGAGGCGGGGAAGCCCCATCAGCGTCGCCATCGTCCCGTCTTCCCCAACGGTCCCCGCCACCGCTCGTCGGCGATTCGTCGCCCCCAGCACCAGCCCGACCTCCCTCGAGCCCGCCGCCACACCCCTACGCCTTCACTGTGAGCCACCGTGCCTGAGACGCCCTCCCTCTCTCCCTCTAGTAGTCCCTAGCACCGGTCCCGTTGAGTTCCCACTCCGCCAGCCGCCTGCCATCATCGTGGCGGTCAACTCCGACCACTTCGGCTTGCGTGGGTGGTACCATTGGACGCGGCGCATTGTCAGCGTCCCGTAGAGCCCAAGAACGCCCTCAGCCGTGCCCCGTAGCGCCAAAACCACCTTGGCTCGAAGTCCGGCGCCGCCCCCGGTAGTCGCCGTCGACGTTCCCGGTCGCCTCAGCCGCTCCCGCCGATGTCGTTCGACGCGGCTTCGTCTCCGCGTTCGAACGCGACCGGCCGCGTTCGTTTTGATGGTCTGTGGACGAATCCTGCGCTTCGCCGCCGTCCCCTGCGGTCGCCGACGTTGCTCCGGCCGCCGTGCTGACCTGGCGCCGATGTGGCCCCGTGGGGCCCACCCCAGTAAGGCTGCTAGTGGGCCCCGATGCCCCAGTTGACCATGTTGAGTCTGGTCAACGCAGTTGCTATTCACCCCTCTGTATGACATGTGGCCCCTTTCTGTTAATTAGGATAATTAAACGTTTTTATAAATAGAACTAATTAGTTAACCTAACCAGTCACTGACATGTGGGGCCAAGTAGCTAAATAACCCCACATTAGTTTGAATTAAACTCTGTTATGTAAGAGTGGCTGACTGGTGGGACCCATTGGTCAGTTTGACTAGTCAAACGGGTCAGCTGACTGCTGACGTCATGCTGATGCATTAATAGGTTTCTGTTAATATAAATAATTCCAGAATATGTTTTAAACTTGCAAAAATCATAGTAATTAAACCGTAACTCCGATGAAAATGTTCTATGTATGAAAGTTGCTCAGAACGACGAGACGAACCCGAATACGCTACCCACATACCTGTCAGATGCTTCTAACTATCTGAACATGGAACTTTCCCCCTTCGGTCATCTGTCTGACATAGGCCCGGAACCGGGAAAACATTCCCGGTTGACTTCCCCCTTCGCAGGCATCGTGTAGCATTGCGTTAGAACACGTCTAGATCTTCCTATTGTACTCTTATGCACTTGTTTACTTTATATTTACTGTTTCTTCCCCCTCTTTTCTCCGGTAGACCCCGAGACCGATGCTGCCCCTGTGATCGACTACGTCAGCGACGACCCCTCCTTGCCAGAGCAACCAGGCAAGCCCCCCCTTTGATCATCCCGATATCGCCCATTCCATTCTCTCATGCTTGCATTAGATTTTGCTACTGTTATTGTTTGCTCCTATTCTGATGCATAGCCTGCTTTTGTAACCTGCTCTTTGTTACCTACCTGCTTATCCTAAACTGCTTAGTATAGGTTGGTTAGTGATCCATCAGTGACCCCGACCTTGTCCTTGTTGCCCCTGCTTCATCATTGAAGACCCGATCAACGGGATCAAAGACCAGGCCCCGGCACCGCACATCACTTTCCCCTTAGTTGCTCGACACTACTGGGTTACTATCGAGTGCCGAGGGTGAGACCTCTACAACACTTCTGATGTTAACCCTGTAGTATAGCTATTCGGTCCTGGTCAACGAGGGTGATTCTGCCTTAACCACTTCCGATACGACTCTGTCGTGCAACCCCTCAAGTGTGAACCTCGGGGGTGGTTCCTCTTACGCTCACCTTGATGATTACATCGAGTGGAATCCGTCAAGGGTGATTCCTCAGGTTTTCCACTTGGTGTTAGACACACGGTTACTATGGTTACTATGACTTTACACTGAACCCTGTTACTAAAGACGGGTCGGCCCTGAGGGGTACCCGCGCGAGCATATTTGCGAGTGATGTGGAGATGGGTTGACCTGGAGGGTGCCCGCGAGATAATTACGAGGCGTGGCCGGGCATTCCTAGCCCTTTCCGCAAGTCCTCGAGACGGGGCAACAGGGTCACATCTTTCGTGAGTCTCTGCTTGTTACCGCGCGTTCCTAATCCACTACGATTTGGATATTTGATCCGAGGGGCCTCTGGCCTGATAGCACTAACCATCATGTGGGCATAGTATGGGCGTTCTGCGTCGTATACATCAGCCGAAGCTTAATAGACGTCAGGGACTGAGCGGCGCGCGTCGGGTTGGACTGCGTAAGCACCTGCCTTGTTGAAGGAGGTAGCTAGGTCTGCTCACCGGCCGCGTTCGCAACGTGCAGGAGTTCCCGGGGAGATGGCCCATGACCCCAGGGGGCATAGGTTTAGTCCGGCATGCTGACCTCTCTATTAAGCCTAGGTCGGGTTGCGGCGTATTGTTTGGCGAGGCCGGGCATGACCCAGGAAAGTGTGTCCGGCCGGAGTTAGTCGAGCGTGGTGGGTAAGTTGGTGCACCCCTGCAGGGAAGAATACATCTATCGATAGCCTGTCCTACGGTAACGGACACTTGGAGTTGTATCCCGATTGATACAACTAGAACTAGATACTTGAGATGAGACATGGATATGAGAAATGGATAGTATGGCTCTGAGATTGCTTTCTCGCAGGGAGTCGAGAAAGGATCTCTGGCCGAGGTTGATAACACTACTACTACTTTACTTTATGCTACTCTACTCCCTCCTGTTGCTGCAAGATGGTGGTTTCCAGAAGATGCCAGTCTTCGATAGGCTAGGTTTTCCCCTTCTCTTCTGGCATTCTGCAGTCCAGTCCATAGATACAACCCATTTCGTTGATACCGATGCATATGTAGTGTAGATCCTTGCTTGCGAGTACTTTGGATGAGTACTCACGGTTGCTTTGCTCCCCCTTTTCCCATTTTCTTCTTCTTTCCGGTTGATGCAACCAGATGGTGGAGCCCAGGATCCAGACGCCACCTTCGACGACGACTGCTACTACACTGAGGGTGCCTACTACTACATTGGAGGCCGCCGACGACCAGGAGTAGTTAGGAGGCTCCCAGGCAGGAGGCCTTGCCTTTTCGATCGTTGTTGCTTTTGTGCTAGCCTTCTTAAGGCAAACTTGTCTAACTCATGTCTGTACTCAGATATTGTTGCTTCCGCTAACTCTTGTGTATTCGAGCTTATGTATTCGAGCCCTCGAGGCCCCTGGCTTGTAATATAAAGCTTGTATTATTTTAATTTGTGTCTAGAGTTGTGTTGTGATATCTTCCCGTGAGTCCTTGATCTTGATCGTACACATTTGCGTGTATGATTAGTGTATGATTGAATCGAGGGCGTCACAAGTTGGTATCAGAGCCGACCTATAGGTAGCCCCCTTTCCAACTCCTTGGCCGAAGTTGAGTCTAGTTGTCCAAAACTGTTTTACTAACTTGGTTGTGTGGCTTACGGTCCCACTTCGCCATTGGGTGGTATTAGGATCTTTTATTCCTCATCTATACTCTGGGATTTTGATCTCTCTTCTATTCACGTTAAACATTTTACTAACTCTGACATTAGGTTCTCGTACCCATTTCCTCCCGGAGAGCCCCGACATTACCGATGATCGCCTGCTTCGCCAGAAGATTCTGCGGATACTCCTCGATGTTTCTCGAGACTCTGTGCCCACTGCCTTACAGTTCCTGACCACCGGTAATTCTCGTGAATAACCTCCTTGTCGCTTGTACCTTCATCCCCAGTTGCTCATGTTGTTACAAGATACCCCGAGCACTCTCCGTTGTCCCGAGAATCCTTGTGCCTTCTGCTTTGCAGCTTCTTTTTGCACTAAGGATAATTCACTTAACCGGGGTCCGCTCATCCCCAGTTGTTCATATGCCTTTCAAAATACTTGTAAATACTATCCGATCTTCCGAGAATCCTCTTCAAGCTATTTCTCTGCAAATACTTGTTTGCTTGCATTATGGATGCTTCCCATATGTTTAGCAATATTCATTAGTATCCTTTGACACCGTCATTTTGATCCTATTGATTCAACATGTGTGCGAATGCACGCAATCATCAGTTGATCCTTTTAAATTATCTTTCCGGCTCAGACATCATTTTGAACATGAGTTGGTTCTCGACCAATCTATTTGCCGTCGATTGTGCCCCTGGTCTATTCAACTTATCCATCCTTGATCAGAGCGTATGCTTCTGATCTTTCGTTTTGGAAATCATAATTCCTTTGTTATCTAAGCATCGAATTGTTCATATGTTCTATAATCCGATGCCCTTGCATTCTTTCTTCCTCTAATTGAGTACCGATACTCACATCAGCTCCGTTGTGGATCGCCGGATCCATTATTGGATTATCATCCGACAGTGTCCTTCATATTCAAAGAACCTCGTGAAGTTCTTTCCCAGATACATAATGCCTTTGGTAATTTATCCTCTCCTTTTGTCAACCATGCTCTACTTTCGAGCTTGTGTTGTCTACTTCTGAAGTTTGTGGAATAGGTTCCTAAGATGCCCCTATGGGTTGAACCTATGCCATCCCTAATCCGTGTGAACCCGGGAGTTTTCACGAGTCATACTCTTCTGGTGTTTTGCCAGATAACATTTCAACACTACAACTTCATCGAAAGCGAGAAGTAAATGAAATGATATGCATTGAAGAAGTGGGAGTCGACCTTGAACTTTGTGTTCATGCCCATGGACACGATGTAGATCTTATCATGGAAGCTTCTCTTAAAATTAATTATCCCCTTGGTATAAGATCATCTTATATCTAGGTTTTGATCCTTTGCAACCGTGGTTTTGACCATGATTGTTCCCCTTTGATTCCATTTCTCGGACAAGTTAAAGAATTTGTCTTCTGCAGATCAATACATCCTTGCAACCTCTATTTCGATGTTCCTTCGAGTATTACCCCCGGTATCTCGAGAATATCAAAGAACTGTGTTGCTTCTTATGGGTCTTCATCTAGTATTGCTTCTCACCAATTTCAGATTTCCCTCGGGTTCTGAGTTATTAGTCACTCGAGAACACTGATAAGTGAATCGATTCCGCACTCCGATTCAATAACTCTAAGTAATTTTCGTTGCTTACGAGTTTAATAATCCTTCAAGTCATTCCTAGCTTGATCGGCTATAACATTATCGTGCCAAATTTTAACTGTGCTACCTGAATCTTCTTCCCGAAGCACAATTTTCGATGATGAGCTAAGCTTACATCGATCTTCCTCGTCATATCATTTCGCCTTGAACAACAAGCTTGGTTTCAAGTTTGTGTCGTACCCGTGGTTCCAATAACTTTTCGCTTCATCATTCCTTTGACTTGATGTCATCGCCGAGCGATTACATCTTCCTGAAATCTCTCGACAATTGTGTCGTGCTCGTCAACATTCTGAGCTCTTCCAGCATATCAATCAAATTCGTGATGAGAAATACCATCCTTGACCTTCGATGATTTGGGTTATCGTCGACAACATTCTTGCCTTCCCCCCAACAAAACTTGTTCATATAAAATTTTGGAAACACATCTTTTTGACATATCGATGGATTGCTGCTTAACCCATCGGCCACCTCCTCATCTTTTCCCTGATAAAATTTCATGAGATGTTCTAAAAATTCTCGATGCATCCTTTGTGTTCCCAAGGTCCGACCTTTACCTGATGACCATGTCAATGCTATCCCGAAGCATGACTCCGAACATCATTAAGAACATTGGAAGCATAATGCTAAATGTTTCTTGATCATTTATCCAAACACCGTTGTATGGGTAACATCATTAATTCCCTCGCCCCTTTACCTAATTGGTTATCTACTTGTTGTCCTGTCATGGATGGGAAAGATATACTCTTGATACTCGGGTATAATCACATTTTCCTTTCCATTGTTTTGTTTAACCTTTCTTGTGATCTATATGATATAAGCAGTATTATTCCCCTGCTTATGTAGACACCTCGATGTATAACTCTCTCAGTAAAAGACCCTATTACTACCGTTGACAACATTCTGGTAACCACCGATGGACGAGAACTTTGCCTATTGGTCCGCCTCGTTTTTACGAGCAGGAATATGGTTCTCTTCGTCCCTCGCTCTTGGTACCAATGATTGTTGCCAACATAACTGACAGGCTATCCTCTGACATGCCTAGCTATCATGACCGTGCAAGAGGTCAGCGCCCTTTCTACTTTTAACCCACATAGTGGGCCCATAACCCACAGTTCCACAGGATCGGAACCTGACTCTCATGTATATCCATTGTTCCAAAGTATCATTTGCTCTTGGCTTTGTGTGTTGTCACGAGCCACCGTCCGAGAGATGATCTATTCCCGATGCTCTGAACCCCTTTCTCACACTCTGTTCAGCTATCAATCGTTTGTCCATTCGATTGAAACTTCCTATTGTACCTTCATACTTTGCTCTCGATGTTTTATTAAGTTTCAACTCGAGAGATACTTCTGCCACATTCCTTGAATTGTTCACCAGATAATTAACCCTATAAGGGTCAGTTCTCCTGAAGTTACTCTTTACTTCCGCACTTAAATCTCGGGACGAGATTTCTTGTAGTGGAGGAGATTTGTAACACCCCCAGTGTCATGCTACAGTAATACCCTGTTAATGGTGCCATGTCATCATGTTACCGTTGCTAATCTTCACTTGATCCAAATCACCGATTCAAATTCAAATCCAATCTAAAGTCAAAAACTCATATTTGTCAGACAGGAAATAATCTAAAATGTTCATCTTGTGGCAAATAGTCATTTGTTAATATTGGTGGTGAACCAACATTTTTGCAAGGTGTTTAAATGGCCTAAACCAATTAAAGCAGTGACTAAAACAATAGTTTAAATGGCTTTTTTTAAATTATAAAAATTACAAACTATTTCAAAAGCCTCACAACCTTTTTGTGGTAGTGCTAACTATTGCAATGTAATTATGTGGCCAAGTCCCACATTTTACAAAATCCTTTTGGCAGCCCAACTATTACCATGCTTTTTCTGTAAAAAGAAAAGAGCAAAAGAAAAAGAAAAAACCCCCTGACCCCCCTGGGCCTTAGTCATCTGGGCGGCCCAACCCAGCAGCCCAGCTCCCCCGGTTGCCTCCCTCCTCTCTGTTCACTCGACCCAGCGACCGCGCTTGCCGGTCGCCACCGAACCCTGTCGCCGTCCCCGTCGGGGAAGGGATAAGGGCGACGCCCTGCCTCCCCTGCCCCCCTGGCCTCACTCCTCCTCGACGCCCCCTCCCAGATCCACTTCTCTCCCTCGCTCTCCAGATCCCCTCCCCACCTCAACCGAGCGCCGCCGTCGCCATGGCTGTGCCGTAGCCGCGGCCACCGCCAACCCCGCGCCTCGCCAGCAGGTCCAGGAGGCGCGCAGTCGACGCCTTCGTCGACTACCTCACCGAAATGAGGCGGGGAAGCCCCATCAACGTCGCCATCGTCCCGTCTTCCCCAACGGTCCCCGCCACCGCTCGTCGGCGATTCGTCGCCCCCAGCACCGCCCCAACCTCCCTCAAGCCCGCTGCCACCCCCTACGCCTTCACTGTGAGCCACCGTGCCTGAGACGCCCTCCCTCTCTCCCTCTAGTAGTCCCTAGCACCGGTCCCGTTGAGTTCCCACTCCGGCAGCCGCCTGCCGTCATCGTGGCGGTCAACTCCGACCACTTCGGCTTGCGTGGGTGGCACCATTGGACGCGTCGCATTGTCAGTGTCCCGTAGAGCCCAAGAACGCACTCAGCCGTGCCCCATAGCGCCAAAACCACCTTCGCCATTGGTCAGTTTGGCTAGTCAAATGGGTCAGCTTACTGCTGATGTCATGCTGACGCATTAATAGGTTTCTGTTAATATAAATAATTCCAGAATATGTTTTAAACTTGCAAAAATCATAGTAATTAAACCGTAACTCCGATGAAAATGTTTTATATATGAAAGTTGCTCAGAACGACGAGACGAACCCGAATACGCTACCCACATACTCGTAAGATGCCTCTAACTATCTGAACATGGAACTTTCCCCCTCCGGTCATCTGTCTGACATAGGTCCGGAACTGGGAAAACATTCCCGGTTGACTTCCCCCTTCGCCGGCATCGTGTAGCACCGCGTCAGAACACGTCTAGCTCTTCCTATTGTCATGTTATACACTTGTTTGCTTTATATTTACTGTTACTTCCCCCTCTTCTCTCCGGTAGACCCCGAGACCGATGCTGCCCCTGTGATCGACTACGTCACCGACGACCCCTCCTTGCTAGAGCAACCAGGCAAGCCCCCCCTTTGATCATCCCGATATCGCCCATTCCATTCTCTCATGCTTGCATTAGATTTTGCTACTGTTATTGTTTGCTCCTATTCTGATGCATAGCCTGCTTTTGTAACCTGCTCTTTGTTACCTACGTGCTTATCCTAAACTGCTTAGTATAGGTTGGTTAGTGATCTATCAGTGACCCCGACCTTGTCCTTGTTGCCCCTGCTTCATCATTGAAGACCCGATCAACGGGATCGAAGACCAAGCCCCGGCACCGCACATCACTTTCCCCTTAGTTGCTCGACACTACTGGGTTACTATCGAGTGCCGAGGGTGAGACCTCTACAACACTTCTGATGTTAACCCTGTAGTGTAGCTATTCAGTCGTGGTCATCGAGGGTGATTCCGCCTTAACCACTTCCGATACGACTCTGTCGTGCAACCCCTCAAGTGTGAACCTCGGGGGTGGTTCCTCTTACGTTCACCTTGATGATTACATCGAGTGGAATCCGTCAAGTGTGATTCCTCAGGTTTTCCACTTGGTGTTAGACACACGGTTACTATGGTTACTATGACTTTACACTAAACCCTGTTACTAAAGACGGGTCGGCCCTGAGGGGTACCCGCGCGAGCATATTTGCGAGTGATGTGGAGACGGGTTGACCTGGAGGGTGCCCGCGAGATAATTACGAGGCGTGGCCGGGCATTCCTAGCCCTTGCCGCAAGTCCTCGAGACGGGGCAACGGGGTCACATCTTTCGTGAGTCTCTACTTGTTACCGCGCGTTCCTAATCCACTACGATTTGAATATTTGATCCGAGGGGCCTCTGGCCTGATAGCACTAACCATCACGTGGGCATAGTATGGGCGTTCTGCGTCGTATACATCAGCCGAAGCTTAATAGACGTCAGTGACTGAGTGGCGCACGCCGGGTTGGACTGCGTAAGCACCTGCCTTGTTGAAGGAGGTAGCTAGGTCTGCTCACCGGCCGTGTTCGCAACGTGCAGGAGTTCCCGGGGAGATGGCCCATGACCCCTGGGGGCATAGGTTTAGTCCGGCGTGCTGACCTCTCTATTAAGCCTAGGTCGGGTTGCGGCGTATTGTTTGGCCGAGGCCGGGCATGACCCAGGAAAGTGTGTCCGGCCGGAGTTAATCGAGTGTGGTGGGTAAGTTGGTGCACCCCTGCAGGGAAGAATACATCTATCGATAGTCTGTCCTACGGTAACGGACACTTGGAGTTGTATCCCGATCGATACAACTAGAACTGAATACTTGAGATGAGACATGGATATGAGAAATGGATAGTATGGCTCTGAGATTGCTTTCTCGCAGGGAGTCGAGAAAGGATCTCTGGCCGAGGTTGATAACACTACTACTACTTTACTTTATGCTACTCTACTCCCTCCTGTTGTTGCAAGATGGTGGTTTCCAGAAGATGCTAGTCTTTGATAGGCTAGGTTTTCCCCTTCTCTTCTGGCATTCTGCAGTCCAGTCCACAGATACAACCCATTTCATTGATACCGATGCATATGTAGTGTAGATCCTTGCTTGCGAGTACTTTGGATGAGTACTCACGGTTGCTTTGCTCCCCCTTTTCTTCTTCTTTCTGGTTGATGCAACAAGATGGTGGAGCCCAGGATCCAGACGCCACCTTCGACGACGACTGCTACTACACTGAGGGTGCCTACTACTACATTGGAGGCCGCCGACGACCAGGAGTAGTTAGGAGGCTCCCAGGCAGGAGGCCTTGCCTTTTCGATCGTTGTTGCTTTTGTGCTAGCCTTCTTAAGGCAAACTTGTCTAACTCATGTCTGTACTCAGATATTGTTGCTTCCGCTGACTCTTGTGTATTCGAGCTTATGTATTCGAGCCCTCGAGGCCCCTGGCTTGTAATATAAAGCTTGTATTATTTTAATTTGTGTCTAGAGTTGTGTTGTGATATCTTCCCGTGAGTCCTTGATCTTGATCGTACACATTTGCGTGTATGATTAGTGTACGATTGAATCGAGGGCGTCACACCTACCCAGTCGACTGCACAGACTGTGTAGGAGAACCTTCCTTCTTCCGCTAGCCGTCGCCTACGCTAAATGCCCATGCGCACCCAGAAGCGGCATTCGACTCCTCGATCACTTCTGCCTCCGGTCCTCCCCGCCGCGGCACGACAAAGGGCCACCAAATCTGAGTGCTCGAGGCTGTCGACAAACACCTCTCACAGCGGAAACCTGCATCGTACTCATCAATCATCGAGTGCAGATGTGCTGGATGATGAGTAGAGGTTTGGATCAAGAAAGGGGAACTCACCTGTCGACTGGATCCATCAAGATGTCCATCTGGCCGGCCTGCATCATGTCGGCAGTTGCTCGGAGGACAAACCTGTTGCCGCTCCTCTTCTTCGCCTCGCCCACCATCGTAGCCCCATTCACGAATTCTGACGCACGAAGCCCGTAGGCACACGAGATGTCCTGGTCCATAGTTCAGGAAAATCATGCGCCTACTAACGCCGATGCTCCCCGCGCATATGAATATGGCCCGGGTGGACGCACTGTTTTTTTCGGGGGTCCTAGATGCACTGTATTATCTATGTATCCTTATTCTTCTCGCTATCGAGCTCTGACGCGAGTCCCCTTTTCAAATATCCCAAAGCAACAATGGATGCACGGGATTTCGGGCTCATCTGAGCCCACGCTCCAAATCGCCGCTTCCTATTTTTCTTCGGTTCTTCAAGCCCTTTTCCTATTTTAATGAATGTACCTGTGTAAGAGTGTTTCTGTTTATATATATATAATAGGAGCAATCAGATTTGAACAAGCTTATATTTAGTTTTTTTTAGCCAATCAAGCTTATATCTAGTAAAAATGTAAAATTGGCACTGCCTAACAACCTGAGCGATATACATTCATCCCTAGAGAACAGGGAGGAGAGTGTTAACGGAAGCGCAACTTCTCGTTCCCTCTATCTCGCTAACAAACCAATGGTCACTTGTTACTCTTCTCTCGTCGACTCCTCAGTCCTCACTCCTCCTCTTCCAAGCGCGGCTAGGTCTCTGTTTTCGCTTGAGCGCAACCAGCCATGGCTTCCCACCCGTCGCCACCGCCGGCACACCCCATACCACCCGCTCCCACCACCATAAGTGACCTCGACGACGACCTGCTCCGAGAGATCTTCCTCCGCCTCCCGAACTTCCCCAGCCTCGCCTCTGCCGCCCTCACCTGCTGCGGTTTCCTCGGCGTCGTCCGTTCGTCCCGCGCCTTCCGCCGCCGCTTCCGCGCGCTCCACGCACCACCGCTCCTCCCTCGCTTCCTCGCATACACAATAATGGCCTTCCCCACCTCACGACGGCCCTTCGCCGGATTCACCCACCTCCTAGACGACGACGATTCTGACTGGCGGGTCGATTTCTCCAATCCTTCGGCCTACAATGGCGGCTGCATGGCCATCAAACACCCGAGCATCAAGCAGGGAGTTTGGTACAACCCCCAAACGATGGCTCTGTTTCTCCGCCCCAAGGAGCACCATGACATGCCCGACGGCACCTCCCTTGGGTTCCACACATTCTGCTCCGAAGAGGATCAGAGGCCGTCCCGTGTGGTATGTGTCCGTCAAGACTACTCATGGGATAGGCTACGCATCGCTGTCTTCTCATCGGACACCATGGAGTGGCAGATTTTTCCGGAGATTGCGACGCTGCTGCCTCAGGGCTTCAGGCGCACAGCCTGCACCGTGCTAGATGGGTTTATCTGTTGGCAAACCGAGTCCATGATGGGGGTGTATGTCAGCGAGTACGTTTTCGTGCTCAAAACAGATACATTTCAGTTCTCTCGAATGGATCTGCCGCCGCCCTTGAGAGTGGTACACCAAAAATTTAAGATTGGTCAGACCACTGATGGAAAGCTCTGTATCGTAGATGAGAAGGAATGCACACTTTCTGTTTGGATCTTGACAGCGGACGATGATGGCGTTGACAGATTTGTGCTGCACAAGATGTTCCCGTTGCACTCTAGCTTTATGGAGGTCACCAGCTGCTCAGTGGAAGATACAATCTCGGTGCGGCTTATGACGGTTTTCAGTGGTTTTGTGTACTTTGCACTTCGCTCATGGAAGAATTATGTGGATCAGTTCAAATCCCCGGAGTGGTTCCTGTCCTTGTCTCTGGAAACAGCGGAGCTGAAGCAGCATCTGAAGAATAGAAAGCGACCTAGCTTCCACGTCCATCCCTACTCGGCCTGGCCTCCTTCTATGGAATACATCTCGGTAAGCAATGTGACCATGGTGCTAAGGATTCTCTTCCTTTTTATGTTTGGTCCATAAATTGTATGCAATGATATTTCCTGAGGCGATTGTATTGCTATGATATGCTATCAGTTTTAGTCAAAGTAACATGTCTTTGCATAACTCGTAGTAGAGGAGCTAGCAGTGCTATTCCCATTCGTTCAAAAAAATACTCCACATACATAATCTAGACAAATTTAAGACAAGTAATCTGGGAGCGAGGTAGAAGTAGACAACCTCGACTACTTGTACATTACTACAAGAGGGTTTATGCAGGTTATATGATAGCAGTAGCATTGAGATATAAAGCTCCACATACAGAATCTATAATTAGTACATGAATAGCCTAGATTTATCAGAAGTGTTAAAATATTTGGAGGATTTCTGCAGATTATGTGATAGCATTATTATGAAGCTCCACATACATAATCTATAATTAGCATATGAATAGCAAGTTTCTGCAGTAGTGTTTAAGTATTCAGATATGGATAAGTTCTATGCCTAAGTTTGGTTTTCTTTCTCCTAATTTTTTGGTCTTCTACGTCGGTTTCAAATTTATGTCTTATTTAATAAATATGTCCTTCATAATTTGACGTCAGTGAGAACTAAGCATTTGCCAATATATTCATTCGTACACAACACGATTCAAGCTTTGATTTCCACTGCTATATATTTGTGCACATGATTATCCCAATGGCACTATCTAACATTTTCCATGTTTTTGGAGGCGGGCAACATATATATGTGCTTTCTAGCTATAGGTGCATACATATTAGGCTATTAGCCATCCGTTAAGTCCGTAAAATCTTCACATTTTTTAGCCTACATATTGGTTTGATTCCTATAGTTAATAAGGCACTCCAATCTAATTAAATTTTACTAGTTCTATCAAGTATTAACTGTTATTTTCAATTGCTTTTGTATTATATAATGATATAGTAGATTTAGAAAGTTTTAGAATGCAGTGGTGTATCAGTAATTTATTCCACTTTCATTGTCTCTGTTAAACCTAGATAAAATGATCAGAATCGCTAAATTCTGTTCCCTTGCACATATTTGTCTGCATAAAAACTTGAATTCTTATTTACACTGAATTTCAATTTTGTCACAGGAGGATTCAAAATCTGAGGTTACTGGAAAAGGTGTTGATTATGTCGGTCTTGAGAGTACAGAAAAGGATTCATCTGTCCTTATAAAAGCATTACGATCATATAAAGAAGCTTTGATTAAGGATGGTGACGCAAATGTTGCAGAGATAGAGGCCTTCTCACTTTGTATTGACGCTGAGGATGAGAAGAACTCTCTTGTGAGGAAAATCATTGGTTTAGATGAACTGCTAATAACTGTGAGAGATCGTGTCTTGAGGGCAAGTGCAGACTCTGAATTCGCAGACTGTCAATTCTACAGACAGAAGATCGAGATCAAAACAGAGAGCTGGTGGCAAATGTGCAAGGGGAAGTTATGGAGAGCTTTCTGCGCTAGCTGAATAAGCCTATCTATTAGGAGTGAGTGAGTTATTGTTGCGCTGGTACTTCAGGTTTTAGGTTCTGTGATGATGTTATGTGCTAGGTTTCTGAATAAACACTGATGGCTGCGACCATCATTAGTATTTGGCATGACTGGTTGGCAGGAGACTTTTTTTTTAGAAGTGCATTTATGTACGTTTGCTTTTGTCAGCTTATTTTTCCTTTTTGTTTTAGAAGTGCATCTATGTGCGAGCGAGTTTGACAATCATATTAAGTAAGGCGTGTGGCCATTCTCTGTTGCATAATAACTGTAATATGGTAGCTTCCTTGGCTTTTCCTTTCGCCATGATGCTTGCAATGTGAAATCATAACTGCGCTGCTTTTCTATGTAAAATGACCAAAAGATTAGGGCCAGTACTATGCTTCGGCCATCTGATCGTTGACAAAGATCGGAGGGTCGAGAGCCATTGGATCAGTGTGATCGAGCGGCCACCTGCTAGCTGCTGCAACATCGGTGACACGGCAATCTGGCCGCAACATCAGTCATGTTGTAATCCGGCCGCAGTGTCGGTCATGTTGCAATCCCGAGCCGGACGAGCAGGACGGTGACCGCCAACTGTGTTGTGAGGCGCTGCTACGGACGGCAAGGCGGTGCTTCTGCAACGGGGCCACTGCTGTGGTAAGGACGGCGACGACAACATGGCATTGCAGTATCAGCGCCCATGCAGCAGCACACTGTCCCCAAGTCCCCAAGCGTGGGCTTGCAGCGGCGTGTCATCCTCGAGCATCCGCTTGCAGCATTGAGTAGTTTGCGATAGCGCGCGCATCGCCGACAGCAGCATGCTTGTAACAGTTGATGCTGGGTGCTTTGTAGAAACCTAATAGACATAGTCGATGTTAGGGGATTTCAGGGGACACGATTTCCCCCGAAAGTCTGTTAGATGAGAGATATAGTGAATTGAGCTGTCCTATCAGTACTAGCACAGAAGCATTGCCAAGCGAAGTTAGGATCAATCATATTACCGCCCTAGGTAAGAATCTGGAGATTAGAGAGGATATCGCCAATGTCAAGTGGCAATGCCATTTTTAGCATATTCAAATACCCATCTAACGTTATAAGCACTGTCAGATTAAAGATTGTTCAACGCAACTTCTTCTTCATGCATGTACACTTGAAAGACCCTCTGCACACAACAAGAACAAATAGGGTGACAAGGGGTCTCCCTGTGTTAACCCTCTAGTAGGCACAATATTGTCAGTTTCCTGTGAATGGTTAGGGTGTGCAGGAATGCACCGTCGGTCTCTCACTTGTTATTTGCCGATGATTCCCTGATTCTCATGAAAGCAAATAGTTCTAATGCAACTTCCTTGCAAGGTGCTCTTCAAGCCTACTGTAACAATTCTGGGCAACTAGTCAGCATGGGCAAGTCAAGTATTTTTTTCAGCCCGAATACACCCGTGGAGACAAAGGCAGAGGTATGCAATATACTTAATATAAATACAGAGGCCATATCAGATACGTACTTGGGTTTGCCTGCTCTTGTAGGGGCTGACCGAAGTGACTGTTTCATGCATTTTGCTGAGAGAGTCTGCCAAAGATTAAATGGTTGGAAGGAAAAAGTGCTCTCGATTGGGGGGAAAGAAGTTTTGATTAAAGCGGTGGCCCAAGCGATTCCTATTTATCCTATGTCAGTCTTCAAACTCACTAAAGGGGTTTGCAAGGGAATATCTGATGCTATTGCAAAGTTCTAGTGGGGAGATGATGATGATGGCAGAAAACTACATTGGTGGGCATGGTGGAAACTATGTTTCCCAAAAGACCAGGGAGGTATGGGGTTTAGAGACTTACATTCCTTCAATCTTTCTATGTTAGCTAAGCAAGTGTGGAGACAATTGGAATCCCCTGATTCGTTATGTGCGCAAGTGCTTCGAGCAAAATACTATCCTGATGGAAACTTACTAGCTGCTGGGCCAAAGAGAGGATCTTCCTTTACTTGGCAAAGTCTGGTTGCAGGTATCCAGACCTTCAAAAGAGGATGCATATGGAGAATAGGAAATGGTGAGCAAATTAAAATCTGGGAGGATGCATGGATCCCCTCTAGCCCGAACAGAAAAATTATCTCATCGCGAGGAGGTGCTCTAATCACGAAAGTTAGTGAACTCATCAACCCAGTTACGGAACAGTGGGACGAGGATATCATCAGATCAATTTTTTGGCCGGTAGATGCTGAGAGAATCCTTCAGATTCCGCTACAATATAACGCCTTTGATGATTTTGTTGCTTGGAATTTTACCAAATCAGGCTACTTCTCAGTGAGATTGGCATATCATTGCGAATGGATGCATCAGTATGGAGGTAGAGCCTCACGTGCGATGCAAGGAACATCAAGACCGAATCCAGTCTGGGGTTTACTTTGGAAGTTGAATGTCCCAGCAAAAATAAAAATATTTGGGTGGCGTCTGCTACATAGTCTGATCCCAGTCCGAGTTGTTCTTGCCAACCATCATATTGGGATTAATGGGATTTGCCCTTTATGTAAGCAAGGACCCGAGGACATTGTTCACCTTTTATTCAGTTGTGTTCAAGCAAGGGAGGTCTGGTTGAAGTTGGGGCTGAGTGAGTTTATTGCTGATGCTAGTACGGTTGACAGATCTGGGTCAATTGTAGTTGAACATATTTTAAGATCAAACTTCAATCAGATGCCGGGCTACCCTGATTTATGTATTCACGATGTTGTGCTTACTGCGTGTTGGTATATATGGTGGATGCGCCGTCAAGTAACACATGAAGGTGTGGTCCCTCCGGTGAACAAGTGTGCACTCTCTATTCTAGCAATTACTTCAAATTATTCTAAAACTTCTGCGAAGGTGACCAGTGTTGTAAAGGAGAAATGGGTAAAACCAGCTGGGGGATGTTTGAAATTAAATGTTGATGCCTCTTATCATGCTGAGGATGGAACTGGGGCGACAGGTGCTGTTCTCCGAGACTCCTCAGGTACCTTCCTGGCTGGACGTTCTCGGTTCATTCCCTATACCGCTTCTGCCCAAACTATGGAGGCGATGGCCCTTCAAGATGGTTTACTGCTAGCAAATGAGGTTGGCTGTAATCGCCTTCAAGCAGAGTCTGATTGCATGGGGGGGCCTTTTACGGTAAGGACGAAGAAATATCAGCCATCCAATCAGTAGATCTGATGGTCCAACGTGATCAATACTTGTCCAGCGAAGGAGTAGTATTTTTTCTCCGAAGGGCAAAATGGGCAGAGGGAAAAAACGCCTCCCGCATGAGATTAAAATAAAAAATAAAATCCCGCACACAGAAAGGGTATTTAGGGGAGATGGAAATTTGCCCACCCCGGCTAGGGTTCAGCCCCGATCCATCTAATTTTCTCCTGCAGATTCGCTAAAGAAAAAATCTCTCCCGCACACACCACCAGTCGCTCGGCGGCGCACCCAGCCACTACATCACTCGGCTGCGCGCTATTCCAGGCCGCCGCCGGCAGCCAACTGAGCTCCTCCTCGGCTGCGCGCTATTCCAAGCCGCCGCCGGCAGCCGGTACGTCGACACTGGAGACCGCCAAATGGCGGCGTCTACCACCAGATCGCCGGTAAAACCCGCAGCGCCGCCGGCCAGCGAGGCCGGGCGCCAAGATGGAGGCTATGGAGGGCGGACCCCGGCCCTTCTGTGGCGCTCGTTGGACTAGTACGGTTGGCGGCGGCAAGCGGTGGCGGGGGGAGCAAGGTGCGGCCGCCTGGTTGCCTCCTGCCGTATCAGCAGAGGAGAAGCATCTGGGAGAAATTGCAGCGTCGGCTCTGGTGGAAGGCAGGTACGGCAAGCACCTGGCGTCGCTTCAAGAGTGGATGAAAAAAGGTGTTCCCCCATGTGCGTGCACTCCAGCTGCTGGCCGTCGACGAGGATCATCACCCACCGAAGACGTATGTCTCTGTCCTCTCCTCTGTTCATAGAAAGTGGAGCACACCGGCATGATGAGAAATTGCAGTTGGAAGTGAAATGTGATCTTTTGAATCTCAAGTTTCTGTCAACTCTATAACAAGATACTTGAAATTGTTGAATTAAATTCTGTTAACTCCCTTCTAATCAAAAGAAAAAAAGATTTGAAATAGGGAAATACCGAGTGGAAACTGGGGAATTGCAAACAAGTCTTTGTTACAGACAGAAAAGGTGGCTTAGGGATGTGACAGTGAACATTAGGAAAACTATTGCTAGATCACCACTTCTCAGTTTTTCTATAACAGAACCAATCCTTTCGTTAATAATTTTTTTCCATACTTCTTGTATGAAATAATAATTCATACAATTGAATAACTGATTGCTTAGCAAAAGGCTGTTGCAATGGTATTAGTTTATCTTAACAGTCCTTCTGCTGTTCAGCTCTGTTCCTTGCATGAATTTGGAAATGCAGATTATAAAAGGAATAACTTTGCTGCAGCTGGTCGTTGTAAAAGTTTCTCTATAGTAAGCTTTCTTACTTGGATGTAGCAAATAAAGGGTAGAAATTGTTTATATTCGCTTGATCAAATTCAGCATGGAAAAAGAGAAAAGTATGCAGTTCACTGGAAACCATAGAATCCTGCTTCCATTTTAGCCCGGCCTCTCATGGCAGACGTGAATTCAGCGGCAATCTGTTGCCGAGAAGCACATCGTGCTGCAAGGCCTTAAATAAAGTGAAGAACTTCAATGTCAGATTGATGTTGATGATTGATAGGCACGCACTAAAGAAAACATAAATATTGGAAAATAGATTTCTAACACTTAGATAGCAAACATGTGAATGACATGTACTGAAATCAGCGTCTCTGTTAGATAAGTACAGTGAAAGCTTTTTGTCCAACCGGGACTGCGCGTCTGACCAAAAAAGGTTCTGCAGATGGCCTTCGCTGTCTGTGCTGTACCTGTAAAAGAATTCAGAATCTCTCTCTTCCTGCGCAGCCATATAGTTCAGCATGTATTGGGCATCAAAACCTTCAATCCTTTGCTTCTTGTACTCAGCAATAAAATTATATAGGTCCCGAGACACACAACCGACTTTATCATACCCACCATGCTGCTTCTCCATTACGTCCATTATCTGATGTGTGCGTAGACCACCAATACCATACTCAATGGCATCAGCCTTTTGAGGATCATTAAGTCCACGATGAGACCATAAGAAAGGTGTCTAGTCAGGCTTAGTGAATTCATGGTTATGTTGGTCCACAAAGTCCTTGACAAACCATTCACGGGTTTCCATATTGAGCTCGATTTGCAGTCGAGCGTCACATCCACAATGAGAGAGTGCCCTTGGTTTCCTTTTCCGGTTGGACCTTTCAAAGTTTTTCAAGGACCTATATCCTTCTTTGCTGCACATGTACAACCTTTGGATTCTTATGCCTCCCTTGTTTTTCACATTGGCCTTCCTCACGCTGAACCCTTTGGCTTTAGCATATCTGTTATAGAACTCGAAACCTTGTTCCTCGCTTGTGAATGTTTGACTAACCACCATGTAATATTCTTCAATTTCCTCTATGCTGACGTCGTGAGCATCCATGTTGTGTAACTGCCATCCACAAATAAACTGAATAATGTTATTTAGACATCTCCAGTGCCAGACTACATCATAAAAAATGTAAATCAAAGTACTTCTGCTACATACACCGGCAAGCAATTCCTGCTCTAGAGAATTATTGATAGCAACTTACAGCTTCTCAAAGAAGAAAAATCATCCTATGAGTTGGTTGTACTACTGTATATCCTTCTGAGGAACAAGATTATTATTAGGAAAGAAATATAATCTCTACTGTACATTCCTCTGAGGAAAGAGCTGATTATTAGGAAAAATATCAGTTTAGTGCAAAGCCTCAGATAGTAATCTTTATGTGCAGCTAAGTTTTCTAGTAGTTTGAAAGGTTGTGGTGCTTCTTTGACATGGTTTCCTGAATGACGGATTTGTACAACATTCTGCTATCAATGTGCTTTCGTGATCCTGGAGATTTCATGTTTCGTAGGACAATTGACATGGAAATATACATCCTGCTATGATCTGGGACTAATCTATGTCAGGCCGTTTCATTACTTGTTAAGTAGTTTGCAGGATTCGCATGAGAACAAACAACGAGGACAAATAAAGCTACTAAGTAATGGAACGGCCTGACATAGAGAGTTGTTCATGTTCAAGCATTACCTTTCTGCAGGCCGACCAGCAGTGGTAGAGACGGATGAACAGGCTGAGCCAACGGTGACAGCTGATTAGCCGACGGTAGTGCAGCGGCAAGTGGCGGCCACAGCTCCTGTTAGAGGCAGACAGAACGGATGGGCAGGAAGGTTCCGGACGTGGAAGGCACGGCAGCCGCAAGCGGCGGCGAGAGCCACGGGTCGGCTGCGGCGGACGAAACGGACGGGCAGGAAGGATTAGAGGCGGACGGCGCGGCAGTGACAAATGGCGGCGAGAGCGACGAGTGGGCTGCGGTGGCCGGAACAGACGGGCAGGAAGGATCCCGAGGCGGACGGCGCGGCAGCGGCAGGCTGCGGTGGCCGAAACAGACGGGCAGGAAGGATCCCGAGGCGGACGGCGCGGCAGCGGCAGGCGGCGGCGAGAGAGCGGCAATTAGGGCTTGGGTGACGTGAATGCAGGTGTAGGGGCCGATTCAGTCGGGACTTTCAGTTGATTAGTAAACTTTTTATCGGACTAAACTGCCCTTGGGCTAAGAGAAAAAAAATCTAATATAAAGTGCCTAGATTACCCTTGAAATCAACGGTGGATCTGTTCAAATACTAGTCTCTCCCGTGACTAGTAATTTGCACCGTAAAACCCCTCATGGGTGTTATAGATGCATTGTCTGGAACAAGTCAGTGGTATGACCAAGCAGCTCCGATTTATGCATCGTGCACGGAAATTGCTCGAGATATTGGTTTGGTTAATTTTATGCATTGTCATAGGGAAGCTAATGTAGTGGCGCACGAACTAGCTAGGTTTTGTTTTTCACAGAAAGTTGATTGTATTTGGCACGGTGAGGCCCCTAGCTTTATTCTGCAGTTCTTGTTGAACGATGTAAACATTTTTTGAAGTAATAAAATGCGCCATGATGGCTTTCCCTAAAAAAAAAAGATTGTTCAATGCAAAAAAAAGATTAAAGATTGTTCAAAAAAAAAAATCTGAGAGGACCTTCAAAGGACGGCCTCCCTCCCCCCCCTCGCGTCGCCCCGCGTGGGACCGAGGGGGAACCCTAGCCGCCACCTCCCCTAGAGCCCCCTACTCCTCCCCATCCCTCGTTGCCGCCTGAGGGTGTGGCTGGGCGAAGCCCGGCTGGCACCGGCGGTGGCGGGGATCTGTTTGTCCCCTGTCGTGGTGGCCATGGAGCGGGCCGAGGCTACTGATCTAGGGAGCAGCGCTGGGCGGCGGGTATTGCTGCATGGCGGCTCGCCGACGTTGGGGTGCGGCGGCGGGTCACGGCTGTGTGACATGCGTCGTGGTGGTGGCGCATGCGGCTTGGATGGGGGCGACATCTACATCTTCGGCGGTGGCGCTCAGATCTGTCCTCAGCGCGGTGCGGGTCGCGGTCGACATATGCTGCGGGCGGCTGCCCCCTGCCATGGCGGTCTGCTGGTGGGGGATGGTCGCGCAACAGTGGTGGTGCTCGCCCTCTTCTTCCTCTGCTCGGGTACTGGGGCTTTGGCCGATGGCTGCTTATGTTCGGTGGTGTCGGTGGCCAACGCGGGGGTGCGTCATCGGTTGGCTGGTGGTGGCAGGGGTGAACCGGGGTGGGAGGCAGGGGGCCTCCCGGCCTTGCCGTCGCCGATATCTGGAGGAGCCAGATAGGTCATGACGGTGGCCCGGGTCCCCGGTGGTGCGGTGCGGTGGCTGCGGCAGGGCCCGCAGTCGTCGTCTACCTTCCCCTTGATTCTGGCCGGCTGGGCAATCCTTCCTACCAATGTGTGTGGTTTGGGGTGAAAGGAGCCTCCTTTTGCCCCTTACTGGTTGACGGTGTCCATGTGCCGTGGGAGCGGAGGTGGGGTGGTCTCGGATGCCGGGGCGGCGGCCCCGGTGGTTGGAGCTGCGAGGCTCGCGGGCGGAGCTCGTGGCTCAGGTGGGGACCGGTTGCCATGGTTGTGAGGGCGGTGTGGTGGCCGGTGCCCGACGTCCGGTGTGGGTGGTGCGGTAGGTTCCTCTCTGCTGGTCGCACTACATTTTGTAGGCGGAGTTTCTTGCCGGGGTTCATTTCTTGCCTAGCTTTGGCCAGGCTGACGGTGGTGGTGTCCGCGGGCGTCGTTCCCTTTTTAAAGGCGTCGTTCCCTACTTGAAGGCGTCGTCGCGGTTTCTCTCCGCCCTTCGGGTGGCTTCGGGTGAAGACCTTGATTCTTTGGATTGGGCGGCGGCGACACTCCGATGTCGTTCCTTTTCTTGAAGGCGCCGTCTTGGAGTCATCGGTTTGTTGGGCACGGCTTCGCCTCTTCATGATATTCGGTCATGGCGGAGGGCTCCGACTTTCTAGTACGACTTCCGTTGCTTGGAGTGGTGTAACCGTTCTTCTACACCGTTGTTTCTAGCCTTGGGTGCGTGTGGTGTGGTCTTGAGTTGTATGTGTCGGTTTGTATGATCGTTGCTTTATATATAAAGCGGAACGTGAGCCTTTTTCAGCAAAAAAAATCTGAAAAAATTGCCAAAAACCACCACAATTGCG
Organism: Aegilops tauschii subsp. strangulata; assembly: GCF_002575655.3. Taxonomy (NCBI): domain Eukaryota; kingdom Viridiplantae; phylum Streptophyta; class Magnoliopsida; order Poales; family Poaceae; genus Aegilops; species Aegilops tauschii. The sequence continues at coordinate 578,807,055 of NC_053036.3, forward strand.
AGCGACTTCTCAAATACCAACATTTGACTACATGGTTAAAAAAATGTTTGGAGCAATGAGTGTTTGATACAACAATTTTGATTGGACGGAAAGTTTCCTCCAAAATAAAGTGCAAAGCAATCCTTATGAATTTTTCCAAAGGATTCCAACCCTATGACCATGAAGCAAACAGTATAGTAAAAAATTCGAAGGATACAAATCCTCCAAAATTTCTATGATGTTCTTTTGTATCAAAGGAACCCTGAACGATGTAAAGTCAATAGAGATGATAAGAGATCATGAGGAAATGCTTTGTTATCTTGAGAAGGAGGAGATTGGATCTGGCTTTGTTGACTTTGGATGGATAGACCAGTAGGAGTTTTGTCACACCTAATCTGAGCCTTTCCCATGTTTCCAGTCTTCTCTGACCTACCAATCTAAGTTCATCAGATAGCAAAGGAGCAGGATTTTGGTTGTTAGCTTCAGCTGCCGTACATAGCTCATCACGTCTGTACAGGAGTCCTTCAGGTAGCTCTGCACCTGCCTAATGGCATAACTCTGAGTACAGCTGGGACACGAGTGAAGTCAAACCTCTGGTCATGCCTTATCTCATCCTGAAACTTGTTTTCCTGATGGAAGGCCTCAACAGGGACAAGGATGTTATTCAAGCAGTCGGGACCCCATTGGTGAGGTTGATCCTTGACCATACGTTTGAAACCATAGCATGTTTTCATCTGGTGTGTCATTGCTCCAACATGAATTTCGGGACAAAACCTTCAACACGTGTCAAAACATAAAGCACTAATTAAAATGACAGCACATAAAACAATTGAATGAATAGAAAGGTCCACTCTGATCAACAAATGAGGACAAACGTGAACACCGAGGAGGACTGTTTGAGTAAGATTAAAAGGCAAACATGGCAGCACCATTAGCTACACAACAATAACACTAGCCTATGAACACCAGTCTTCTACTTATTTTTGTTTATTTTCTTTTGCCATTTCTTCAGACTTCTTGCAATATCTAAATTGATAATGATCTACTTCAAAAGAAGGAACTTTCAGCAACAAACAAGAAGACCAAGTTTATTGTATTGTATCCTCCTATGCTGAAGACAAAAACTTAATTTGAAAAAAGTAACAATTTTGAAAAAAGTTCATCGTTTTTAGAAAATGTTCATTGAATTTGAAAAAAGTATATCGAAGTTGAAAAAAGTTCGTCGTTTTTGAAAAATGTTCATTGAATTTGAAAAAAGTTCACATAAATAGAAAAAAGAAAAAAACGAATAAGAACCCTTTGGAAAACTGCCCTATGAACCAGGAAAAGCTGGTTTGGTAAGCTTCTAGAAACTTCCCAAAACTGGGGCTTCCCGCGAACTGGAGAAAGTATAAAATGGAAAAAATATGTAAGATTTCACATGTGTTGTGTTGCCCTAGTGGTTAGTGTGCTTCTCTTTGAACCTACAAATCATGAGTTCGAATCCCCTCGCCCGTGTATCCTTTTTCGATGTTTAACGGAGGAAGAAAAAAAAGATAGATGGGTCAGCCTAGCTATGAGGGGTAGTGTGCGCCTGAAGCACATAATTGTTGGGGAACACAGTATTTCAAAAAAATTCCTACGATCATGCAAAATCTATCTAGGAGATGCATAGCAACAAGAGGGGAGAGTGTGTCCACGTACCCTCGTAGACCGAAAGTGGGAGCGTTTAGTAACGCGGTTGATGTAGTCGAACGTCTTCGTGATTCAACCGATCCAAGTACCGAACGTACGGCACCTCCGTGTTCAGCACACGTTCAGCTCGATGACGTCCCTCGAACTCTTGATCCAGTTGAGGACGAGGGAGAGTTCCGTCAGCACGACGGCGTGGCGACGGTGATGATGAAGTTACCGGTGCAGGGCTTCACCTAAGCACTACGACGATATGACCGATGTGTGTAACTGTGGAGGGGGGCATCGCACACGGCTAAGAGAAGACTTGGTGTGTCTTTGAGGTGCCCCCTCCCACGTATATAAAGGAGGGGGGAAGAGGAGGCCGGCCCAAGGGGGGGTGCGCCATAGGGGGGAGTCGCCCCCCCTTTCCTATTCCAACTAGGAGAAGGAGGGAAGGAGGAAGAGGAGAGAAGGAGGAAAGGAGGAAGAGGAGAGAAGGAAGGAGGGGGGAGCCGCCCCCACCCCTTGTCCAATTCGGATTGGCAAGGGGGGGCGCGCGCCACCTCCTGGCCGGCCCTCTCTCTTCTCCACTAAGGCCCATGTTGGCCCATTAACTTCCCGTGGGAGGGGGGGGGGGTTCTGATAACCCCCAGTACTCCGAAACTTCCCGAAACCATTCCGGTGTCCGAATGTAACCTTCCAATATATGAATCTTTACCTCTCGACCATTTTGAGACTCCTCGTCATGTCCATGATCTCATCCGGGACTCCGAACAATCTTCGGTCATCAAATCACATAACTCATAATACAAATCGTCATCGAACGTTAAGCGTGCGGACCCTATGGGTTCGAGAACTATGTAGACATGACCGGGACACATCTCCGGCCAATAATCAATAGCGGAACCTGGATGCTCATATTGGCTCCTACATATTCTACGAAGATCTTTATCGGTCAAACCGCATAACAACATACGTTGTTCCCTTTGTCATCGTTATGTTACTTGCCCGAGATTTGATCGTCGGTATCATCATACCTAGTTCAACATCGTTACTAGAAAGTCTCTTTACTCGTTCCGTAATGCATCATCCCGTAACTAACTCATTAGTCACATTGCTTGCAAGGCTCATAGTGATGTGCATTACCGTGAGGGCCCAGAGATACCTCTCCGATACACGGAGTGACAAATCCTAATCTCGATCTATGCCAACTCAACAACACCATCGGAGACACCTGTAGAGCATCTTTATAATCACTCAGTTACGTTGTGACGTTTGATAGCACACAAGGTGTTTCTCCGGTGTTTGGGAGTTGCATAATCTCATAGTCAGAGGAACATGTATAAGTCATGAAAAAGCAATAACAATAAAACTAAACGATCATTATGCTAAGCTAACGGATGGTTCTTGTCCATCACATCATTCTCTAATGATGTGATCCCTTCATCAAATGACAACACATGTCTATGGTTAGGAAACTTAACCATCTTTGATTAACGAGCTAGTCAAGTAGAGGCATACTAGGGACACTCAGTTTTGTCTATGTATTCACACATGTACTAAGTTTTTGGCTAATACAATTCTAGCATGAATAATAAACATTTATCATGATATAAGGAAATATAAATAACAACTTTATTATTGCCTCTAGGGCATATTTCCTTCAATAATAGGGTTGCCTGGTATTCCCATCGATCGATGCCCTCTCTGCATAAGGTATTTGGCTGACTTCTGGGCCTGGATCGGGAGCGTCACGGCAATTTCTCAGTTAAGACTGCTTATATAGGATGATCCTGAGTATAAAATTTAACGAGAGAATTGACTTGAAGAGAATGACGCCTGTCTGACACATCTACTGAGAATGAATGCAAATAACTGGATCTTTGTGATGCATGAAATGTTGTCTCATGGCGACTTTATTCGCATGGTGGTTACCCTATGGGAATTTTGAGGTGTGAGATGGAAAGCTATATATGAGGACATCTTTCAGAACCCCCTCTCAATGCGTCATTTTGTAGCAGTCTTTATGTTAGATCTAAACATACTTGACAAGCCGGCCGTGATCATCACGCGTGCGCTATTCTCAAGACCGACATAGTGGCTCCCTCCATCAGTGAGCTTAGCAAAGATCAATGTTGATGCATCGGTAGCGAGGAGTTCGGTTTTTGGAGCTGTTTCAGCAGTGAGCCGAGACCATGCTAGTGTCTACTCGGGAGCTTCGGTGATTGTATTCAGAGGCATCACAGATCCTGCAACCTTGGGAGCATTGGCTGTTCAGGAGGCACTAGCCCTCGCCAGTGATCCAAATCTACAGAGGATCCATATTGCATCTCACTGCAAGGTGGTGATTGATGATATCAAGCAACAATTCGTCCAACTATGGAGCTAGTATAGATGAAATCATAGAGCACTCTAGTGTTTTTCTTTGTTGTAATTTTGTTTATGAGTTTAGGAGCTTGAATTTAGAGGCTTACAATCTAGCGAAGCATGCTTTACATTACGCTATATTTGGATGTCTGTATTGGAGGTGTCCAGTAAACTGTTATGGGCACAATACAAATTCTTTTGTTTG